>NC_064878.1:53003548-53008548 GCF_943734665.1 Anopheles aquasalis | reverse complement strand
TGTGACATATTGGCATTTAACAGTTCGATACATGCTTCATCAAAGTATCTACTAAATATATAAGAGTTCATACAGCACACTAAAACATAGGAAATTCTTATCCGATAATATTATTTTAGTAAAATCTAAAATACAATAAACTCGCCCAACATTAGAACAGTCACAACGGTAGAGCTGTGATTGTCATTAAATGTACTGCCCTGGTGCATCGTATATTAGGAAGAATTGATTGTTACTACGCCGTGCCTGTTACTAACCACAGATTCAAACAAGATAAGCCCAACTAAAGGTCACTTTTTGTTTGCATATTCTAAATGGCTGGACTTTATTGATCGCCCAGCGACCAGCGACAGGAACAGGAAACAAACCATCTTGACACAAACACGCCGGGCTTTGTGTGGTCAGCCACAGTTCGGTGTTCTGTTTGCCTGCACCGAGCGGGATCGGTTTGAAGCCCAAAATGCGTGTGCTGGTACCGGGGGGGATACTTTACAATCTCATAACCCCGGAGCGGGTGACAACAATCAAATTCACCAGAACATGTTGGTCAGCCCGTACCAAGCCCCTCCCCCTCCCTTTCCCCCCACTTACCTCTCGTAATCGAAGCGACAGTACAGTTTGCCATCGCGCATAAAGCACGAGTGCATTAGGCGGATCGAGCAGGAGGTACACTGGAGGCACCGCTCGTGGTACGTACTGTCGACCACCTTCATGATGTAGCGATCACAGATCGGGCTGCAGCACTGACCGCACAGTGAACTGCCGGCAAGCAGGCTGACCAGCCCATCCGGTCCACCACTCGCCGCCGTCGTCGTCGGCACACCGTTCGCACCGTTGGCATCGTTCTCGGCTCCGTTCCGTTCCACCAGCATTATCCTGCCACCATCCGCCGGTGATCCGGATAGCTGTGGATGCTGATGTGGCTGCTGCTGCTGCTGGGGCATGTGTTGTTGTTGTTGTTGCTGGGACGATGCCATGCTCGTCGTAATTGGTGTTTTAGCACTACAGCTAGTAATAGTAGTGCCGGTTGTTGTGGCCATGTTGTTCGTCCGTTCGTTGCTCGCGCTCGCTGACGAGGTGGTGCTGGAGGTGATGGCGATGATATTTGCACCGGGCTCACTCGTCAAAGCCGCCTGTTCCTCTTCCTGACGACCACCACCACCACCACCACCACTACTCCGCACTTCCCCGACCATCACGTTGCACTTCATTTCCATGGGAACTGTAGCAGATGAGACAAAGAGGCAGAGAGAGAGAGAGAGAGAGAGAGTTAGATTGCGTATGCTGCTCGATGGTAGCGTGGGCTCACCCTTCGCTAGGCCGACAATATCGACAAACAAGGCCAATCGTGACGCAATCGAATGGAAAAACGCAACATAACAAGGCCTCCAAGGGTGGTGTGTTGCGGAGGGCAGAGAGAGAGAGGGGGGCCGAGGGCAGGCAGGGTGTCTTCTCTATTTGCTCGACGCAAACATTGCGTCCGCACGCGGTGCGCTCGCGTTCGGATCAAACACAACCACTCCCCCTCCCCACCCGGGAACCAACAACACGCAAAGGAACACAACGGTGTGCGGCACCAATCCCCGGGCACTAATCGGGCACTAGTTTTGGCTTTTGGTCCCTTTTGTTTTCGGTGGCAAATCGTCCAAGAGAAAGAGAAGTCATCACCGTCAACGTCGTCATCGTCGTAAGGAGCTGGAGGGATCCGATCGAGAAAGAAGCACACTTTCCGCATGCGTCTTTAGGGAGCCGGCCGGCCGCGGGGTTATAGGAGTTTTATGTAAATTCGCCAAATTATTCGACTCCCGATGTTACCGCTCGTTGGCTCGATGAGTAGCGAGGACCTTTTGTCCTTCGTCCCCATCGGATGGCCTGGAGCCGGCAAAAGGTACCCGTAGCCCTGGTTGTTGTTGCTGCTACTGGGAGGAGAAATTTAATTTTAATCAAAAGCATTACCCCATGGATCGAGCACTTGCTGTTGCTGCTCCACGGTGGTCTTTTGGCAACATCAAAGAAGCAAAACAGGACCCCGACGATGGTGGTCGAGTTGGAAGCGATGCACATTTACCGTTCGGGTGCACCTGTGTGGACGAGATCGTCGGTCGACCTGACCTGTCGGCCAAATGACCATTTTCCACTGTTCGAAAGCGAGAGGGCCGTCCACGCATTTCCGTCCGGGGGCTTCGGATAAAGTTATTTGTTTTAAAATTGCACTCCGGCACCGAGGCGGCGTAATGTGAGAGATGGCGTGTATCAATCGAGAGGGAACCCCCCTGCTGGGTGGATAAAAACGGGTGCAACAGTGTTGCCTGGTGAGTGATTCGATCCTGTCTGTACATGTCGATAGCATTTCCTGTTACTGAACACTCCAACAGTTGCTGGCGTCGTCAGGCACTTCAATCGACAATGCACTGCACAGCAATCATCCTTTTTGCAGTGTTGCAGCGGTTCATGGTAAATGGTAGGTTTGAGTGGCCACACTTGGGAAAAAAGGACGATACAGCACGAATGGAGGATAATGTTTTAATAATGTATAACTCGATTCACCTGAAGAGGATTGTCTTTTGTGTAATTGTATCCCCCCAATACGTTGCGTGGTTGAACGAGATTGATTAAATAGTTTGTAATTTAATGAATTTCATTAACAAAAAAGCAATTTTTATCATCAGAACAATACGTTGGGTGCTTATTGTTTGAAAGCAGGCAGCAAAAAATGCACAAATTTTATTCTAAACTCTCGTATAAATAGTTGGCATACTTGCTTTACATGAATTCCATTTCCGATTACAGAATTCGTACTACATTAGGGTACGGCAGGACATGCGAACGAGTCAGATCAGTCCAGATCCGTGGCACAACAAAAGGAAACAGAAAAAGGACGCCATGGGCGCCAGAAAGTCAGATGGCGCGATGGGTTTAATCCGGACACCCACTGAAGTAGCAGCGGGTGGTGAAAGCTGCTGGTCTCAAATGATGACATACTGGACCGGACCGGACCTGGCCGTGCCTTGCCATCGAAGCGACCGGATTTACGGGGCCCTGCACTTTGACCACCTGACGCGCACACCACCGTACGCCGTACGCTTCGGTTCTGTTCGCGAGGTGTCTGTTTGATGGATTTATCCGATTAGTCTTTGTGCGTCTGTGCGTTGTTGTAACGCCCCCCGGCCCCAGGGGTGTCAGTGCCGGAACTAATCGATCATAAACAATGATCTCGTCCCCTGGCATAGGAGAATTGTTGGATGGCACCGTCGTCGTGATGATAGCACCTAGGCGACCACGTGGAAAGAGACATTGCGTGGTTTGTGGCAGATCGCTGCGAGTTCGCTCCGATCCGCTGCGAGCGCCAATGCCTAATTATGCATGCACATACCAGTGACCATTTTTATGCTAATCGCATCAGCGTAACAAAAGACATGCACAGCTTCTTCGTCGGCCCGGTAGCACCGTCAACCATCGTCCATCGTCGATGAAACGAGACTATCGCTCCCTCGTCGCTTTCATCCCGTCGTCGTCCCCTCCATGGCAGGGAACTATAACGAGGGGCAGAAAGCATACGTTGGCTGTCGTGCCAGAGCCAGAGGGTTGCAGAACAGATTCCGTGCGCCATGCCATGCGCTCTGGATGGCAGCTTAGGGTGAGGGGAAGGGAATCTAGTTTAAAGGCAAGCGACAAAACGATGCACTTGCTCCGTACCGTGACTAGCTGGCAAGCAACAAGCCGCACAAAAGCAAAAAGGGCTGTTTGTCATAAGGTTTTGCAGAGGCTAGAAGTTTGGCGAACAACTAATCTTTTCTCCGCGGGTGGTGGTGGTGACGGTGATGGAATTAAATATCCAACGGATTCTTGCAAGTGGAGACAGCCCTAGCGCAGGTACAGCTCATAGTCCTGTCTGTCTTTGTCACTTAAGTAGTTTTTAATCAGACGGAGGAAAAGTAAAACATCGCGCAGCTTTCTACTTTCTTCCTGGGTAAACGTTTGTTGAATGGCAGCAAGTATAGTTGAGGATAGAGTTTCTGCTCTTAACCTTATTCTGATGCTTTGAGACGTTTCGAGAGACGAGAGACATCATTGCACCGCTACAAACAGTTGTTTATAAGTTTACCAATTACAACTGAGCAGGTGCCTCGCAATATAATCTGTAATTACTGTCTCACGGCTCCTGGCAGACAGTTGCCAAGTGTTGATGCGGAAGACGCGAACAAATTACGTCATCGGACAGGAACAAGGAATGTCCAGTCGCAGCTCCCCAATCAGCTGAGCACAAGAGCACGGCGCAAAACGCATGTAATGGAAACAAAAGGGTTGCTAATGAGGTCTGCAATATTTATCACACTTACTGGTCCCCCACTTGTCCACTCTCCCCTCTTCTCCTACGTGTGTGCACGTGAGGTATGCAGCCGTAGCCACCATTCACACCGCGGCACGTTATCACCCGGTCCCGGTGCGCAACGGAGAAGCGGCTACACAGGAATGTGGGTGCGTGAAAGCAAGCCACCGACCGACCGGGAATCCGGGAGAAGTCCCGAAAAAACCTGTCTCAGTGTGAGCCATTTCCGGTCGTCGCCAACATAACCGAGACGGTGGTGGTGCTTAGGCCCTTGGCTGGCCCTCCCTCTTTCACTTGTCTACTCATTTCGCACACCATTTACTATTCATCGGTCGTGTTAATTATGAATCCGTGCCATTTGCTGGAAAACGGTGCACCCTTTCCACCACCAGGTCCAGGTCCAGGTCCGAGGTTTAGAGAGGCAAAGCAGTAGGGCTTCCACCAGTTTTCCGAAATTTCCGGCGAAAGTATCAGCGCCGCCAGCTTTGCCTTTGGTGACTTTGAAACTTTGAATACCATCATGTCCCGGGTTCCGGGGACAAATGAGGAAATGTTTAACACCTCCAACCACCATCATTAAAGGCGTGCGACAGGATAATTTATCTCCCAGTTCTCCCGCTCACAGTGTTGACAGTGGCTACAGACGTAATTATGTAGCGATCGTGCGCAT
>NC_064878.1:52993548-52996048 GCF_943734665.1 Anopheles aquasalis | reverse complement strand
AACGACAACCATCAGCCGCAGACGCTCGATAAACACCATCTCCTTTGCCAGCGCCGCTGCTCACCTGCACGCTCCAACCAAGTAACGTGCTGCTTTCATCCCGGAGCACCTCTGTGGGGCAGTTTGTGTTTTCCGCTGGTTCGACTGTTTTCCACGGGTTATCCGATGTTTCCCGATGATTTAACACCGTGGAGGTCAAAATGGTGACACGGACATGAAAAATCACGAAAGGAATCGGACCCGCACACGGAACAGCCACGACCACGGCCGGAAAAGCAGGTTTTTCTTGCAGGATTATTTATTTACTTTTCCATTCGCGCGTTGGAGGAAAAGAGAGCGCGTTCGAAGAGAGAGAGAGATAGAGAATAGTTGACACTGACAGACGGCACTGCAGGGCTGCTTTGGTGAAGTCGTAGGCCTTGAAGACCACCCTGCCACTAGGCCCGCTCGGGTTTTTCGCAAGGAGTTGGTATAATTAGGGGTTTCCAGGAAGAGATCCTGGAAAACCTTTCTTTCCCACTGCAAACCGGGACCCTTTTCCGCAGAGGGTTTGTAGTGCGGTCGTGCGTTTTGTGAAGCAGTAGTGTGTAGTGATTAACCGGAGGGGGAGGATGGAAATCAGCAAGAAAAATGCATTTTTCGAAAAGGTAATTGAGGGGATGGAGGAGGATTTTCCAGCTGGATGTTTATGTGCGTGTTTTCCTTTGCTGTGCGTTCGGTAGCTCAAGCTAAACGTGACCGACTCCTTCGATCGACTGCGGAAAGCGGTCGATATGCGGGAGAAGCTCCTGCTGAGGCAGCTGACGGTGCTCGTCCAGCAGGCGCAGCATATCACGCACGAGTTCGATAGCATCCGGTTTAGGTAAGGGGTAGTGCAAGGCCATGGCCGATTTGTTGGATCATAGATACATCACAGCTTTGTTTCTTTGTGCACCTCTCTTTAGCGGCGATGGCGAGGAGGATCTGATCGGGCGCATCAGAGCGTACGGACGGTACAATACGGAGAACCTAAACATTATGCTCCAGAAGGAACCGTACGAGAACGAGGACTACATACTGCCCTCGAACGATCACGATATTATGCACAAAAGCTGCCGCCAGGGAGCGGACGATGAGCGGGATCCGGAGAGCGAGGAGATCGTGGTGGAGTTTTTCAACAATCGCTCGCTGATCCGAGAAGGCGCCGAAATGTTGTGCGAATCGATCATCAACCTTACGCTGAACGAAAGCCGTGAGCTCATCGATCGAACGATTGGTGGTGGCTGTGGTGTGAAACTAACAACAGATTTGGTGTCGGGGGAAGAAGAAGGTGTGAGGCTGGAAGAGCACGATTTGTCGGAAGTGCGCACGTGTAAAATTGATCCAACAGCCTACCGGCTGCCCCATCGTAACCACCGGAGAAGCTCCCTGTCGGGGGTGGCTTTGCGTGATGAGGCAAACGGTGGTGATTGGGTCCCATTCCAGGGTGAGCTGCACAACATTGTCCAGGAGCTCGGAGCGGAGGGCGATGATGATGGCTGCAACAACAATCGTAAACCGGGTAGCGGTAACGTTGGCAACCAACAGCAGCACCCGTTGGTCGCGACAAAGACGCGCAGTACCTCGCGTGATGGAGACAAATTGGTTTCACATTCCTTTCCCACACCCCACCGTATGATTCCAAAAGCATCGCAAACGGACGGTCTACTAATTGCGACCACCGACTCCGAAGGAAATCTAACACCATGCAAAGCGGCCACAGACAAACGGGTGCACAATGTTGGCCACCTAACGATGGGTGGTTGCGGCAGTACGATCAATTTGAAAAACGTAACCAATCTGACGATAAACGCTTGCCCGGAACGAATGCCAGCACCGACAGTGACGAAAACGGTGGAGCGAGCTTCCGCTACCGAAGGGGCGGGAAATACGGTTCCTTCCGAGGAAGGAAGTCCGGTGTGCGGGTTCTACAAGCGGCTTATTACGGAAAACAAGATCCTCCGGAATCACATTTTCAACGCAAAAGAAACCACCGATCCAGTGAACATTGCGAACCAACCAACGGTGGACGCGGACAGTTCCTCTGCATCGGCCAAAACTTCTTCTCAGGATTCTCTGTACGAATTGTACTATGAAGTGCTACGGTCTGTGGCGGAAGAAAAGGCAGAGATGAAACGGAAAATAGCCGAAAAGAATCATCCGAGCCTAGGGATGATGATGAGAGACATGTACGATCGACTGATTGAGCAAGCGAAAGCGAACGGAGCCAATCCGTTGGTAAAGAAGGAGAAAACGGAGGAAGAGGCGGAAACGGATGCGACACACATTCAACAGTGGCTAGAACAGATCTTTACGGAACCGGAGACAGAACCAATCCAAAACGATGATATGCTGGAGTTTAGTAAAATTGATTAAACACCAAGGGCTCCGTGGGCGACAAATCATTCACCATCATCTGTGATTATTTCCATTTGGTTTATGTTCCCAGACTTGCCGCAGGGTGTGTAGACGCTGCTTAGCA
>NC_064878.1:52973548-52981048 GCF_943734665.1 Anopheles aquasalis | reverse complement strand
CACTATCGTCGCACGAGCCTTGTTGCATTAACCGGATGCTCTCGTCTGTGTCCGTGATGAGAAAACTGTCGCCGGACAGTCGGGAACCGGGTTATTGGTATATAAAAATGAGGCCATTACACACGCGACCAGAAACAGGGACAATGAAATGTATCAGAATCAGCTATACTTTACACGCAGCGGATGAGAAGGGGATCAATACCACTTTAGTTCAAGAGGATATATGGATCACTATCTCACATCTTTAATGGATTAATGTTGTTTAATACACTAAATGGATGAGGACATGAAAAATGCCACACGCGGTATGAACACGAATCATCTTTTAAAGATACTTAAATGTGTTTTGAAATATCGCTAATTGATGGGCTTAAATTGACTTCCATATTTCGGCGAATATAATGGCGAACCAACTTTTACAAACACCCAGTCGCTTACCTTAATGCTATCCGTAAACCACTCGTTATGTCACTAACTTTTGTACAGATGTAATGTTCTAGATGAGGGAGAGAAGCTTAAAATCAATTTACAAACCAATGTCATCATTTAATCGCACCGCTGCTACGGCTAATACACGCTCTCACACTATTCCTTTGCATGTACAGCAAACAATACTCGCCACTATAAAATAAAATGAATATCCTTTTATAAAAGCCGCCACGCGGGGGTTTTTTTTAGTTAGCTAAATTACAAGACATTTATTTCCATTACCCAGAGTTTACTTTACACTTACTTACAGCTAATTGAATGTTATGTACACGGGTTCACGCAATATGACACAATATGGAACGAAAAGGGAATCCCCGTCTCCGATGAACCGCAACCGGCTTCGGTTTGACGACGAAGGAGCAGTAATGGGACGGTGTGAGAGTCTACTAACTGTTGAAACAAAACTGTGGATGAGAATATCTGCTTCCGGTCTCACAATAAACAATAGACACAAAAATACAACAAAGTGGATAAAGGCGAGACCGATTTGAGAAGGATCCGTTGGTTACAGCCGATGGATGGCTCTCGGAGGGAGCGCTGATGATGAAGAAGGATCGGGGAGTGGTGTTCATGTGCCGAGTTTGGTGGTGAGGTGCGAGTAGTGTCTAGAGAGAGAGAGTGCACTAGAGCAGCGAATCTGTGAGTGAAGTGCACCGTGTGCCTGTGTGTCCATGTCCGGTGTGAGCTGTTTACTCACACATCCGGTTTGTTAGCCATCATCGGCATCATCCCTTCGTCACCATTAGTGGCCACGGTAGCTGTAGCTGGAACGGCGAGCGTGTTGAGTGTGGCCTTGGGGGAGGCCGGTCGATCGTGACCATTCGTACCGTCCGTACCGGCCGCATCCGCCAGTATCCGCTCGATCTCGGGCTCTGGTGAAGTAGTTTTCAAACTGTCAATCGAATGGACCGGTGACATGGGCGCGTTACCTTCCAGGTTAAGGATTTCGATCGTACCGTCCTCGGTGGAGGTGATGCGCGTCGTCATCTCGTCCAGCACCTGCTGGCGGGTGTGCGCGATGCCCGTCTCGGCGTCCCGCATCAGCTCCTCCGTTTCGCGCATCAGATCGTCCGCCATCCGCTCCGGGTCCTCGCCGAAACTTTGCTGCGCCTTCGTCATCATGTCGTTCTTCATGTTCTCGAGTGTCTCACTGTCGACGCTGTTCTGTTTCGAGCCCTTCAACCGTATGATCTGATAGTCCTTGTCCGACATCGGAGCCCCTCCATCTTCGCCACCATCCTGGTCATCCTCGTTGATCGTGTCGGATTTGTCCTTCTTGCCACCACCACCACCGAGCACGTTCTCCAGCTCGTGCGTGACATTCTGGACGGCGTCCTTCACGTGCTCACCGACATCTGGTGGCAGTGGAGAAAAGAGAAGAAGAGAGTTATTGGAAATTGAAACTATAAGCAGTAGCTACTACTGTAGTGATGCAACAATCACCAGATTCGTTCGGTTGTTGAATGCCATTTCGAGCAGGAATGCAACAAGAACCAGAACCGGAAGTAATAAATAAGTTGGCTGTCCCATTGGCTTCGTCGCGCTTGCACATAGCCGCTGGTATGTGTGGTACACATGTATGTGACCAGCGTTTCCAACATGCTTCAGGACCCTTTCAGGACAGTGTGCTTTGAGCTCCTTTTGCTTTGTAGAACCGTTCTACTCCGTTGGTTACCTTCTTGGAAATGCCACCAACAAAAAACGACCCTTCCTGCTTCTGGTGCTGCCTTTGTGTGAGCTATTTTTGCATTTCCTTCGGACAAAAGCCAAATTTTAATGGAGCTTGTACCAGAGTGTAAAAGGGAATGTTGTCCAGCAAGGGCTTCGCTATGCAGACAAGCAAACGTTGGTCGGCTTTGAGTTTGCCATAAAACCTCAAAACAGCTGCTTAGCGTGCCGAGTGACTCAACCTTTAAAACATTTTCGTGTTGCTAGACCTCATCAGCCCTTCGTTGACCGTTCACAGGCACTTTGGCGTAATATTATAACTGCCTGGTGTTGCGTTTTGTAGTGCCTTATATTTTTTACTGTTACTATCGAGCTCAACTCGACAAACGAATGATGAAGACCTTGATATTACAACTACTTCACAAGCAGTGAACGTTGTGGCAACCGTATGACCCCTTCAAAGGGTATAGGACAATGACACTAGGACTCTATAATTATGTTTGATTGAGCTACATCGGCTACACAGTTGCATATCTTTTCACTAGGCCTATCCACACACATGTCCTCGTGTCGACCGGTCTACTCATGCAATCGTTGACCTGCTTTGACCCGCACACGCCTGCAAAAGGTCATTGACGGCAGGTGACAGAAGAGATCGAACGTGGCGCACTTTGATGAGTAACCAGTTAGGTTGGGCTTAGAATTTTCCCGAAAAAAAAGAAAGAAGATGGAATACATGATTGATAGTTCAGCGGATCGATATTTATTAATGACGTCGACGTGGTGCGTACGGACGAGTCACGACGTTCAGGTAATGTCCTTGAAAACGATGTGCGTGTAGTGTTGAGCTGCTTGGAAGATTCTCCCTTCCTGAGATACTCCCATCCATTCCAGCTTGAAAAGGTGTTGAAAGCAATGCGTTCCTTTAGCCGGTAATTCATGGCTGGAGGTTCCAAAATTCAATTATCTTCAGATTGCCCCGATAACTCCATTAGTTGGACCTTGAACAGCGTTGCGGTTGGTACTGTGGTTATCCGGCATCCTGTTCCTCATGGTTTATGGAATGACATCGTGGGGACCGTGAGAAGGATATCCCGGGAACCGTGCTCGACCATGTTTCGGCCTTTCTTAATAATTGAAAATCATGCTCAATTGAAAGCGTAACGCGATAGCATAATGTGGTAATCATTTATTAACCTCAATCAAAGGAAATGAAATGATGTTGCAGCCGCTGGCCTAACTCTTCCAATCCAAGGTTCAAGGATTTCCAAATGTTGAAACTATCCGTACTACACACAAGACACAGACACCATGTTTTCAGATACATAATATAGCACAAGATAACAGACATCATGTTGTCCCTTAAAACCGATAAACAAAGCTGTCCCGTTTTGTTACGACTTGTTCTTGTTGGCCGCGCTTGAAAGGATAAAGCGACGTCTCGCAACAGGACCCCTCCCACTCCCTGGCTACAAGTGAGCTCTAAGGCCTTGAACTTTGAGCGTTTCCGTTTTCGGAAGTTTTTGAAATTTCATTTTGTGGCGTTTCATGTTATGTGTTTGGTTTGAGGGACTGAGAGTGGGAGTTTCCGATGTGTTTTCCTTCCGACCGGCCGCCAGACAATAACAGAAAACTCCAAAATCAAACTTGAAAGCCTGAAAATCCGAGAAAGGGAGATGGATAAACAATTTACGGTCATGCGGTATGACCGGATCGGAAGTTCATAAAAAAGGAGCGAACGTGAAATCGATTGCCTTCCGTGCAGGTGTGTTTCTAAAGGACAAATCTCTACCCTTCTCTTTGGCTCAAAAAGTGTCAATGAAACGGAAAAGTGAAATACCAAGAAGGTAGAAGAAGGCATAACAATGTGCGCCGAATGAGAAAAGCAAAACAAAAGAAAGGAAGTATCGGAAGAGAAAGGTTGAAAAAGGGAAAAGAAAACATCAAATGAAGGAAAAGGGAGGTATCCCCCCATTAATTATTCATGATTTTTCGTCTTTGTCAAGGTTGCTGCAAGCATGAAATGTGAGCCAAAGAGCGATGTCGTTGTCGCGCTCGGTCTCAGTGTGCGGCGCGTGGCTGGTCGTGCGTTTGATGTTGTGTCTTGGCGGGCTTCAGGTCCTTAGCTTTTCCTTTGACTGTCGGCTTTTTTATTGGAAAACACAATTTTCTCTCCCCACCCCCTCCGGGGGTCTCGATGAACTTGTGACTGGCCTGGTGTGTGAGGCATCCACGAAATAATAGGTCCAGACTCATCGGTCCAGAATGAAAAAGTAAAACGAAGAGCGTCAATGGAAGCAATCGAGTATTCATTTGGTAAACAGATTCTGTTCTGAAGGAAAATGTCATAAAACCGGCACCTCGACACCACATGAATTGCCTTTATTGGCGCCATCACTATTGCTCTATCGTGCATGTCTGGAACGGAATCTTCTGGTCTTGTGGTTGGCATGCTCGCTCGAGGAACACGCTCGAGAAAAGTGTGAAATGTTCGCGTACGAACATAGCATGGCGTGGACAAATCAAGCATTTGAATAACATTAAGATATGCATCGGTTCGCCGGATTGATGGTTACCGATTTCATCCACACCGGACCGGAGTACCACCGGAAACTTGCCAACCCATGCTTACCACACGCCATAAACCGTTTCCCTGGGACCGAGTATGCCCGAGAGAGAGTGAGAGAGGATGGAAATTGAATGATCCTCTGTGCCGGTACATGTGGCAGAATCAAGGCAATGACCCCTGGGTGCTCGGTCGGTCGGTCGGTCGGTGTGTTGATCCATGTGATTGGTCTATGAGGAGAGGCACCATCTGCCACCCTCGTAATCGATCGATTTGAAACGAGATTGCCAAAAAGAGGTGCTCGTTTCTCATGCCGCTTATGCAAAGGAATGTAGCATAAATCATTGAAAAGCATAAACACCATGGACACCCTCTAGCACTAACGAACTACTGGGAAGCACTTTACTCACCACTCTCTCTTGTAATACCTTCTTTACTCAAGATATTTTATGCAAAGTAAACAAAGCAAAGTGTATAAATAGATAAACACTATCCTTACTAACGAGCAGCGCGGCGAATGGAAGCGCCTCCATTAAGTGCCGCGTCCGGAATACAGTTTATTGGCCGTAACAATGGAGCCATCTTCTGGTGGCGCGGGATAGCTAGGAGGAAGGAATCACAATTTTGAGCTCCATTCGACCGCTCGTGCTTGTCGAACCCACATCAACAAGGAACGGGAGAACGAGAGGCGGATTATCGCTTCGCATGAGCATGAGGCAGGAACACGCTACGTAATAAGTGAGGGGGGCCGTCAATCACCCAGAACGTTTCATTGTGAGTACAAGCACACTGTCCGACTATGTAGAGACCCCCGTGGGGGAGTAGTTGACCGAGTTACACCCAAAATGTAATGTTACTCAGACAGACACAGGCAATGGTCGCTACAGAGAGCGAACTTTGGATTATCAATCGAACTTCGTCCGAAAATCATTTGGAACTCATCGACCATCAAGGCCAGGGGGGTTCCTAATTAAGTGAAACCATTCGATGAAGACCATCACGCTTCGTTACTGCATCTCGAAAAGCTCCAAATTTGCTACCGACCAACCCCAACGCCCTGCTTTGGGGGGCGGTGAGAGTTGGTGTTGAAAGTTTTCCGTCAATTAATTGGCTACCCCCCCCCCCCCCCTCCCCCTCGGCTACCACCTACTGGCTACTTACCGTGGATGGCCGCTTCGCCAGCATGCAGCACATCGTTGGCCGTCTTGGTTGCTGCTTCCTTTGCCGATTCAACCACACCACCGGGACCGCCACCGTTGATCAATGGTGAGCTACTGGCACAACCCATCGTGCGCTGGTGGTGGGAAAAGTGTTTCCTTCCGTTCCTCGAAGTGGCCTGGCACAATGTAATTCCTGGCGCCGCCGCTGCCGCTTCGCTCCACCGCTGTGGTCACCGAAAAATGGGTCAAAATCTGAAGATAAATTCGGCTTCACTCTCTCTTCACAGCACTTTTGCAAACACTTGGACGGGGGCGTCTTCGTCTTGCACTGGTTTGCGTGCTGCTAGTTAGTTGCTAGCACTCGAAAGCACACCGCGTTTTTCTGATGGTTTGATGATTTTAACTAATTGTCTGCAATAACAGGATAACGTGGTAGCACTGCACGGGAATCGTAATGGCACGCTACACTTGAAGCGCCAGCACGCCAACTGTGATTCCAGTGCCAACTTTTACAGCAGCAAGCTACCACTTCACAGCTAGCACACACAACGCACAGACACAAAGTAACACTGACAAACTTTCTGCTTTGTGCTTCGCGTAGCCAGAGCTTCGATGGTCGCAAAAGGTTAATCAAGGTTCACGGTGACACGGTTTTGCTGGCGACTCTATCGCAACCTGTTCTCTGTGATACTGCGAGGTGCTCTTTTTGGGAAGTTCTTCGTTATACCCTGTGGAAGAGATGGACGATCTCAGTGAAAATACCACCAATCCCTTGAGTGCCGATCAATCGTGTCGAAGGAAACTTTAATTTAGTTATCGTTAACACACTGCTTTCGCTTCCTCTCGACTCTCGTGCTACTTCTCGCCTTGCGAATGCTTCGCATCGCGAGCATGCATTTCACGTTTACCAGCGTGATAAAATGCTTCACGAACCGATTTCATATCGATTTGGGAGCGTTGCATGTAACGATGCTTCAAATCGGTGAAGGTGAATGTTTTTTTTTTTCGAGAGAGGGATTGAGTAGCATACTTTTTTTTTGCTTCTTTTCCGGCGTCGAACCATCGCCCGCCAATCGAAGCTCGGTTCTGACGAAGGGGTTTCTTTCAAATCACTTGCCACATCCAACGGAGCCGGTGTGCCGGTAGCTCCGAGGAAGCTTCTTTCGTTCGTCCTTTCTAAATGGAGCGCATCTACGATGGTGTACGATATATGGATTCTTTATCGATGACTAGACTGGAGCTATTTCTATAGATTCACCTTGGCGCAGCGGAGAAGGACGAGTGTGTACGAGTAGCATGATAACAGTTTTTTTTCCTTATTTTCCTTTTTTCAAACCCCCCCCCCCCTCGCCACACCCACATGGTCCGCAGTGACGCGGAGTTCGATTCATCCAAGCGGGTGTTGATTGATTTATCGTCACTTTCCTTCATTTCTATGGAAAGCGCTATGGAAGGTGTGTGTGGGGGGGGTTGCCACCCAACCCAAGAATAAGTATCTTGATGAAAAGGCCATTTTCTGATGTGTATGATTGATTATTGATTCACCATCGTTCGGTATTGGCTATTGAGAAATTCATATTCCGTAATGAGTGTCCAATCAAGACAATCTGAGAGGTG
>NC_064878.1:52936048-52968548 GCF_943734665.1 Anopheles aquasalis | reverse complement strand
AACAGCGGCGGCCAGCCAGCCAACCAGCCAGCGCGCCCTTTTAACCGTGCGTATCAGCGGCGACTGTGCGCCGAGCGGGGTTGGCTGATTTAATTATGGTTCCCACCGGGCAAACCATTCTTGATTGCAGGTTGTCGGTGTTCTGAGGATCGACGACTAGCGGCGGGAAAGGAGGCTCGCAGGGGACAGCCCCAAGCGAGCGCCAGCATAAATCATGCCACCGTTAATAGATTGCCGACCCCCCTCTTAGGGTTCGCCTCGCCAACAACAACGCGTTCTATGGTTTCGTTCTTTTGCGGAAATCTATTTCAGGCAGCCGGCGGCAAGCCACAATACAAGGCCAGGACAGAAATCCCTCCCCCCTTTGCCCGTGGCTCGTGTCAGACCCCAAAGGTTTGCTAATCCTGAACCTCCGGGTGCTGGTGACGCCATTGGCCACCATTGGCTTTTCTGCTCAAAGTTGTTCCGTCATCAGAAATGATGACGATGTACGCGGTTTCTGGTTCCGTGGTGTGCTTGTGTGTGCGGTATAATCGGTTTTTATGTGACGCTTTGTCGCCGTTTTGGCCACTGTTTTTTTTGGCAAAGGAAGGGCTATTAATATTAACAGGAATGATATTATTATTACTCGGGCATCGTCTTCGGCTTCCGCCTGTGGATAGGCTCGTAAATAAATGGTGGCATAGTGGAGCTCTATTTTTGGTTTGCTGGCTCATCGGAGAGCTTATTTTGGAGTCCCGTTCCTTGAAGGCGATGATCCAGTTGACAGTTTATAGAATTATTTGTAGGTAGATGGTGAAATTCGGATTTTTTTTTATTAGAAACAGCAGATTTAGTGATACGAAAAAGGCATACATTACCTCTAGAAAGGTTTTAAATAAATGAAATACATAATCGTAGCATATCATGTTTTGATTTGGTCGAAACAAAAGGCCAACGTCCATGCTCAGCGGCTTCTGTTCCTCCACTAACCACACCTAGCACCCAGTCTTCAACCAAACCAAACCGAAAACCTTGACGAGGTCATTGGCGTCCCGTCTTTGGATTCACCTTTTCTTGAACCAGCACCTCTGGTGGAACTCCTTGCGGGTGCCCCGTCGTCCCATCGCAGTCCACCTAGCGGTCAGCATTTCCTGTCACGCAAACCAGCGGGAACGAATGGACGATGCTGTCGCTGAGCCCTAAACCGAACCTCTAATGACTTGTGCTCTCGCGTAGGTCTCATGCGGGAGTTCAAAAATCGGTCCGTGAGCTTGAGCGCGAGAAGTGTTGCATTAATAACGGAAAATTATACCCAGCGGTGGTGCCGAGGGGTGGTAGGGAAAGGGCGAAGAGTGACTGCCGATGTTTTTATCTGATTACGTGTCTCGGCCACTCGCGTAGCGTGTGGATTCCAGGGTGATCAATCTTATGTCTTTCGTCTCGGTATGTGCTTTGTGTTTGTGGCGAAGATGTAAAGTATGAGCTGCCAAGAGAGGTTGCCAAATAGATGATAAAGATTGCAATTTTCATTAGAAGTGAGTGCAGATTGAGCTTCATTAGATGCGCAGTAGAAGAGGGAACAACGTTCAAAGGAGTAGGCCATTGAAAAACGGACGCTTTCTGTCGGTTGCTCGGTAAACATCATTTCAATTTGCATAAAAATGTGTCTTCTAAACCACGCTCTGTGCGCGTTTGCCGAGGAAAAGAAGAGAAAGCACAAGGCATTCCCCTTTGTTACACCTTTTGTTGTTGTGCGAAGCAAATGCGCGGTCTTTCTCCCGTTGGTTGACTCACAACAACAGCATCGGACGTGGAATGTGGTGCTCAGTGAAGTCATTTCCGGGCGTCGCTTATTCCATCCCCAGCCCAGCGTGGCCCTTCTTGTGGTTTGTATCGTGGGCACAACGGGAATGCATAAGTGCAGCGTGTCTTCTGTATGCGCATTACTGTGTCCCTTCCGTTCTTCGTGCAATCCTAGGGCTCGTTAGCACGCTAGCTCGCCATGTCTGTATGTTTGCATTCATTGCTTACTATGTGCTTTGCTGACGCTGATGCTATAGTAACCAGAGGAAGCAAAGGGAAGCTGTTACTTTTGTTCGTTACTGCTGGCAACGGGACCATTCTGGCATCTCCGACAGGAAAGACACTCCAGATGGTTGATTATGGCACTGGGAACACCTTTTATTTATCTTTTCCCGCTTGCATCTGCCTGTGTGTTCTGTATCTGTCTTGTCGTGACAACTTTCTAGCCGTCCCGGGCCCGACCAACGCCCCACCCCTTAATCAGACGAAAGGGAGCTCTTGAGCGGTTGGTACGTTGCAATGTTCTTTCCATAAATATGCTTACCGCTCGCAGGGACCTTTAGTCTTTATCGCGGTTTATCCTCTTCAGCTTTTGCAGCTCCATTCCCTTTGATTCAACGAACGGAACGCCAACCGCTTTGTAACCGGTGCACGAACCAACCGAAAACCATAACCGGATGGGCGTCAGCAGCGGATGTGCATTTTTATAGGTGTTATCATCATTGCAATCAAATATGCATTACTGTAAACATTTTACGGTCGGAGCGCCGGTACGGAGCAACAACATACACGCCTCGTTGATCGTGCTCCTCGCGAGCACGGACCGTGGAGCCTTAAATGGAGCAAGCTCGTAAAGTGAGGAAAATATGGAGTGATCCATCACAATTTGCTTGCTCTGTTGTCGTTGTTATACGTTTAGAGGGTAAATGTTTTGTTTTTTTCGATATTCAAAACACGCTTTTCAGCATTAAGATATTGAGCGTTGATGGCACGACAACCACACGATGCACGCGAGCTGCAGAAGAGGTGCAGATGAATAATGGATTTTGTCAAGTGTGGTTCCGTTATTTGAAGGGAAACCTTTCCAAAACGATGATGACTTCATTTTTTCAACACTTACCTGCAGCTTTTATGTCGATTTGTGCAACGACACAACATTTTATGACGAAAAAAGAACCAAAAACAAATACGGAATACCATGCGCCTCCATCGAAAAAACCATGCGCCTCCATCGTGTGAATGATAAACCTAAAGGGGCTCGCTGCGTGATAAATCTGGTCGGTTTGCTGCCTCGTAACGATGTCCCAGCGTCAGTTCTCCAGAGAAATCACGGTTGCGAATGAGAAACCTCGCTCTAATCCACCGGTCGTACATCAAAACCACATTTATTTACTTTCTTGGCCGGCGAAGTGTAAGCGAGGGGCTCGCCACTGACCGTCGAGCGGGGAAAGGAGGGGTCCGTAGAGAGGTTCGCTTTCGGCACACGCTTTTCCATAAACTCTGGAGCACACTGGAGAATGCTTCAACAACAATTGCTTTGGCACATTTGGAGGAGGAGGAGGAACATGGGTGTGAACTGTGTTTGTTTCTGTGTGTTTATAGTGTGGTAGTGTTGGCGATAAAGTTTTGTAACATATTGGTCAACATACTTGTGAGGTGCAGAGGGATGCTACTTCATCGCCCGGTAGGTGTCGGAACTCATAATGTTTAACATCGTCTCAAGAGGACAATTCGTTGGCCACTGTTAGGTGTCGGTGTGTGAAGTATGGTGGGGTTTGTTGGAGGGAAAATGGGGAGATTTGAATTTGCTGACCTTCGGCCTGCTTGCACCGCGCTCGCACAAGCCACTACCACGCTTCGTAACAAACAACAAATACATTTTGAAGCTCGTTTTGCTACACACTCACACACAATCACATCTAATATCGATTGACTTTAACTAGTCTTTTGTGTTTTCTTTTTGTTTGCTTTCTTCGCTCAGCAGCAACAGCAGCAGCCCATCGTGGTTGTATAAAGGTTGTGTTCCTGTTTGTTAGTTTTTTCTGCTTCTTTTAACAAACGAATAGACACCGACGATCTAGCAAACATTCTCGTGAGATACCGCTACGGGGTTGCTAGGGGATAGGATAGGTTGCTGCTGGTTTGGGTGGCCTAAGGTATGTGACGGTGTGCTACGCTATGGTATGTTGCTATGGGCGACGGTAAGCGCGTCAACGCGACAACCTGCCAACTCGATGTACCTCGATGTGGATGATGATGATGATGATGAGGTGAAGTAGTAGTAGTTGATGACGCGTTTTACGATGTCGTATAGCATAATTCTCACTTCGCTGTGCTGTGATCGTATTCGTATAAATAATCAAATCGTCGGCTACGAGTAACCTCACACCGCCGCCCTTTTCGCTCAACAGTCGTTTGAATTCAATTCCTTTCTGCACGTTTTTGCACCTGCACCTTCTTCTTCACTTTGCGCTATCCGCCCTAATCTTCTTATGAAAACGAGGGCATCGAGCATAGGAAACCGTTTCATAACTTTGGTTTCGTTCTTTTCACTAAATCTACCGATTGTTAACGCAGTAGCGTACCGAGAACGCTGCCACAACAAACATTAAACTGCAGTTACAGTGTCACCGGAGTGGAGTTTCCTTATCAGCCTTCGTCGCACCCATGTGGCGTCGCCTCGATTTCTCATTAGTTTGGTGACAAGCAGCAGCAGACGCAGACGACAACGGTGGTCTTGAAAAGGCATCTTCTGTTCGCCTTTTTTTTGCCCCCATCTTCCGTAATCCAATCGATAGCAATGGCACAACGATTGCTCGCTCGACCTACGGGCGCTTATCCGGGATTTTTCTCGATCTCCACGGTTCCTCCTTTCTTCTGTGTTTGTATGTGTTTGTGTGAGTCTACTATCTGCTATATTGGCGGCACCGTGGCGGTAAACATTCGTTAGATATTGAATTTATTAGCCCCTGACTGGCTGGCTCGGCTGGCACCGGGGTCCCTAGCGTACATTCTGTTTGCTTCCAGGCCAAACAGACCGAAGGTTCAGGTGGAACCCCCTCTCTCCAGCGGATACGAACCGTATGGACCTGGCGCACTGATAACATCGAGCCCGAAGGGCACACAATTTCGATTTCACCACCATTTGGATAGGCCAATTTTTACCCAATCGAGGGTTCTTTTGAGGGTGCTTCCAACAAGGTGCTTCCAGCCAGTTCGCTTCCTGCATAATCATTCTGCCGGGCTGCCTGGCTGCCGGTTCGATTATGTTCCGGGCCAACATAAGCTTAGATGCCGCTTTGCTCGGTTTCGGTGGTCGCTCGTTCAAGCGAAACGCAAGTAATTGACATTTTCATTGTTGTCTAGAGAGCTAGCGAGCACTGGGACTGGCGAAACGAAATCCAGTGCTGTGGCTGTGGCGCGTGTGAAAGTATTTGCTTTGCGTAACCATTCCGATGCCTCTACTGTCACGGAGTGAACGGTTTATGAGGATTTGCTTTAGAAATTAAGCGGGGGCTGCGGTATTAATTTTTTTGTGATACATATTTTTAACATTTTTCCATGAATGCTGATCCTTTCAAGAACATTGTGTATTTTTTTTTGGATCAATCGAAGCAAAACTGACCAAGTTACAGATGTTTGAAAATCCGCGTTTCATACAAGGCTCAATGCAGCGCGCTTCTTTGAAGAGCGTTTCCCAAAACCAACGTTTTCAAAAACTGCTCGATCGGTGCCGATTTGAAATTTTTAACACATAATCTGTACACTCTTTGCCAGGTAGTCTCGTTGAGATTTCATGAAAATTGTTGATACTTTTTTTTAAACAAATGTTTAAAAATCGTGTTTATAGGGAAAATGACAAAAAGTATGACTTATTCAACTTTAAAAATCTGCCAAAAATCGAAAAATAGGAAAATCAAACAAAAACTTGACGAGACCTCCTGGATAAACTTATAATCTTTCAAACGAGAAGCGATTTGTATTCTTCTGATGACTCATCACGCAGCTACGATGGGCACCGTAAAAAGTATCTTTCCGCAGACAAAACCATCAGAAATTTGATCCCATAGATGATGTTTTTAATCAATCTTCCCCAAAATAGAACCAAATATTCTTCAAAAGTTACAGTTTAATATGACGTACGCTTGAAAGAATAAAGTTGAATGGTTACGTCACAAAAATCGTCAAAAATGATCCTTGTTTTGGTAAGAAATTACCGAAGCCCCCTTTAAAGGAAGAAACTTGAAGAAGCATAAAAAAAGCACAAAAATAACAATTGAACGATCTGCGTTATCTTCTGCAGTGCATAGAGTGTGCTGGAACCACCTAAAGGATCGCACATCATTAAAATTCATTGTCGAAGGGCACTCCCTTTGAGAGATTATAAAGCTCAAGGGTCAACTTCATGCCAAGCTCCTCCCCCCGGAGACAACTTCATTTTTAATTTGTTGCGGTCAGCATCATCATCCTTCACCAGGGCCATGAGATCGCTTGCCGGATAGGCAAACCACACCGACGATGTCGACGAGATATCGGCTTACGTTTTACTTTCCGGCATCGGACCTCACCCTCTATTTCCTGATAGTAGTTTGGTGACCATGGCCATGGCATGTGCCCTCAGTTTGTGGCCAAAAAGTTTCACTTGTTCCGAGTGTTTTCAGGTCCGGTGAGGGGACAACCGGTGTCACCGATAGTTGGCGAATACTTTTAACGACCACAACGATGTTCGTTGTTCGGGGCTAGATCCCCTTTTGGGGCTTCTGCTGGTGTGCTGCAGCTTCATGTCAAGGCATGTTCCGGACAAACACAGTAGAACGAGCAGAGAGACACTGGGATGAAAGTAAATTCCATTATTGAATTGAAGGATCCATCTGTTTGCTGATGCCGGTTAGAACAGCTTTTCAGCTTTCCGTAACATTGTCCCAGGTACTTGAAAGAGAGAGAGAGAGAGAGAGAGAGAGAGCTCCTGAATCATTCTGACTTTCGGGCGTACACTTCGATGAGCTTTAAATTGCACCAAAAAAAGGCGGACCATAAAAGGGACACAAAAGGACAGCGACACGAATCGCATTACGCCGCTGTCAGCAGAACTTTCTGGTTGTCTTCGAACATGAACCGGAAAATGAAGCGACCGGTCATGTAAAAGTGTGGAAATGCAGGTGGAAAACGCCCTTCCTGTCCCAGTCAAGAGAATAGAGCGAACGAGTGGTGAATCAGTGCACCTCGGGGTTACTAATGCATCGAGATGGAACCATAACCGAAAGCATTGTTCGGAAGAAGGGCTTTCTTTTGCTGATTCCTTCACGTTCCAGCTCCAAACAGTTGGCAAAGGACGCCAATCTTGGCTTTTGGTTCAATTCTTCTTCAACACAAACAAACATTCGCACACAGCACACAGCGCCACAGCCGCACCTAGGTCAAAGGATATCACATTCCAACCAGTTTCCGCTGACACTTGCAGAATACTGACACCAAGTGTTCGGGGAAACGTGTTCGGCAGTAACACATTCCGGCATAGCATCCTGGGAATCACAACATCACACCACCCGTTCTCCGTACCATTCCCTGCGCTTTCCTCTTTTCTAATCCTGCTTCATAACCTCGCACCGCTCTAGTGGCACATTCTCTTCCTGCTCCTGCTGCTGCTGTTGCTGTCCGGTGGTCTTTGATTCATTTCCTTCATCACGCGCCACTTCCGGTTCCTTTCCACCCGGATCCGGTGGTACGCAGGATGCTGTCCCGGTGTCCTGCTCCTGCTGCTTCTCGTGCGGTGATACCGGTACCGGTGATATGTCGGCCACGACACTAATCGTGTTTGAACCCACCTTCCGGTACTCACCCGACGAATCGGTGATCACGGTGGGCGATTCCGTGGTCACATCGGCCGTTCCTACCGGTCCCTCGGAGGTCAGTGGCACCGCTGACGCCTCCGTGTTCGTCGCTGTCACCGGATTGTCCGAGAATTTGCTAAAGTTTTTGCTGCGCCGCTCGTGGATCACCTCGATCGAATCGTAATGGTCATCGTCCCGGTGGTGATAGAAGTTGGGAAACCGATTATTACCGGTAACGCTGGTGCCCGCCCCGATGACGTAGATCTGATCGTACTCGTTGCTACGCTTTTTGGCCGCAATCTTTGGTTTCGGTTTGCGGAAGCTCTTCGTTGAGTTGCTCCGATACAGGAAGCGGTTCTGTGGCTGGGCTGGGGCGTGTTCCGTGGTGTCACCGGCCGCCAGAACGAGTGAGTCCGGTCGGAGTGGCTGGTTAACGACGGAGACCGGTTCCGTTGACTCGTCGTGATCGGGGCTGTCCTCTTCGGGCACGCACGGTTCCAAGCTCGATTGACAGGAAAGATTGCGTTGACTGAGCTGGGCCGGTTCCGAGCAGATCGAGAGCTGGCTCCTGTGATACAGAGAGGCAGAGAGAGAGAGAGGAAGAATAAGGTTAGAGTACACACTAATCCGGTCATTAGCTTCGAGTCGCGTGACGGAACGGAATTTAGCGTGACGCGCGCGCACCCGCCGGCCAAGTACACAAAATGGTGGACAAGGTGGAAATGGTGGAATGGTTCGTTCACCCTGTTGCACGCTGATGTTTACACGGGAAGCCAATTTAGTGGGGATCACTTTCGCTTCACGCACTCGCTACGTGCCTGGAATCCACGTCCAAGGGCCGAGTGCCGAGCGAGAGAGCGGTTTTTGCCTTCGGTTCCCATTTGTTTTCCCCCCTTTCTCCAGGGAATTTAAGATGGGGGCGAAAAGTAAAGATGGTGGCCAAGGTACAAAGAAAGTCATCAAATATGAATGGCAATGGCAATTCGGTGCGCGAGCTTGAGCTTGGAGCCCCCCGCAGATGGCACAAGCATAATTTAAATTCTTTCCCATCCAAGATGGCGTTCCGTCGTCGCGGTCGTCGTGCGCTTTCTGCATTTCATCTGTTAAAGTCTCATTCGCGTTCCGTTTGCTCGGTTGCAGCAGTCGTAGTAGGCCATCAAGCCAGCCAGCCAGCTAGGGACGTCAAAAATCTGTTCGCAATCAAGAACCGTTTCGCGCTTATGCTTACGCGACCGAAAAGCGCGCCCAGGGAAATCAATACGAGATCACCAAAGCCCGCCGGCCGGCCAACCTTTTCGGGCCAGACCGCAAACATGGAAAAGTGCTGGTGGGAAAATGTTGGTGGACCTTTTGCCCTTTTTCCCACTTGCGAGACATTGAACCTTTCCGTGCGTAAAGGGTCACTCGCGCCCACCCTCAAACAAACGGTGTCCGTGTGGGCGTTCCCCTCAACCCCCCAGGAGTAGTAGTAGGAATGTCCGTGTCGTGGGGAATTCTTTGTTTTCGTAATAGAACCCCTCTCGATTCCCGGCTCTCGGAACTCGGCTCCTTGGTAAAACGGAAACTCGGGCGGTTGTATCGAGGCAAATCCGAGGAAATAGCCCCCCCCCCCCCTCCCACCGCTCGGAAAGGCGGAACGGGTTTGGAATGCGTAGGAATGGGAAAATCTTTTGCCTCGACCACCACCACTCAACAGATGACATGGCGAGTTTCGGTCTCGATTTCGGTTCCGTATGGCTACGATTCAACCGTCAAGGAAAGGGAAGGAGCGGTAGGAAGGGAAGTATATAATTTGCTGGCTAGCCAGCGTGCCTGCGAATGGGTTGGACTTCCTCCCTCCCGTGCGGGGGCGAATGGCCTTTGTTCTGTTCTGGTTCTTTGACCAAACCGGACCGACCAGACTCGGGCTGCTGATCCCCTTGAGGTCAATGAAGAGCTTTTCGTTAATTAAATTAAAAAAAGGGGAATACCTCGAGGCCGTCCAGCCGAGGGTGCGCCGGAAGAGGACTCTCATTTTCTCTCAGAAATCGGGAAAAGCGTTCTATTTTGAGGCGTGCGTTTGGGGTTTAGAGGGTTCGAGGAATTGTAATAATATCTTTTGAAATAAAACAAAATCTCTAGAACATCTGAGCGACATCTTACCGACACTCCCGGTCGACGGATGGGGTGGAGATGATTGCACTACCCCCAGTACCAGCACCACCACCTCCTTTCCGTGGCGTCAAACCGACGGACCGTTCCGGGCTGTTAATCTCGAGCGTCGACGGTGCACCGCGGGAGTCGACACTTGGCGTCTTCGAGATGGTTGAGGCACGTCGGCTGCCGCGGTTAAGCTGCTTCGAGCCAACTGACGCATTCGATACGGTCGAGGCACGTCGGCTGATGGCCGCAGGTGGTTGCTGCTGCTGCTGCTGCTGCTGGTGATGATGGTGATGCGTGGCCTGCTTCGGACTTCCCCCACCGAGCACCAGTTCGTCCTTCTCGATTTTCGTTTGACGCGAAAGGACGTGCCGGCGTGCCGTATCGGATCGTTTGGTGCGCTGCTCTCGTAGCTTATGCACCGGCACGATCTCTCCACCGCTGCATCCGTACTGCACCGAACCATGGGAACCGGCTTGATGGAGCGTCCTGTGGATGGAAGCGGAGAATGGTGGAATTTACAATTCGTTTACAGTGACAGGCAGCGTGACTTTAATGTAATTCCAAAGGAGCGTGGAAGCGACTCCTCCCTGGCCTTACCGTACGAAAGGATCCGGTTCATCGACCGACAGGGCATGCCGGTGGAACTGTAGCATTCCGGGGTGCAGCAGTCCACCGCTGCCAGCGACCTCACCCCGCGTTGATCTCTGCACCATGCTGCTTACTCGCGTACCACGATGATGCGGATGCTGCTGGTGCTGGTGCTGCTGCTGATGGTGATGGTGATGTTGCCGATGCTGCCCGGAACCACCGAGCAACTCCGAGCGGATATTGTTCGCCGGTGAACCGCTGGCGAGCGACGGAACGCTTAGCTTGTCGCCGTACAAATTGGGCACGGAACCGCTCCGTGACACCCGGCGGTTCGCACCTTCGCTCGGTCGGCGCTGCTGGGGCGACGATTTCGGTGTCCTGATGGTCGGAAGGAAGTGAAGTGGGAAAGACGGGATTGTAAGACGAGCTATAAGAAGCGCAAAGCGGATAAGAAGTGGCAGTGTAACAAGCGAGCAATTCATCATCAGCGAGCCCGTGGATGGCTTGGTCGCTCGAGGAAGAGAAAGAGAGCTCGAAGACAGCCGACGAGCTCAACAACGCTGCCGCCGCCGTTGGCCATTTTGTTGGTACCGCTTGCTATTATTATTATGATTAGCGCACATAATTCACATTGATTAATTGACACCCCCAGGCCACCATCAACAGCAGGGGGACGCCGTTTTTGTCGGATGATGCTTGGAGGACGAATCCTTCCGGATTTTCGGTGTCCCACGCCGACCCAAATGTTCAGCAACTTTCAAGATGTAGTCGAGAAGGGTGCTTGTGGTGCTCGACAGCTTCACGAATTATAATGAAGTCATTAGAGCCCAGAGAGTCCAGACTTTTTGTGTCCTGTGTCCGCGTTAAAGCTCATCACAAAGAAGTCGGAAGTCTGGGCGTTTTGTTTCTAGCTTCTTTAGATCCTGTTTTCTTTTCCTGTTTGTATTGCACAGCATATTTTGCTAAAGGATAATGAAAATTTAGTCTATAAATTAGCATCTATTGCAACACGATTGAGGGCAAAAATAGTTGAAATAGTTTGAAATAGTTTAGCTTCTAGAAATTGAAGTAGCATAAAATGAAGCAACGACATGGATATGACCATCACAACAGGAATGTCCTGATAATCCAAAGAATTATGCCAATATTATTACATGAAAATCATGTATTCCATTGATTGTGGCGTCACTTTTATGATATCATGATTAAATCATTCTAATGACCACACGAAGCGTCATATTCAATACGAGTCCATCGGAATGCTTGCATTCTAAATTCAATTTTTTGGACAAATACCTTCCAACATTCATCATAATTCATCGTCCTTCGCCCTCAGGTTATGCGTAAAAAGCGTAAATCCTGTTTGTTTACCTTGCAATTACACGCATTTGCAGTGAAATACCTCCTTTCTCCACACCACATCATCATCATCATTGTCAGGACGATTCGTTGGCTACAGTCCAGTACATGATTTGGACAAGAGCATAGCAGGAGACCGAGAGATAGAGAAAAGGGAGCATAAATCCAAATCCAACGTTTACACTTCCACACTCACGCAAGCCAAGCAAGCTCTGTACGAGGTCCAATCCAGGCACCCAATGGTTGCTGCGCATCGAGCGGAACAAACACATTGTGTGTACAAGCCAAAGGCCCGAAAGGCGCATAGTGCGATGGCGTCCGGTGGTAAGTGAGAAAGGAATTTTCATTAGCAAACGGGCAAGCATTCCAACGAGCAAACCCATTTCCAGGGATGGGCATGAAACGATTAGACAGTTTACTTGCCTAGCCGCCGGACCACCGGTGGAGTGGAGCAGATTTTCGGATCTAGTAGCTCCAGCAACCACATTCTCTTCGGTCAATGGTGAAACAATTCAATTAACACGAGCCAAGGGGGTTACTGAGGTGCTGCACATCGTTTGCTAGACCTTTCTTATGAGTTACAGGTTTGCATGAAGATGCAGTTCATTCTAAAATGTCACACAATCCTTTGCTAATACTTAGTTGTGTAAGCTCAGGACTCAGCGAGTCCGCAGAACGCGCGGCGCATAATTATAAACATTCTGATGGTTAAATGTAATCATTTTTCACAAAAGGTTTTCCTCGCTGGCTGGCTGGCTGGCAACAATGACCGCAGGCGGATTGAATTATCCTTAATAACACGTCCGCAACATGCTTGTAACCCGATTTTAGCGAGCCGAGTACCAGAGCGAAGGGTCCGAGAGCCATGGCGGGAAGGGGCAAAATTACTCCGACGACCAATCAACCCATTTAGATCGTAAGGTCCACCCGAACCGTGCCGGGCCAGAGAGCGGGCTCATGACACCATTTGTGTGCTCATTCCTTGCGAGCGCTGGAAGCGTGAAAACGCTTGGCCCAACGGAACTGTGCCGAAGCGTGGAGCACCGAGCGTGGAGTGCGCGTCCGCGGTTGTAGCCGGACCCGTAATCGAGCTCGTCCGCGATACTTGTTGTTCCTGCGATTTTCCTTCCTCCTGTTCCTCGTCCTGGTCCTCATCGTCGTGGTCGTTTGTTGATTGTGAACATGCAACCACTGCGCGCGGGGGATTGGTACGCGGCTGATGGGTTGGTCAACATAACAAATGATTCTCATGCTCACACCCGGGCCGCCCCGGGGGTTTGGTTGTGTACCGAGCACAAAGTCACGACAATCAACGTCGGGCGAGTTAATGTCCGAACACGGTGCCAGTGATGGGCTGTTGGGTGCACTTGATAAGATATAGGGCGATGATGACGATCATGATGTCCCAGTTCTGAGCGCGTTAATGTTGCTGAGCGACACCTTCAGCAGGGCCACTGCTCTCGGTAGGTCAATCGACACTTTCTTTGCCAAAAGCAAACACGTTAAAACGACAAACAACAACGTTTGGCAGTAATAACTCTCGCAAAGGATATGCCTGTGAGCGCTCGAGCGGTTATTCCACCGATGGCCACGGGAATGAGCGGAAAGAAATGGTTTCTTCGCTTCAAACGCAGTCAGAGAGAGGGAGAGAGAGGCAGAGCGGGCTGGTAGCACCCTCGAGTACACCGTAACGTTCCGTTTGAATTACCGGCGATCAATTTCTGCTTCCTTTCCTCTTCCTTCTCCTCCACCGGCGTATGCCTGGGAGGCACCGGGCAGCAGACATGCATCAATTTGTGGCTACTGCTGCCAGTGGTTCGTTATGGCTGGAAGAAAGTAATATCGATTTGCGTCCAAAAATAGCTTCATCTTCTTTTTCGGCTCCAGTGTTCGAGGCCACACCGCCTCCCTCGGTGCTAGAGGATGTTCCGTTTCGGTGAACTTTTTATTGTTTTGCTCTGGTAGGAATGTATGGAAATTTGGAAAAAGTTGTTACACACGCGCGTTCCTCGAGAGGCTGGCCGTGGCCGTTGCAATTGGATCCAGCGTCAGCGTCAGCGTCTTTGTGAGGGGTGCGGTTTTATCATGTTTTTGACGATACTGCGGTATAACTTTCTTATCTAACGAGTCAGCCAGCCAGCCAGCCAGCATCGTTGTGGCGTTATTGCGGTTGAGCGCAAGTGTGTTTCAAACGAGAAAGCGCTGGATATCGGCGGAATTGAACGGTTGGTATGGCGAAATCACCATTTTATAAGAGATTCGATTTTTTTTATCACGATACTGGGGACCTATTTGGATTCCAAGGTTACGTTTAGTTCTCAAGAAGATGCTGAGACAAATTAAACTTATTCCAACTTCTCGAAACGGAATTTGCCATCTTCAAAACTCTCCACACAATTGCTCCAAACAACTAAAGTTTCACCTGGAGTTGAGTATTAACTTCTTGATGTCAAAGTTGTGGATGGTCGAGACTTGATAGTTGGCAAACTAACTGCACATGTTGCCTTCCAGTTTCTGTACTCGATCACAGTCCGAAACTGACACAGGAATGTGATTAAAAAGAGCTCAAAACAAGTTCACTGCATTCGCCGACTCGAAGCAATCAATCTTCAGTTCGCAATTAAACGCAATCAACGTCCGATACTTAATTCTCCCCCTCCGAGAAAGGCACTTCCTGCCGTCGTCAGCGTCGGCGCGCACTTACCCTAAGGCTTTCGAGAAGTGCACTAGCGCGGCGGTGAGTGCCTTGCGGTCCGGGACCTGCTCCGTCGCTGGCGATGTCCGGAAAACGCCGAGATGTTGCTCCCAGCGGGCTGTCTGCGCTGCCGTGATCAGACCCGGTCCCGTTCCATTCCCGACTCCTGGAATAAAAGCATGTAATCATGAGAGAGGGAAACAGAGAGATGAAAAAAGCAAGAAAAGAAAAGATATAAAATGGTGGACCATGGTTGTGGCCATGCTTTTCGCCAATAATAGCTTTGTGTTCTCCGTTCCAGGTCGCCGTTTAAGGTTTGTTTGTCTCGAACACCGCGGTTGCCGTCGGTGTTGATAAAAGACAAATTTGGTTTTGGTTCGGTTCGTCCTTCTGGGTGGATCTTTGGAGGATGCCAGCGCAGTCTTCACTCCTTATGGGGCGCAGTTTTGAACGCACACGTTGTCCTCCCACTGATGGTGCTGCTCTTAAAGCGAATACAACGATAAAGTTTCCAGTAACTCATGATGCTGCTAGTTTCCGTAATGGTGCTGGTGGTTGGGCAAAGTTACCACCACGTTTATGCCACGTTTATGCCAAACTTTTGCCATCCAGCGGTCCTCTGTAGTTACCAGCAATTGCACATCATCAGTTGTGAATTTTGCTGGAGTGATAGCTGCATGTACTTGGCTTGATTTCTTGTCAGTTCAAGTTTTAGTTACTCTCTAGTTGGTAAAGACATTCGTACACACACCGATAACCAGACGACATGCCAGCGTAATGGTCGAAGTTTGTCGGCACCGGCGAAGTGCACGGCCATGTCCAATTTGCACGCTTTATAGAATAGTTTTGCTTCGGCAGAAAGCTATAACTGTTGATCTTTCCGGTGAACTGTGGGCAGCATGACGAAGCCTTTACTGGATGGTCTGTCGGTGGTTTCTATGGCGACTGACTGGCGATGACTATTCTGCTAAAGTCCCTTAAACTTTCTACAAATATACATGGATCGAACGGTTTATTCAACTACAAGCCAATGTGGTCTGTCTCTCTTCTGCTCCAGGACTCAGCAGCATATGTTTCAGGACTCTCTATTGACTTATGAAGCTTCCTCTTCGTTCCAGATGAATGAAACTGCCTACGGATGAGATGCGATGAGATGTCCTGCTTAAATTTTCCCCCACCCCAAAAACCTTCTTTCTGGTCACTAGCATCATCGTCGCTCTTCCGTAGCGCTACGTCGAGGAGCTACTCAAACGAGTCAGTTTCTGCTGCCCCCGAGGCGATCCGAAACGAACTCACCACCAAAGGCACCACCACGGTAGCATGGCAAAACATCAGCCAACCATTGTCCTGTGACCACCAGAGAGCGATGAGAGCGCACGGCTGGTGGGGCGCTCGTGTCCGGCAGCTATGTAAACCATTCCGTTGACAGACCGACCGGTCGGTGGGCTCCTGGTTCGTCCTTTTGAGGTTAGTTTTGTCGTTTATTGTGCAGTCCAGGCCCCAAGCTGATGGCTGATAGTTGTGGTACAGCGGGAGCGGAAAGTCTTTTGGCTTTCTCGTTGGTTTCCCCGTTATGGGCACCGTTTTTTTTATTACTTCCTTCTGAATAAGCGAGGCAGGGATGCTCTGTTGATTTGCCGGAGGGCACGCTACCGTTACTAGCGCGCTCGTTTCCCTGGTTACACAGTTTCCAAGCATCCGATACGGTTCTAGCTGCGGGCTCCATCGGGTTTTGCGCGCGTTGTTGCGTTTCCAGATGAGTGAACCGCGAAGCGAAGTTCGCCCGAAAGATGGGAAATCATTTTAGCGTTACCGAAATCCGCTGTCCATCAAGGTGCTACAAGGTGGTTGATCTCCTGTTCACCAACAAACAGAGAGAGAGAGCGAGAATGGATCTCCAATCCGTTACGCTTCGAGCACGACAGCCCGGTCATCCGGTTGGCTGACAGTTTGCGGGATGGCGCGCCCTCGCGTACCCTTCTCAAGTTGATGCCTTTGCCCCTAATAAGCTCGTCACTTTTGGTCACTTTCCGGGCAAACACAGGACCTCTGGAGAAATTCGAACTACCGCTCAAGGTGAATGGCAGAGTGTACGCTTACCTGTAGAGCGTCGGGATGTGTTCTGTCGGCTTGGGTTCCGGTTCGATTGGCTGCTTAGTTTAAACCGGGCCGGCACTACCTTGGCCGCCGAGTCGCGCGCTTCAAACGTCATCACGCATGAGGCTACTACGATGAAACCTAATGGAGGAGTTTTTTTTTTGTGTTGAAGCGAAGAGCAAAGAAACGAATAATTGAGTTTTGAAAATGGCATCGGCCCGTCCCAAATGTTTCTGAAGCTGCGATTGAACCTCCGTAAGAGAAACGAGAAACCAACCATACGGTGATACCTAGACGACGACGAGGAGGACGCGAACGAGTTTCAAGAATTGAGAATTTGCTTTTGCGAAAATCCTTTTTTTGTAGTCACGCCGACTATTGCTGTCACGTTATCGAGTGTCATTCGCTACTCCACACAGCTACCTTCACGCTGCTCGTGCTGGCAATGGTGGAAGGACACATTAACATTTCAATTTGACGCCAAACATGCCCGAGACACATCTTTTCCATTTGTCGCATGTTGGTCGGTCGGTCGGTTCGGTGAAAGGCGCGCTTGATTACTTTTTTTTCTGCCCGAGGCAAGTGCGTCCGCGCTGTACCGTGCTGCTGCTTTAGCTCGAGGCCTTCCCGGCAGCCGGTACCGAAGAATAGCGCAGACAGAAGGTTTTGCTTGGGGAAAATGAAAACGGAACGGAAAAGTAAATGGAAAACAAAGCGGCAGCAAGCAAGGGATTGAATTCGAAACATGCAACATGTGTCAGCAAGACGGCAAACACAGTGGCTCACCACGGGGACTTTAAAGCACGAGCAGTAACAGACAGTGACAGTGATACGCACCGTTGCCGCCAGACGCTGCAAACGGCAGCGGCACCGAGAGGAAAGCATAATTAGCAAAACGAACCAGCAAACACGCATGTTTTCGGTGATGTTGATGGCTGATGGATGGATGCTGGATATTCAGCGCTGTTCGTGGCTCGTGGAAAATGGTGAGTGGCAGGTGGGCGCATGGTGGGCGAAGAGTGGGCGGGGAAGATTACGCCCAGTGGCCCAGTGGAGGAGTAATAACTTGGCAGAAGGCAAATCCAATTAGCCGTGTCTTTTCATGGCTTGCTGGCGTTATGGTCGCTTGGATGAATTATCTTCCCGTTTTGGTAGACGGTTTCATTTGATGGCACGGCAGCTGGCCATGGTTTAGCCAGCGCCATAGTTTCCTGGTAACAGGATTAGTTGCTGCTACTGCTGTTGGCCACTGATCTCATGGTTGCAATCCTTGAGCGCATTAATGCAAATTACCGCAAATGGAGTAGCTTTCAGCAAGTCTGCACCTCACTTCTACACTTCTCGGCAGTAAATCCTGCATTCATGACCGACTGCTAGCGTAGTGAAACAATCCATCTTCTAGGTATCCAATAAACAAGACATCCATTCCCGAATCTCTACAGCTCAGCAACTCAAAAAGAAGCTACTAAATCGAGCTGGCACATCCGTCACTATTCACACGCCAATGAATTTGTCGTCAATTTGCAACCAGACCGACCGACCCCCGAAAGTACGACCAAAGTGGGACCCCCGGCCAGTGCCTCGACACGATACTTTTTCTTTTCACGGCCACCGGGCACAACCCGGATGCTGACGATGACAAGGGATACCAATTTGCATATTATTGTCGCTTCGTTTCCTCGCTTTGAGGCGCATTGAAGTGGTTGAGGAAAGGACACGGGTGTTGGCTGGCGCTGGAATGCGTTTTCGGTGTTCCATTCGGTGTCGCTTCGCCTTTTTCCGGATGTCACACTCACATCCATGCTGTGGTGTGGTGAGGTGAGAAAAGATGTCCGGTGCCGGGATCGTGCTCGCTTTAAACATATTATTCTTGCTCCCTATGCTCCCCAGACCCCGATAACGATAGTGGTTGGCAACTGGAACCAGGGGTAGCAAGAGGAGACCCTAACGAGGAGAGGAACGAGGGAATCTTCATTTAATATTCCAACAAGTACAGGTCGTCGGATTTGAAACCATTTGCAAACGAAGAGCTTATAGGGGGCTGCCAATAAGGTTGTCGGTCCGTTGCTGAGGAGCTTGTTTTGTGAATTTATTTCTTTAATTTATCGTTGTCTCTGCAGCACGGAAGTCGACGTCTTGTACGGTTTGATGTTTGCTACAAGAGAACCCATGCGCAACATCTTCTTGTTGGTGTAAAATTATTTGTCGTTGATCTCACGCGTTGGTGCCAGAAATAGCAACAGAATATTCATATTTTGCAGCATTTGCCTTAGCATCACCACCGTCAAAGACTGTTTCATCTTCAGCCCCCCCCCAAAACATGATGGACGGACACGAAAAATATGCGTCGCCGGGCACCGTGTCTACGCGTACGAATCCAATATCCTCGCTTGCGACCCAGAATTTATGTTTTTCATTTTGATAACATCATCATCAAGACAAATGTTTCGGGCCAGGATCCGCTGGGACCCGGACTGCGATCATGTAAAGTGAGCAATGAGACAGAAGGTGGTCCCCGCACCTGCAGTCAGCACTTCATTAAAGATGAATTTTTGGCTCGTCCCCACCACGATGGAGAGCCCGGATAGCGATAACGTTTTGCTGTGCGCATTGGAGGAATGATAAAGTGAGCAAGTGAGGTGCGGGTTGTCCATATTTGCAGCCAATGGGTAAGTACAGGGTGCGCCATCAGGATGTATCCTATTTTGAAGTTGAATAACTTTGTCATTTTTCAATCGATTTTGACAAATAGGACAGTTTCTGAAACTTCAATCTATGCCATTTTAGTAATGCATCACTTCACGTTAAAAGAGCGAACTGAAATTGTCACACTTTACATTGAAAATAATCGGTCAATTGTGAGAGCTGCGGTCGAGCAATGGATGATGAATCCTCGTTCGCCGCATATGACGGCGCTGGCTGTTTTTCTGTAGTTCTATTTGAAAAATAAGGTTTATGCCAACATTCCGAAGACGATGAATCAATTTAAAGCAAATATTGTAGCCGAAATTGCCAAAATAACTCCGTAAATGTTGTCAAAACAATGTAAAATGCCCGAAAAAGAGCCTCTTTTTGTATGTCGAATGAAGGCGGTCATTTGATCGATATCATATTTTGAATATGGCACAATAAATGGCCCTAGAATAACCTAAATAAAACTGGTTCATTTTTTTTAATCGGCTGAAAATGGCAGATCTATTCAACATTAAAATAGGATACATCCTGATGGCGCACCCTGTAGAATGTCCGGATGAGTGAGATTCGTATGGAAGCTAGTTTCCAGTTGAAGTTGATCATGCCGAGAGGAGCAGCGCACCTGCGAGCAACTTATGAAATGTAATTACGCCTTCATTCATCTTCATGCTGCGTGATATGATAAAAGTTTTTCCCTTCGTTCCGGATTACACCCTTAGAACAGAGTAAAACATTCTAATGAGCAGCGCGAGTAGAGAAAGTTGGTGGCTAATCTGTTGCACTATCAAACTTGTTGCGGCCGAGTGTGCTCGCCCACCTACAGCAGTCAAGGTATGGTTGGTTGCGGTTGTTCTCTCTCTCTCTCTCTCTCTCTCTCTGGGAACTACGGTTCGTCTGCATTCACTTACCACCGACTCCCATGATGATTGGACCGACGTAGGACAGATTGTTGAGATGCAGTCCCCGGTGTTCATTTTTCACGCGTATCGTCGACGTGCTGCTGTTGCTCCGTAGGTCCGACAGTGACGGAAAGTTGTTGGCATAATATCCTACCGAATGGAACAGAGTGACCGTGAGGGTCTTTGTGTGAGGTCACTTCCGGTCACACGGGAGCTGTGCTGGCCAACTACTTACCAACCGTGGCCATGCCTCCACCGACAGCCATGAGCACCATGCCGAGGACGAGGGCACGGCAGGCATGCCAGAGGCACCGGGAAGTCATCTTGCCCCGGACCACCTGCACGTTCCAGGTGGCACCGGACGCCGGATGGGCCCGCCGGAGCGGACCGAGCGAAGCTTTTCTGCGACTTTGCCATTGCGAACCGCCACGAGCGTGCATAGCATAGCCTCAAGGCACTGTACCGCGTTCACCACAACCAACACACCGCTCCTCCTGTTCCCTCACCGCTAACCGTTCACCGCACCAAACACCAGCAGGAGCGGCAGCATCGGGACCGTGACATCCGTCGGTAGCACGCGTTTGGTCTTTTGTGAGTTTTCCACCAACCTGCTCGTTGGTCGGTTGGTGGACCACGGAGCTGCCCCAGTGCTTGATGCTGTGGATGAGGAAATGAAGCCCATTACATTGCTGATAAATGTTCCGGCGTAATTCCGGCGAAAGTTGTGCAGCGCTGGACTTTAGAAATTAGACTTATTGTTAGCGAGGGATTAAATGGGATTATACGCGATGGTTTTACATGAGGACTCTGCATCCAATATTAGGTTTTGAAGTTGTAGAACAAGTGCTCACTTGTGGACCACAAGGAAATGTTTCATTGAAACTCTGAACTGATAAGATACCGAACTAACTAAATGGCTTCTCTGGATTCCCAGGCTCTGGTTCGCGCGCAAATGGAAATGGATATTCAAATTGGTGAAAATGCTTGTCAGATGTAACGTGTTACAAACAATCTCACACAAAGTTCCACACCTTCCACCATCATTATTCAAATCGAGACAGGACTTTGTGTTGCAGTAAACAAACAAGATAACGTCTGGTAACTGGCCTGGCCTAACAGTGATGACGAGGACGCCACAGAAAAAGGGCGCTTAAAACACATTTGCGTAATTTCAGCGCCGTGCGATGAACCTCTGTCTGTCTGTGGCCGCAAAACAGGAATGCAATCTCATCCTTGGACAAAAAAAAACAAAGTGGAGATTTCCTATCCGCCCATCGGATCAGGACGCTGGTGAACCTCATGAATATGGCCGGTGTCCCGGTGAGGTGAGCTGAGAAAAACACTTTTATCACTTTGACCACCCAATGGTGAATGGTGCGAAGGGAATGGTGCCGGATGATGGGACCACAGAACGACGGGTTTTTTGCTATGCTCCTCCCGGGGTGCGCCCCTGGACGCCGATTGAGCGCGGCTCAATAAAAACACAAAATCGCTCATAATGCCTCGCCCGTGGATGGTGGCGACGAGAGCGTGAGAGAGCTGCTGCTGCTGCTGCTGGTCTATTCGTGGCGTCCAGGCGAAAGGACCCGAGACCACCGCGGAAAGGGGTGGGGAAATTTATGTTTTCCAAAACCACCCAACCAATAAAATCAGAGCCGAAATGGCAACAGCAACGAAACCGAGCGACCACCGAGCGAACGACCGACGGACCGCGACCGAACCGCACGTTTAGATGTTTTTTGGGGGTTTGGTTTTGAGGGTGGACATGATTTGTGACTGAATGAGATGGCTCTCACTCTAGCTCTTTCTCTCTGTCACATTCCTTTGAACGCAAGTTAGCTGCGGGAGGGGCGGACGGGGTGCGGATCTGTTTGCGTTATTGAAAATCTCGGTGCGGACAGCCACCGGGCTGACTATCTTTGGCGCCGTAAGCACTTCATAATTCGTGGTTTAAGGTCATCGTTTTAGCATAATTGGATTCAGTGGGGCGGACAGGGATTGGTCGGTTGAATTGAATCGATTCGGTCGACGAAATAATTAACAATTAACGTCGTGGGTCTACGTGAGGGGGAAATTGTTCCGATTCTTCTTATCGTAGTAGCCGTGTGATGGATGTTGAGCGACTATCAACGCTGAAAATTGCAAGTAGTCTTCGTAGTAACCTATGGAACGAAAAGGAAGAGAAAATTCGGTGGATCGCTTTTTGCCTTGAAAATGAAATTTTGAAACACATTTTCTTAGGAAAATAGTTTCAAATGCATTTCACAATCGAATAATTCTTCTCTTCTCTCTTCTCTTTACTCTTGATGAACTACAGCATACTAGTAACGAAGAGCAATCACTGCAAGGCCCTCCTTTTAATGCAGTAACTGCTAATGCCACCGGTAATGGAGTAACTCTCATCTCCCATCTCTTCTTTCTACATTATATCATACATAAATGATGCTTCCAAGAGGTCGTGAGCATCGCTTGCTACCTTCTCCCACAGCACCCTCTCAGGATTTATCAGTAAATCTCTTAAATGAACTGTTAACTGCGCTCTTATACCCTTTGCGGTCTCTTTGCGTAGCAGAAGAAAGTCCAACTGTCACTCACGCGAACGTGCCATCGCCAGCACCGCAAAAAACGATAATTCACAGCAAAGAGGCACCAACAGAAAGTTAATCAAACCGCGGAGGAGTGGTAGGTAATGGGGCCACCGTATCTCAACCGGGAATGTAACCGAACTTGTTAGCAATTCTGCTCACGCGTTTGCACGCGCGAATGTGAACCACGAAAAGGGCACCAAAGTGCAATCACTTGGCGGATGGTTTGGTGCCATTCTCTTCATCCTCTTACCCCCCCCCCCCCCCCCTGGTTTTATCATCGAAATAGGCCAACACCAGCTGGCAGCAGCTGGCAAGCGGTGTCGGTGAATTTCGGTTTTTTAATTACCCGGAATGCTGCTTTAAACTACAATAAAAAGCAGAAGTAGCAGCAGCAGCAGGTACCGCAGAGCAACCAGAGCTCCGGCATTGGCCAGGGTGTTGACACGTTCAGACGCTGGCACGGGGCACCCGGATCGCGCTGGTAATAGAATCACAGGGATCGGTTTCAGCACCAAAAGCGGCGTGGTCCTGCTGCAAGGCGCTTTTTGATGCGAAACCGTGGAGACCGCGGATCGGGGCCAATATGCTGGCGTGTTAAAATATTAATTGGAACCCCCGGCCGACGGTGGCGAAGGACCTGTGCGTCGCCGAATGGAACGCTCGTTCGCTTCAGGCTGGCTGGCGAAGATGCTGACGGCTTCTAAGGCCTAATGGAGCAATAGAGATAATGGGACGATAATGAGTACAATGAGTACGGTGAGCCATTTATGCTGGGCTCACCGGAGGGGGGCTTAGCACACACACCGACATACAGCTCCCTTTAATGGGACCTCGGTGTTCGGATTTTCGCGAGTCCAGCGTACAGCCGAACGAAATCTCGGAGCTCAGCCCGGTTCATTAGTGTGTGTTGCTTTATGTAAATGCAGTTCTCCCGGTGACCCCGGGGTGGCCCGTTATGATCCACAACGGTGCAATTATGCGAGGAGTCGGATGGAGGGGCAATGTGCATAACTTTTGGTATTATAAATGCCCTGGGCCGCGCGCGTGTCGTGATTTTACGTTTCAATTCAACCTCACGTAATCACACTTTGATCTTGAGCTGCTGCCCCACCAACTTCGGAGTTGGTCGAGGGAATGGGTGGTGACCGGCCAACCGGAGCCGTAAAGGTCATTGTGTCTAGACAGCTTGTGTACCGTGAACTTGCTGTCGTTTGGATAATATTTTTCTTTTATATTGTTCACAATTGTTGATGGTCACATGAGAAACTGTGTGATGAAATTTGGTAGATCCAGGACGAGGGGAAGAGGGGGATTTTCTCAACATCCACCACATTTCCAAAACAAACCCCTGAAAGTATGCATAATTTTACGGGTTACCTGGCGTCTCCATCATGTGGTTTCAACTAAGAAGCAACATTTTTTCGTTTTTTTGGTCGCTGCGACCAGTTGTGGAATATTCTATAACAAATTTACCAAAAGTGTTGGTGACTGGTGTGATTTTAAACTTGCGAAACGATGGCACGTATCAGCGTGCCTGCCTGGCTGATGCTAAAAACCATCAACACCAGATGAGCAGGGTATTACGTGGTTCACCTTTACCATATCGCCGAGGCCAGGTGTCATCAGCAGATCAGCTGCACCCGCCTCCTGAGTTCACAGCGTAAGCAGCTGTACTCGGTGCTTCGTTGCTCTCTCTCTACCTCCCTGTCTCTTTCTCTAAACCTAGCCACTCGGTACCATTTCCCCGGAGCGATTGAAGTTCTGTAACGGACTTTTCATTTTTCACTTCCTGCGCTACGCTGCGCATCTGCTGGATCCGTTCGTTTGCTTTTGGGCTTTTCGTTCATTTTTTATTTCTTTACTTTTTTTCTCTCTCTCCCTCTTCCAAATTAACCCCCAGCAGTCTCTGGTGGAATGAATTTTCACATTTCACAGCATCCGGTGACTGCTGCTGTTGCTGCTTCTGCAGGTGCAGGAAGTGGTAACCGGTACCTACAGGGTTCAGCATGTAACGAATAGCGATCATACCGAGTTATGATTAACTGCGAGGCGCGTAGAGGAACGTAGTAGGCCGTTAATAGCGCCAGCGCCAGGAAACCAAAGCAGGCAAGGAGTAGAGGTGTGTAAAGGATGATAAATGGTAGAGTAGAGGGTAGCGCTATGGAGTCCCCTGGAAGGTGGATGTGGAATTATTTATTTTAACGCACTTTTCACGAGCTTAGCCCACACAACCGGTGTTTGTGCCACCGAGAGCGAAGGTAAGCAGAGTAATTTGAAGTTACGGTAGCACCGCTAAGCCGATAAGCTCGCTAAAGGGTCGTTGCGTCGCGTTAAAGATGGTTTCATTTCGTAAAGGATTTAAGTGGCAATCAGCTCGAAGCTCGGAGTCCGCGAAATTAAAACACTTTTCTAAATTAATAGTAGAACCACGGTGTCTACTTTGTGGACGCGATATTTGCGCACCAGCAACAATCGCTTACCGTTGGGAGTTACTCCACGAAGAAGTAGGCGCTTTCAATCACCGCACCAAATACCACCGCAAGCGATGTCTCGAGTGAAACGAGTAAGCCGGAGCATCAGCGACCACACAGCCAAGGAACAGACTAATTAACGAAGCGACAGACGAATGCGATTCCTTTGGTTTTTTTCTTTCTCCTCGTTGCTTCACTTATCACTGCATGTTTTATGGCTAGCTCGTTTCTCGCGAATCACTTTACATTTCCTCCAGACGTTGAGCGGTACACGGCGGTGACAGAAATTAGCGCGGTAAAACGTGCACTCCGGTACGGCGAACGAACACTCCCAGAAACAGCCAATTAGGCAGATGAAGTGAATCCGGATGGAATAAGCGCTCCATTATGGAATGCTGTTTGATGGTTCCAGGAACTGGTTCGGTCGTTTTCGCGTTTCTTCACTTCACCGCGGAGTCTGCTATCGCGTGGAAATGTGTGCGCGAGTGGTTTCGTTGATGGAAAATGGATTCGCCTGGAAAAGCATCGGAAGCAAATCATTCGCTAATCAGGATTTTATTGCTGGATTTTTCCAAACGTTTTTTTGTACAACACTTGGAATAGCTTTGCACATAATTTTCACATAAATATAGGGATTATTATGGAACCATTTATATTCGCGCTGCTCATGGAAGATGCACGAGATAACGTGCAATAATGTGGCAGCAGCATGTCACACCACTAATCGGTCACAATTCTGATAAACCATTAGGACATCACAAATCACACCAACACCAGACTGTGCAGGGGTGACACTTACACAAACACACGCACACATACAATGCAGAGAAGAACCAGCTAAATAGGAAAATCGAACGAAACCAACGTAGGTTGACACACTAGTAGCAGCACCAGCAGTATCCTGTAAGCTGCCTATTAATATCCATAAATCTTCCCCTGGGAGGATTGTTGTTGCCTTTTTGGGCTGCGTGGCTCGCTGGCTCCATTTTGGATGCTAGAGAACCCTCATGCAGCCTCCCCTTACAACCCTCTTCCGATGCTTCTCCAGCTACACAGCAGCGAATGCGCAACAGTTGCTCCTAGATGTATGCAAAGGACGACCGAGCGCCCTTTCGCAACATCGCAGCAACCGGAGCAGCAACAGCACAGGGCACAGAGTAAAGGGGAAATCATTCAACGCCTACTTGGACTCACGTTTTCAATCCGCTATCACGAAATTAAATGTAACTTTTATGCTTCCACTCCCGTACCATCCCCGCCCGTTTCGGCCAGGATGAGGTGAATTACGGCACTCGCGGGACCTCCGCGCTACGGTGCGCTCAGGTGCAACCGAGATTGATAACTGGCAAAGGCGAACCAGCGAATCGTGCTCGTGATGCTGCTCTGGGGATGCTGTGGATGGTTCTCACGAGAGCATGCAACACTTACTCTGATAACAGGAACATGCTGGGGCGAGTATATGCTCTCGATTACTCTCCCGGGCTCTCGGCTGATCTCCGCGAGTGCGAGGGTGTAATAGTAAGGTGACTTTGTTTTGATAAACCACTCTTTCTCTCTCGTGCCATGATAGCAACATTCTCCTGGAACTCATCTCCAGCAAGAGATCCAGAATGCCAACGATAGGCCGTCAGTACAGTACATTTTCGCGGTAACAGGTTTCCGTCGCTCGCAACAGGTGCCCAACGAGCGGGGATGCTGGGCCACCTCATACATGCACTCATTTCTCGTTCCAACAATCATCATTCGGTGCTCATCCTCACTGTTTATCTCTGCTCGCTGTTCATGCACAGTAGTACATGCTGCGAGATAAGCCGCGGTCATATATACGCTCGCACATGCCAGTCTACACTATGATTTGGCCAGAGCTCAGGCTCACGACGATGCTATTATGTTTGCCTTGCCAGGCGAACCGTGCCGTGGCGAAAGGATAGTGTTCTGTGAGATACTCAACACCTGTTTCATGCTGGATTGCCACTGGTGTATGGCATGTGATGAGGCCACAGCGGATGGGAACAATGGGTTCGCTCGCCAAGCACAGCGATAAGCGCTAACCGCCGGATGCTGTCATCCGTTGCAATGGTTTCCCCGGGGGAGTGGGCTGGGAGCTATGAGATGTCGTCTGTGGGGTGCGGTATAACGATGGATAGTAGTTTTACGACACAGTGAAGGACGGAATTAATGTCGCGATTCGCGATGACAGACGAAAACAAATTCGAAATCACATTCACCTTGGAATCTACAGAAAACAACCCTTTTATTAAATCTTTTTATCAGTTTAAATACACAATTTTTAGCAATGGCTGCTATGATCTATTAAAAAAAACTCATTCCATCGGCACAACGATTGCTGTGATCCTTCTTCATTCACTCCGCTTTATGTCTTAATTCGACGCACACTTTGATATCGTCACCTCCTTAACCCGAAAGAAAATTAGCTGGTCCGCACCACTTTTCGATAAACTCGATCACCTGTGGGATGTCGGTCTGCGGAGCCATCCGTGCCGCTACCGTCAATTTACTCCACGCATCACGATTCGCCGATCGGTGCGTCCGCTGGAACACGACCGGCTGTCGGCCCATCACCGGATAGCCACTAACAAGACACGCCTGATCCGACAGCCCAAGACTGGACTCGTACAGATTACGATCATCGGTCGGTAACACCTGGTCCACCTTCTGGTCCATACTAACGGCCAGCACCCACTCGCGGATCTCCTCGTGTAGCTGCTGTTCGTTCTTCAGATGCAGCTCGGCCGGAATCGGGACCGAGCTGGGAAAATCGGTCGCCGAAAGATCCGAATGATCCACCAAATTCCCCGAACCTTCCTCGATCGCTTCGCAAACATCCAGATAGTGATTGAGGATGACGAATGCCTCGGATTCACGCCCCATTCCACGCAAATCCATACCGGCCTCGTAGTAACCCTTATCGCAAGGGATAATGTCGGTGTACCGGAGCATCGCCACCGAGATCTTCACAGCGATCGACTGCAGTGCCGGTGCTTGACGACAGGCGGCACGTGCGGCGTAGTAGTGCGCAATGACGAGCAGCTGCTCGAACCGATCGATCACTTCCGGTTCGGCCTGATCCGTACCACGGACGGCCTGTACCACGTTCAGCAGGAACTGCCGTAGGTTCTTCCAAACTCCCACTCCCTCCGGTTCACGCAACGCATAGCACTCCAGTGCGATTCGGTTGTAAATGTTGAAGTTTGCGCTCACCGGTGGTACGCCGTGTTCCAGGTAGAGATTGAGTGCGGCCACACAGTCACCGTCACGGATTAGCTGCGCCGCGTACTGTGCCATGTACTTTTGCAGCACCGGTACGCTGTGTTGCTTGGCTTTCTCGATGCAGCGCGTCCACTGGCCCTGTTCGGCGAGCAGATCCAGTGCTCCCAGCATATCGATGTCGGCCAGCTGCTCCACGTTGCCCTGATTACGGAGACGTGCCTTCTGTTGGGCCTCCACGTAAGCGACAAGCTGCGGATCGATCTCTTTGGCTAGCCGGCGCGCTTTGTTCCAGTTGTCGGTTCGGATAAACACATCGACCGCTTCCTGGGGCAGTTCGGCGGCAAGAAATAGCTGAGCGGCTGGTCCGATCTGGTTGATCTCCACCAACCGTGGCCCTAGCTCGCGAGCGATCTCGATCGCTTCCGGTCCTTCGAGAAACTGGTTGCAGATCTCGGCCGCCCTTAGCAGTGCCCGGGTAATGGTCGCTTCATCGGCGTTCGATTCCCCGATCTGCAGCAAACACTCCGTCGCTCGGCGGAACTCTTCGTTTCGCGCGAACTCCGATGCTTTCTGGAGCAGGTAGCGTGAGTCAGTGGACTCTCCGGCTGCTCCACGGCTAACGCGCGTGTAGAGTTTCTGCAGCTCCGGTACCGCACCCGGTACGTACTCCTTGGCGATGCGCAGTGCTTCGGCAATCATGTTGTGTTCGCGGTAGTGCGCCAGAATGAGATCGGGACGATCGGCCCTTATCATCAACGCTTCGTACTCGGGATAGTTCCGACCCTCCAGGGCCGCATTAGCCTGCCCCAACAGTACCTCGTGGACGGCCTCTGGTAGGTAACTTTCTGCCACACGCAGGGCCGCCTTCCAGTCACCACTGTGCGTATGCATCATGATCGCTTCGCGTGGTTTATTCGCCAACAGAAACTCAGCTTCGGCCTCAGTGAACTTCCCATCATCCTCCAGTGCCATCGCGATCTTCAGATGTACCTCATCCGCCGATCGGCCACTGGCCTTGCACAGATCGAGCGCAAAATCAAACTGGCCAGCCTCGCAGGCGTACGACACGCAGCTATCGAGAAGGTTCATCTTCGTGAGCAACCGAGCGGCACCTTCGATCGGTAGTGATTTGGCCCACATAAACGCCACCTGTTCCGAGGCACCCTTGCCACCCTTCTGCTTGGCCACACGATGTGCGTCCTCCCATTTGCTGGCCTGGCAGTACATGTGTACTGCCGCTTTCCAATCGTTCGCTGCCAGAAAGTGCACTTCGGCGTTCTTGAGGCGTCCCTTCGTTTCGAGCTGGCGTGCTAGCGCTAGATGTGTTTCCTCGAGTTGACTCTTGTGATAACGCTCGACCAACCGTATCATGGAATCGTACAGCTCGAGCTCCTTGTACATAGTGATCGCTAGATCGGGTTCGTTCACGGTCAATAGGACTCGCTCGGCGTCCCGATATTTTCCGTCACGCTCAAGACCCTTGGCCAGATCGACAAACATCTCACGTACCTCACCGGTCGGTAGGAAGCGCTCGGCAATATCGAACGCCTTCTCCCACTGGCCATGACGGTTGAGCAGTTGGACCGCTTCCCGGTACATCTCGGCACGCACCAGCAGCTCTTCGGCCGTCTTCACGTCCCCTATCTGGCACAGGTGTTCAGCCAGCTCGACGGCGTACTTTTGAATCTCGTCCGGATCGTCCACTACTTTGGCGATCTGGACCGCCTTACGCCATTGCTTGGCACCGACTGCCGCTTCCAGCGCTTTCACCGTACAGCCGGCCTCGATGTAGTGGCTAATGGAGGCATCCAACTGGCGCTTTCCCACCAACCAGTCACCCCATTCCTCCTCCAGGCTGGTCACATCATCGGGGGACACGTAACGAGCGAGCTCGATCGCCCTGGCATAGGCACCACCCTTCCGGTACAGACCGATAGCAGCTTGCTGTTGTCCGGTTCGATTGGCCAGCTCGGCAGCCAATTCGAAAAGCTCTACAACGACAAACGAGACGAACGTTGTTAGAGAGAGAGAGAGACACAATCTAGAGAGGATCCTGGCCGTGGAACATACCAGCTTTAACCAAGGCAGCCGATACGCGAGTGATAAGATTCTCGTTCGATAACAAATTAGGTGTCTTGAGGGCAAGCTTGGCCGCTTTCACCGGTTTGTTCGCCTTCATGTACAGTGTCATCGCTTTGTCTTTCTCGCCACGCTCCTCAAGCACTTCACCAGCCTTTTCCTCTTGGCCGGTGCTAAGGAGATACTCCATCTGCGCTTCCTTCAGCTCTTTCAACCCATGGTAGCCACGACGCTCCGCTAGCTTAATGGCATCATCCCAACGACGCAGCTTCGTGTACATGGCCAGAGCAGCCTCGATGTCGCCTTGTTCGATGTAGATACGCTCGGCGGTTCTGACAAAAAGGGGAGCTACTCAGCCCGAGAACTCTTGTAGGGATCTTCAACTTACCTCAGATCACCTCCTAGCAGTGCCATCATTGCTCTAACCTCGGGACAGCTCATCCCAGGACCGGTCGTTTCCTCGTACTGCTCCGCAATCTTAATCATCTCCTCGATGTAGTACATCTTCGACGCATTCCCCAGTGCGGCAAAGCAACGCTGAGCCACTCGCAAATTCTGCTGGGCAAGCGCAATGTTGGCCAGATTGTGCCACATCGCCTTGGCCGCAGGACGATCACCGAGCGATTCGAGATAGAAAACGGCCCGTCCGAAATCACTATCATTGACGGCCGTTCCGAACTCCACCAAACCCTCGTCGAGCGGATAGACGTGCTCGGATGCGGCTTCTCGTGTTATGATCTCAGTTCGGCCATCCTCTCGCAGCACATCCACCACATCACCGCGTACCGGCATCATCGTGACGTGCTCCGGCAGATCAATGTTGTACCAAACGGCCAGATTGGAATCGGACTGGGCCACGGCTACATCGCTCGACGGTACCCACTGGACGAAGGCAACCTTCGACAGGAGCGTCTGCTTGTGGCCACTGCCTACATCCACCAGCACCAGCCGCATCTTGCGATCACGGAACAGTAGCTTATGGCCAGTTTCACTCAACTCGAGCCAATCAATTTTGGAATCGTGTGAAATCTGTGCGATCGTCGACTGGAGCATCAGGTCCACCACACAAACCGTCTTCATGTCCAACAGATAGGCCAGCTTCTTGTTGTTCCGCGTATTGCCCCGCTCGTTCAACCGCACCGAGATGACATGCGGATTGACGAACTCGGTGCGCACCGATCCCAGGATGTAATTCTCCCCGTACTCCACCAGCGATAGCTCTCCGGCATTGAAGATGAGCGCAACGGTTGGGTTTTCGAAGTAGAACCGCTCGTGACGCCCGGTAGCGATCCAAGGGATTTCGCTCGTCAACGATCGCGTTAGATCGCACAGGATCAACGAGTCCTCGGTACGTCCGACCAGATAGCAATCCTTGCCCATTATCCTGATATCGTCGATCTCGAGCCCGAGCTGGGATTCGACGAGCATCGTCGTGATCGGTTCGTGCAGTGATCGCAGCAACACTTGACTTGGTGCCACGAATGTGAGCTCAAATTTGTCCTGCCAAATGGTGCGCCGTAGCACCGACTCGTACGCTAGCACGGCTCCACAGAGAGAGCCCACGGTCAATCGGGAACCATCCTTTCGCCAGCAGAGGGCCGTCACGGTGTACAGGTTCGGGATCGTTTTGCACAGTGACTCAGCCCAGGCATTCTGCCGTGGACTCCAGCTGAAAATACGCAACCGATCGTAGCTCCCGATGGCTACCGCTTGTCCGTTGGGACTGGAGGCCGCCACCGTAAACTCGCGCTCCACTTCGTCCCGGGCATAGTCGAAGGTGCGCATCGGACGTCCCTGCAGATCGTAGAAACAAATTTTCTTGTCACATCCGGCCACCACAATCCCCCCTTGAGGCCATGCAAGGGCCACGGGAGCTACGGGATGCTGCAGAAGACGTCCCGTTGGTTCACCCGGTTCCTCGGCCATCTGGTACCGCACCACGGAACCATCATCGTGGCCGGAAAGGAAACCGGTACCCTTGGAGTTTTGGGCCAGCGTTACCACCATGCTTTCGGTGGCGTAGAGTGTTTTCGATTTGTTG
>NC_064878.1:52903548-52931048 GCF_943734665.1 Anopheles aquasalis | reverse complement strand
GGCAAAGTAGTTGGTTCGTTCTACTAACCGTGAAAGCATCACCATTCCCTACCGCTTCACCCCCGTCTTAAAGCTCAACAAACACCCTAGAGGCAGCACAAAAACACACACCGCACGAGATCAGGCACGCTGACCCCAATCGCATACGTATGTGCGTCTCGCACGGCACGGCACGGAACGGCGACAGCCTTGCCAGTCCTCTGGCACGGCCTTTACTGTGACTAAACCTGTTTACATAATAACAGCAGCGGTTGCTCCCCCGGGGTCCGTGTCGCACACCCTGATGATCATCGCACTCTGATGACATCGACAACCGTGATAATGGGATCGAAAGGAAACACAATCGAAAGCGAAAACAGACAAGAAGAGGCAACAGAACGCTAGACGCCAAGACGCCGGGCGAATTTCATAATCCCGACCAAAGGCCGATCGCCGCGGCCCCTCGAGTTCCGGTCAAAGTTGAAAGTTGTGATTGATGATGTTTCGGTCGATGAGGTGCGAAATGGCACATCGGTTGCCCCCCCCGGGGGTGATGTCCATTCTTTAGCTTAGTGAGCCATGCGCTCAGGTTCAGAGAGCTGAGGTCGAGTATGCAAATTAAATGGACCAGTTCAGCGACCACAGAGACGGCATACCGAGAGGAACCGTGGTAGTGATGCGCGGGATTGATTGTAAAAAATCGTTCATTAGGATGATTCGATTTGGTCAGAGATCGATGTTTAGCTTTGTACCTTTCCAGCTCGATGCTCGATGCATTTCTGTTGTTCAGGGATGGCCCGGAGTGCGCTTGACCTGTTGTGTAAGCGTTGCTCTAAATGGCGCCAACAGGTGTCGTGATCGCAGCCTCTCTCTCTGTCAAGAGATCAAAACACAGGGATCACCATCTTGGAATGGAATTTGCCTGCGATGCGAATCGAGCGACATCGGTGGGTGGCCGAGCGCATAGCGTTAGATAAGCATAATCACATTCCACACAGCGTGCATTCTGCGCGTTCAGTATTTGCGCAATCGCGAGTCCGTGCCTTCAAGAACCGTGCACTCCAGGTGACTTGGCATCCCCCTACTGTCGATCGTCGTCCATCGTTATCTAAACAGTGAGATTGCGTAGCGGTGCATACTCGGCTTATAGGTAGCGGTGCTGCTTTTCTGCATAATCGACACCACCACCAGATGCTCTCACCCTGGGACTTTCGCTTTCGAAACGCCTGGCTGCCTCACATTTCTCCTGCATGCAACGGATGGCGGATGGGGTGCTGCCCCAAGGGATGGCGCTTCGACACGCGTGCCCTGGTGCAATCTGTAAAACCGGTTCACCCGGAACACCTCCCCGCGGGGGGGACCTGTTGGTGGCACGCGCGATTCAGCGAAAGCGAAGACCCATTGTAGCCACACAGGAGAAGCTGAAGCGTTGCGATCATTTATCAATTGAATTAAGCAAAAAAGCAAAAAGAGTTTTGATTAAGAGCACCACGACTGTCTTCTTCCCGTGAAATTGACCCCGAACAGACGGGCATACGCTTGCCCGAGGGCTACGCAACACCCCCGGGGGGACCAGGAACGCCGAGTTCGTTCAAAGGACTTGAACGCCAAACGACGAACCCCTCCCGTTGTTGGTGACGCAATCGACGATGAAGCATTTTTTTTTATATAAAACCGTACACCTCTCCCTCTCTCTCCCTCTGAATGCGTCTGCGTGACCCAAATTCCGGGAACACAAATGTGGAGTACACACAGCGCCCCCCCGATGAGCTGGCGCGCACGCACAACCTTCGGGGGGGGGCAGCATCCGCGTCGTAGCTTCGCTCGATCAGGTGACGCCGGTCAGGACCGGTTTGTCCCCGGGGTGACTGATTAGACCAATCCAACCACCACGCCCGAGACACCATGCGACGATGATAGCGCGAGAAGTCGTGGAGTCGCGTACAACCTTGAGAGCGTGTGCGTGCGCAGCGGATGTAACGTGTGCAATTTGCATCATAAAGAGTCGCATGGAAAGGGCCAAGAAGGTAGATAGATTGACTATGTGATAAGGAAGCACAGTACATTAATCAACATCTCTCTCGTTGAAGATTGATTGATGCAGAAAAAAAACCGGCGCACGACAGTCGGCGTCGAAAGATCTGGAAAAAAAGTCTGCAAAAAACGGCCTTTGGCCGTACAGTATGCTGTTTGATTAGCATACGGCACACCCAGATAGAGAGAGAGAGAGAGAGAGAGCCGTTCTGCTAGACCAAACAGCATGCTGCCTGTTTTTTTGCCTTTTGCTCGATGACGAAATCCGTCGATCAGATGCAGATCGTCTGCTGGCTGCGGTGCGGTTATCATCGGTGTGGCTATTATTAGCGGATACCGCAGCATATCTCATCATCATTCCGCTAGCTGCTTAGCATACCACCAGCCAGCCCAAGCGCCATTGTTGTTCGTTCTGTTGTCTTCCTTTTTTTGTTGCTGCGATTGTTGTTTGGCGTGGCGCTCATGAGCCGTGGGCGATGAGCTGGCCAATATTTCGCAAAACACCCGCACACCAGCCATCGTCTTCGCATCGCATCTCTCAGGTGGTTGCAACGACTTCTCGCACGTGCCTCTCCACCTCACCTGACCCCTTGGCGCAGACGATCGGTTCGTTCGTTGGGTTGGATTGGAATTGGAAACCTGATCGTCCGCCGCCGTGGCCCAGTAGCTGCTGTGCGGCATCAAGAAGCATGCTGCGCTCACGATCGAACACGATCCACCAGCCAGCCAGCGGTGGCCAGCGAAAAGATTTAAATTTAAATTTCTGCGATCCTCTCGCTCCACTGCCCTCTCCCGGTGGCCCCGCCGGGGGGTGTTCCGGGTGATTAATTGATCTGCGCGACCGTGCTTCTTCCATTCCGTTGGTCATCGGCAAACCCCAGCAAACCAGAACCAGATTCCACCAGAGAGATCACGGGGAGATGCTGCTGCTTCGGTGACGGTGACTTTGGTCACGGTTCGGTGAAGGTACAGTCTCCTCCCACTCTTCACCTCTTCGACGAACACGATCCGCTTGAACGAAACGTTCGACCGCGCGTTGGGCAACACATAAATCCGCGTCAATCGAAGATGTCCGGCGCTGTGGCCATCATCAGGCCCTGGCTGGCTCCTTCTTGCTGGCTAGCTACTGCATGGTGGCACTGGAATGCCAACCGAAAATCATTGGCGCTAAAGGTCAGTCCCAGGATATTGATTTCAAGAACGTGGACGAGCCGTCAATCGGATGGCACGCGGTGCTGATGGCTTGATGAAGCTTGATGTTGCCATACTTAATTACTTTATAACCACTTTTTTATGGATGCTTCTTGGCCACAATCCAAATTCAATGATCTACGAATAGTAAAAGTAAAACAAATGACTCACTGGCACTGGCTGGCGCATGATTTATGCATTAAAAAGGTATCGTTGTGTTTAACAATGAAGGTGTACAGTGAGCTGTACTCCAGTTACCACTGGAAACAATGAAATGAGAACATTCTGTTAAACGTTTTTGCGCACCCTGCAGCCAGGTGCAACGCAATCCGCTTCGCTCGCAATGTACTCGCGCATCCAATTATGTTGCTTTCGTCAGCCAATGCTCCATCGCCATTGCAGCATGCACAACAACTACAAACCGCAAACACAAACAACAGCACCGCCAACAGTTCAAGGTTTAACCGAATTGCCAATTATCGCCTTCACACCAGGCCCACCAACGGCCGAGTGGCGTTGGCGGAAGAGGCAAAGTAGATCAATGCGCCAGCCAGGTAAAGGCGCGTGTCAGTAGCACCGTCGCTCTAGACAAACCTCTTCTTTGACAATTACTCCCTTACACAATTAGTTCGCGCTGGCGCACTGATGCCAGTTGAGAATGAGAAGAAGAACACGATGCACGAAGCAGTTTCTAGCTGGAGCGCGCCGTGCCAAGCGCAGCTTCCATTTCCATATCGTCAAGCCGCCACCGACCCCTTCCCATTCCGGTCATGATTTATGTGTTGCACAGCGCAGCGCAGGGGCACAGTAGGCAATGCTGCTTTGGGGGGCAAAATAGAAACGGTTGCTTAAATCGCATCGTGGTCGCGCGCACGCCACCGGATTGGCAACTAATTTGCTGCGAGACCAAGATGTAACGAGAGAAGAAGAGAGAGAGAGATCGTTGTGGGGGGATGGCTGGTTTTGGACAAATTGATTGCGCACATACACATGATGGTGGTGCACGTAAGGTCTCGCTGCTTGAAGCGAGTTTGGATCCGCGTAAACACGCTTAGCACACGGTAATGAGCGCATGGCAAATCGCCTCTTGTGTGAACGAACGCAAGTGCGAAACGTGTAATTTAGATATTGGTGATGGAAATGGAAAAGATACTGTTTGTGTGCATCGTGGGGTTAAAGAGGGGTTGAACAGGATTTGCCTCGATGGGAAAACCATCTCGGTAGCATCGTCGTTAGCCTTTGATCCTGCGATCTAAGCACGCAGCATCCGAGTAGCGTGCGATAATTGAATCTTAATTTAATTCGCCTTCTTCGTGATGGGGAAAGATCAGGATTTTATACCTTTGTGAGGATCGCATCTCGCTTTTGCAACCAAAAATAATTGGGCCAGTCACAAGCGCATCGTGAAAGTCCCTTAGAAGCGAGTTCCACTGGGTCGTAATTCCAATTACGCGGCTTTAAAAGCTACTCGTGGACGTACCCAACCACAAGCGCCACTATAGTTACCGCCTTATCGAGTCGCGATCGAATTACGGAACACTTTGTGAGACGATCGCAAATGGTTAGGCGTGCGCGCATAGCTGCCACTTACAAGCCCACAAAGTCCAAAGGCAGCCCGGTCCAAGAACCGTCCAGATCGGCTTCCAATCAACCCCCAGGACCACGGGTACTGCACGCGGTGTCCGTGCACCACAATTCGCCTCCGTGCTGTCGTGAAAATAAAGCATTAAACGAAAACGCAAAAAAAGTATAGCAAAAGAAAAATGATTCCCTATTATGGCGAGACACAATAGTGAAAGGGATGCAGAAATTTGCAGCAGCAACAGTAGGCACATACCGGTCGCCGGGATTGGAGTGGTCGGTCGGTGATCGAGGATCCGTTAAGTAACCGATCGTTTAATTCCGTGAAAAGTGCCGTCGTGGTAGTGGCCCGTCAAACGGATCTGCACGTCGGCGTCGTCCAGCGGTAACGCTAACCGGCGCTGAACGTATCGGGTCCCTTTGGACGATGCCAGCGGTGCCAGGTTTCATATGCGCTAGATCATAGCGGTCTTTGGGGGCTCCCCTGTGGCGGTACAAGAGTGCGAAGCAAAGAAAGCGTTCAAGCAACCAAAGCCTGCTACGCTCCCAAAGGATGTCGTGGCCTGGGAGATCGGAATATGCCGGGGGATCGAAGTAAGCACCGGAATGTGAAGCGAAACATTCGCATTCGCAGATCGTTGCACCGCATTGGCCAGCACCGAAAGTGAAGGTGGATTGCGCCTCTAGCCTTTACTTCGCGCGCGTTGCAATTGCGTTGCACCGGTCTAGGGTTTGAGTTCTCCTGAGGGAACAGTGAAAGTGAACGAAATATTGTTCGTCGTCGTCGTCGCCGTCTTTGTCGATCCGGAACACGTTCCCAAGAAGGTCTCCGCCGTACGTTAACAAGTGGATTTCACTACGTGACTCTGCTGGTGTTATAACCTAACCCCAAAAAGAATGAGAAGAATCCACACCTTGGGCAGCCATTTTATATTGTTTTCCGGTTTTTACAGCATCATTAGTGCTGCGCCACGGCTCCTCCCATCGATTGCCCTGACCGAAAAGAATGATCATCTCGATTTACACCGCCCGAGGGCTGGCGGCAGTGAATGACCCTCTCCGTGGTTTTGAAGAATGTTGAATCCCGGTGGCGGCAGCGTCCGGAAAACTGAACGACCTTCGCGTTGTGAATTGAGCGAATCATAAAAAGATGATGTAGAGTCTTCGGACCGCTGAGATGAGGCGCAGAAAAAAAGGCAGAGAACCGTTCGCGGACCGCAATACTCTCGGAAGGAGTGGGGGGGCAGAGGTCTGGCTTGACAAACTGGTCCGGCATGTTCGCTCGGCACCTCGAGATAGAGAAGACTCGGTTTCGAACTGCAAGGTCACACCAACCAACAAGACCGCACCACCATCCAAAGGAGCAGGCTTTTGCGGCTGAACCCGTTTCTCCGTTGCCGTCGTCTCGCCTCTGCGCCAAGGATCCGCATCCCACTCCACGTCACCTGTCCACCGAAGTCGACATCGACATAAAAAGAGCAGTCGGTGTGCGCACGATCGGTTTGATCGATTTTTGTGTAGTTGTTGTTTTCTTTCCATTTTGCAACGCGCAGCAGCAGCTCCGTGAATCCGTGGCACTCCTCCATCCGCGAATAGGCTCAATAGGAACCAGTTCCTCTCCATATCGGTGCCTAGTGCCTCGTGCCTCGTGCCTGTGATGTTGATTTGGATCAACGTTAGGCTGGCTGGCTGGCTGCTACTCTCGCAACACGCGATCGCGATTGCTTCAGAGAGCCGGATTCGCGCTGTTGAAATGTGAGTTTCATTTAAGCCCGGACGACATGCACACGGAAGGATTTACGATTCCGAATGGTCCGAAACCACGACCGTGAGCCTTGGCTACCATACGGAGCCAAGTACACTGTTCGGAGAAAGTTGATGCCACTGGGCACAGCTGCAAACAATGGTCCCGGGTTGGGGAGGCATGTGCATGAGGATTCGCAGGGAGAGAGATCTGCATTGACAGCAGGACACTCGCGCGCACCTAGCGAGGGTGTGCTGTGTGCCCGGGTCCGGTTAAGAAAGTCCGGAAATGTCTTCGTCCGTTGGTGTCCGGTGGTTGGAAAGTGAAATCTTGCCCATTGAATGGCGCAACGGCCGGCCGCTCCAATGGTCCAGAGAATGATGACGGTTCGATGAAAGGGTTGGCTGCACAAGGCGCAGACCTTTTGCAAGGCGGAAGTCTTGTCTTAAAACACGCTCCTTGGGACATCAACAAGCGACCAGGCAATGTGGTTTGTGATTCTCGAACGTCAAACTGGCCCGGTACGAACGGTGTGCATACAGAATTACATTACAGTCAAGGTCATTACCGAGTATCATCATCATCATCGACGGGCGTAGATCGTAATAGCTCCAGCAGCAGCAGCAGCAGCAGCAGGTCGCTTGCATGATCGTGGTTGGAGTGCGGTCCACGCCCGAACCACAGGCAAACAATTTCGATGTCATTATCGGCAAACAACCGCAAACAGCGAACCCACTGACCATGTCCTACAAAGCGCCGAAACAACCACTCGAAGCGGACTTGACTCGGTCCGTGGTCCGTAGGCTGATGGCCCCGGAGTGGGGAGGGAAATTATTGGCAACTTGACCTGCACCATCTCGATCACTGGCGATCACACTTCCCCACACCAGTCCACACCACCGCTCTCTAATGCTTTCTGGTGAAAGAATGCGCTCGCGCACGCGTGCACGATTTCATCACGCTTTCCATCCCAAACGCTTTGCTTTCCTTCCCTCTGCGGATGCTTTTGCGATGGCAAATCGCCGTGGTTGTACGGAATCGCCATTGGTAATGAAAAACCCTCCGTTCTTCTTCTGTTCTGTTTCGTTACACGCGTGTCTCTTTTTGCAGGTTTCAAAAGCAGACCAAATTACGGTGAGTGCAACGTATCTCTGTCTCTATGTGTGTGCGTTTGTGTGTTGTGGCCGGCGTTGTGTCATCACACATGGGGATGACCATTATGTACCGTTCATAAGGACACGCCAAAGGACGCTATAGGGGGGCCGATATTGCGCCATAGAGGCGCGATGGAGGCGTGTACCGATGACAAACATTGACACTTGAAGGACGCAGAACCTTATAGAAAAGGGGATCAAGGACGCCAATTTAGGCAATTTCGTCAGCTGCATAAGTAAATGCTGTTTGATTTTTTTCTCCAAAATGCGAACCTTAACAACTCTTTCGCTTCAGAGGTATTGTTTGGCTCTCTGTTTGTTCGTTTTATGGGAGTTGTTGATTTAATTGACTTGATTTGATACCGCGAAACGTTTTACAACTACCAATAATGCTCTTAAACGTTTTTTGCGCCGGCCTTTAAGCGACTGATTTGCTTTTTTATGCTAATGTTGATCTTGTATTACAAATCAAAAACAATCATAAAGACTTTCTCATTCGTCCCATTTGCTTATCTTTAAGCTCATTTATCACATGACGCATTGGTCTCACATTCCGTCGGGCAAACTATAAGTAAAAGCATGCATCTGCATCGGCAAATGGTCTTCTCCATCGGTCCATTATCTCACCAACTATCTCACAAATGCTCATGATTAACCTCATTACGTTGGCCGTCATCCACATTGCGTCCCTACAAGCAAGCGACGATGTTGTCATGACCACGGCACGGCACGTTGGGACAAGTTAGTGAAACGGTGGGCATGGCAAATCAAATATTAAACATATTCATAGCTTATTTATGAATCGGATCCTCTCGCGCCCACATTCTCTCCAGTCTGGAACTAAGCAGCTGTTTGACAGGCTCTGGTGTGCCGCATTGGGTATGTTTGATTGGGCAGCCAGGTTACGTTATTTGCAACCTGTGGAAGATGCACTTTTCTAGCACAGCTGGGCGGAAATCCACCCACAGAAAAAAGGAGGAGAAAAGCACAATGGGACCTCCTGTTGGATATAGTGTTACGCAATCTACAACCGGCTCTCTGTTTCTCTACATGATCGTTTTTTTTTCTCTTCTCTCTATTTCTCTTTCTCTCTCTCTCTCTTTCTTTCTTTCTCACTCTCCTTTTTCGATCTGTCTGCTATTGATGATGATCGCTCGATCGCTCGAACCACACCCTGATGCTTTGGCACGGGGCTCGGACTTTCTTTCAAAAACAACCTACCCCACCCCCCTTTGTGCGCCTGATATGATATGTGTTGTCGTTTACTTCGCCTTTGCCGCCATCACCACCAAAAACCGAACCCGGAAACCCCCATCCACACACAACAACAACAACCCTGGATCCTGGTCCCATACACAAACACACCCACGCACGCACACGGACACGTCACGCCACAACCAACAGACATTGATCCGCAGGTGTTGGAGATACAGCGCCAGAACCTGATCACGCAGAAGATCCTGCAGCGCTACCTGGAGCGACGGTTGCACCCGAACCGCAAACCCCAGATCCGGGTACCGTCGGTGGAGGAGATCCTGCCGAAACCGTTCACCTCACTAGCGGCCGAACGGAACGTCCGGCAACAGAACCAAAGCAACAGTGATGGCGCCAGTGGCAGCGGAAACAGTAACTCCACCGGTGCACGCTACGATCTGTTCGACGGTCAGAACGGTCGCCAGTACGGAAATGGTGAAAGCGAGGATCAGTACGGTGACGAGGATGGTGGAGACTACCAGGATGAGTCATCGCGCGATCTGGACCAGTACGATGATCTAGGGGACGGCCTCAGTGACAACGATCGCTACGACATCGAGTCCCTGCAGTCGGGCGAATCGGAGCACGTGGATTCGTTCTACCGCGACAAGTACTACAGCAACCAGCGCCAGAGAGGTAATTATTCGTCGTCTTAGGACCCTCTAACCCTCCCCCACCCCCCCAGCCCCCTTTCCCATTCCTGACGGTATGTTTCTGTGTGTGCGTGCGTGTTTGGTGGTCGATAAACAAGAGGCTGGTAAACGAGCTGGCGCCAGGGGTTGGTGGTTGGTTGATCTTGACCCATAATTTGCCCAATGGGTCGTGCATGCGGCATGTGTCGATCGTGATATCGATGACGGTGGTGACGGTGCGCGCTGGACCCTCTAGCGACCATTCCTTTCCAAGGGCGTACTATGAGCTGCATGACTTAACACCTTCTATGCGGAATGCGGAATGCAAAGAGACCCCCCCTGCCGGTGAGAAAGAGAACAGATCAATGTAGAATAGAATGGTCAGCTAGTCGGCCAGGTTGTGCCGAAGAATGGACAAGCAAGGTCGAGGACAGCAGATCGTGGGTTCGAACTGATTACGTGCCCGGTATTGTGACGCTCAGTAATGTCTGGTTGTCTCCACGATCCGCTAGTAGTTGGAACCTTCAACTGCTACCGCCTCCTTGGATTCCGAGGAGCTGTCAAGTGACTAGTCTCTTCATTAATAAGAGACTCGCTAGCTACTGCTGCTGCTGCTGCTGCTGCTGCTGCTGCTGGTGCTTCACCTCTGGCATGTGAAAGTTTGTATCACTCCATGTCATCTCCATGGCGACTCGAGTGGCTCGACTCCAATCGCCATAGGAAACTCGCAGCGGAGCATAATAGACCGAGCTGTCTCTATTCAGGTGGCATGCTAAACAGGGTCCACCCGGGAGCAGGAGAGACAAATATATTCAACAGGCAAGCATCCACAGCAACAGGAAATCAAAACAGTTACGGGGTTGGTTTTAACGACGCCAGGCGTTACGTCGACGTCGATCCCGTGCCTCGCGCACACGCTCCCCAAATAACAAACCCACCAGCAGCGACCGGAAGAAGCAGAAGAAGAAGCGTATCATTAGCGTATCTGTAGTGCGAACACCTTTGGGGGAATACCTTTTCTTAGATAACACAGACAGACACAGGTGGATTGGAGATTTATTTTTAACCTCAACACACAACAATTCGTAGACTGAACCTCCTTCGAACGAAAATGGAGCCCACTCTGGCTGTACGATCGATATTCTTATCACAAAACTGAATAATTTTCCCCCGCGGCCCGGCTGCGCATAAAAGGGCATGAGCTTTGGGGCTAACTTTCTTCCACGATTCAAGGCCTCATCCAATCCAATCCATGTCGAAAGCAGCCTGGTAATGGAATTATGGTAGCGAGGATAAGATAAATCGCCACAAACATGCGGACCAGGAAGCGATCGCTGCACTTCCGTCCAGTTGAATGGGTAAACCGAATCGATTATGTCTAGCCAACGGAGCCAACGGGCTGGATGAGTTGCTACCCCGGCCGGAAAGGTCCCGACAGCAGCACGCGTTCCGCGTTCGTTCGAACGCGATGGGACGCAATTTATCAACCAGCGCTAGCGGTGCCAATGGCTAGGATCGCTTCACTTTGCCAATTTACAGGCGCAGCGAACGCTCGTTCGTTCGTTCGTTCGTTCGTTCGTTCACTTGGTCGGTCAGTCGATCGATTGTTCCGATAATTACAGGACCAGGAGAAGCCATGGCATGGTGCATGGTTGCTCTTTCTCTTCAGGAGTGAGCGCGCGGCCAGCAGAGTTGTGGTGTACCATTAGTGGTTGCAATCGATCAATCGCAGTCGCAGACTGATCGATGTAAAGTTTGACACACAACTAATCAAATCTGTATACGCGAGTGTGGTACGGCTAGGGACTGATGGAGCCATTAATACTTTGTCGCAGCGATGGCATGGCAGGACCGGGGGGGGGGGGGGGGGGTCGGTGTCGAAACTCAGCCCCCCACCAGCCAACCATCAAATGCAGGTGATATAGGCATTCACAGTTTGATAATGCACCAATGACCAATTCGAGCCCGTGTGTGTCTCTGTGTGTGACTGTGTGTGTTACGCAACTTGCTGAGGGTGTCCTACGGTGGGCTCTATACTTTGTGTCTTTGAATCGCAGTAGACATCGCCGTATTTAAAGAGTTGACGACGCAACGACGACGCAAAGACGGACGGAGATTCTGGAGGTAATGGGTACAGGCTTCAGGTTGCACTAAATATGGGACCAGACGCAACACGAAACGACAGACGGACGGTCGATCGATCGATCGATAATTATGGACTGTCGACAAACCACCAACACCAACACCACCACCACCCCCTTTGCTAACATTTAACACCCTTCCATAATGCAACTACTAAATAGTGTGTTTTCTCTCTCCCCTTCTTTCTCTCTCTCTTTCTCTCTCTGTTTTCTTTTCTCTTCTCAGCAGCATCTCAGCTCTCGGGTACGTACAGAACTAACCCTATTGCAAATTGCACCAGATTGTGTTGCCTTAATGGTTGAGAAAATGCCAATCGTAAGCCAGTACGAACGGAGCATCGTGATTTAACATGATAAGCGATCAATGATGCAATTCTGTTTTCCACAGACATTCCGATTCGTCGGGAAATCTGTAGAGTCAAATCTTTACGAGCTCGCGCGCCAATGCGTCAGCCCAGTTGACACTACTTCAAGTGTTTTTTTGGGGAATTTTGTTCCGCTTCAACACCGAAACAACTCCATTAGATAACAGTTGCTTCGTCACGCTTCTGCGACGCATAAAGTACGTCCTCAGGTACCCGGGGTCCTCACGTCGAGTGCGCTGGCAATGCTCCTGGAGTTTAACGTTTTTTTTTTGCGCTCGTAAACCGAGAGTAATCGCCTGTCATCACCGGGTCATGCTCGATGCGCAACGGTGCTTCGCCAAAGTTCAAGTGCTGGCTACCCCTTTTTCTTGGTGGTGAACCGATCGCAAAGAGCGCCCTCAGGGGTGGAAAGAGACCAGTACTTTCCTCCGTACCAGCGTACCACCATGTGATACATGAGTTTGGTGTTTCGTTTTGCATAATGTAACCCTTCTCCGGTGCGGTGGTGCGCTCTCGAGTGCGACCCGAGAAGAAAGCAAACGGCATCGTCCGGATGACCTTTGCCTTACTTTATGAGCCTGTCGATAATCGTCGGACGGCCCAGGAACGCCTTCTTAAACGCAATCGTCCTACAAAGGGGGGGGGGGGGTCGCATTGTGACATTCATGTCGTTATTGATCTCGTTGAAATATGTTTCTACCGAGCATAACTCGGTTTTCCGCAGTCATGAATTGCAGGCAGTACAGCAGCCGCCATCGGTTGGCAATCACGTGGCCAGTGAGGGAGGGTAACGATGATGAGCTAATAGAGATCACAACAACGGTGCGAACCACCGGCCGCCGTACCGTTAACAAAATACTCATTAACCTTTTAAGACACTTGCTGTGCGGTGAGATCGAGTCGAATGCTCGAGAGCTACTCCACTCCGCACAGCATCACTACCAGGAGGGGGAATAATTATTGTCTTGCGCTCTCGTCTGTTGCTTCTTCTGAGCCGCGTTGAAAAACGGTAGCGCGCGGGACGTTTTCGAAGGTGAGCAAAGTTGGAATGTGGTTCAGATGGGTCTCTAGCCGAAAACGAAGCCAAGGTAAGATGGCGATCGCAACGCTGCGACGGTAATTGGGAGGCGAGCGCGCGCGCGCGCGCGTTGAGGTTACCTATCGGTTGACTTCCTGAATAGCATCGATCCGGGGTAATCATGATCTTACTGTCGTTAACCTGTTGCACTAGCAGCTGCCAAAAGACAATGATCACACAGATTAACGATGATTTTATGCAACAGCATTGGCCGTTCCAAACTCAAGAGCTCATGGGAAACGTTGTGCCAATCGAGCTGCAGCTGCACATTAATCAAGATAATGATTGCGTTCAAATGCGTTCTCCTGCAATGGACGATAACAAATTGGCTAAATTATGTATCGGAGGAGGTAGTTTTTTTTTTGTTGCAGAAAATTTGAATAAAACGTTGAGCCAGATTGGCATTCGACGTTTGACATTTGAAAGAGGAGGCGATTGATAGGCTATTTTTTAGGGGGAATTTAATTTAAAAACATCTAGAGGTCACAGTAACCCATTCTTCAGTGGGGGGGTTAATTGGACAGCGTAATGGTTGGAGCATATTAGCAAGAAACACCGGAGACGGAACAGAGTAGTCTGTGAAATAATTGACACTCAATAGAGGATGACATTTGGGTAACAAACCAGCAATTAAGTTCAATTTTGTGGAATTGTCATCGTAACCCCCAAAAATCGGAACGGAACATCGGTTTCTCTTCGCACGCACGGCTACTGCCCGCCAAGGATTAGCCGTTTCATTGAAGCTCAGATCACCTGAGAAAAGTGTGAGAAACAAGCGCCAGTCAACACCTGGCACCTCGCGATAAAAATTCCAAAACTACCATCTTCCGCCATGCCGCCCGGGCAAGAGGAGCAGTTAATCAAACCACGCGCCACGTCCTTGACATTTCTGATGAAGAGCCCACCCCGAATGGTGCCGGTGTGAGCGGTTTTTTTTTCTTTTTCAAAAAGCATCTCCAACGACACAATCTTTGCATAAAACTGACTCCGCGCCGCGTACGCCACCGGCAAGTGTGTACAGGCATTGACAGGCGACGACTACGACGACGCCTTTACATTGCAAGTACTACGCGCAGGTAGGGCAGCTACAAATGGCGTAATTATCATTCCGCGCCAATTAGCCTGCCGGTGGCCGGAGGGAAGAGTAGTCGCATGTCGCATGTAGTCGCGGGCGCCAACAGCGGTAGGTCCGGTTTGACCGTCGGTTGGTCTGTCGTGGTGGTCTTTAGGAATTTATCACGCTGGCAAAAGGTCGACTGGATGATGACGATGGTGCGCCGTGTTGAATGGAACGCTCGCATCGCTTGCGAGGAAGCAAACGAAAAAAAAACGTCTTCACGTCCGAGCCCTGCCCTAGTAGACGAGGTTCAAGTTTTTCCCGTGGCCCTAATTGGGCGTTCCGCTTTTCCGCCTTCCGTGTGACTACCTGTGCGAGAGGAAGGAAGCAATGGACATCAAGTTCAAGGATAAGTGGCCGATAAGCTGTACCTGCTGTTGGTGGGTCTCGCTACGCGCTAAAGGGTTATTGGAGCTCGAAAGGGAAAAAGTGGTCTATATTATTATACGTCACAGCTATTGGTGAGGATTACAGGTTCTCGTGTGTGCTGCAGGCAAGAAAAGATGCTGTCTTAATCAATTAAGTTGTTTGTATTCAATCAGCCGGTCCACAGGGTGCAAATTAATGGCTGGTAATTCGTAAAGTATCCTCGTAAGAATCACTTTGCCCTTTCTGAAGTGCGGTAGATTACACGTTGAGGAATATTTTGCGTGTAGACAGGTTTTCGAAATCATGTTTTTGTACTATTATGTTATTCTTGATGTACGGTCATCAAAAGTCTCCATTTTTATTCAGCTTCAAGGAGAGAAGCATCAAATAAATCAGTTTCAAGCCAATGTTTGCTGTGATTACCATATATGTCGATGATGGATACGAGATTAAAAACATGCACTTATAGCACAGTTACTTTTAAAGTAATAGGATTAGTACATTTTCTTCCACCCTTTCAGTATTATATTTATCTTTCTGTACTGTAAACTCGTGTGTTTAGTTCTTCTTATGTATTTTCTGTATTGGAATCTTTCTAGTAAAGCAGCATGATATGTATTTATGGTAATCCTTGTACCTCCCTTTTTTCCTTTTTTGTATATTATTCCATATTATTCCCCCCACCCCCCTCTTTCCTCACTCACATAACACACTACTACACACCTTCACACTACTACGCTACAGTACACGCGATCCGGTTTAACCAACACTTTCTGTACAGCGGTGGGTTGTTGGCGGAGAGGTTCGAATGGGTGGGTGGCTCGGTTGTTTCATTATGGTTTGTTTCACTTTGGTTTCCTATAATTTGTCCGGCGAATCCTTTTTTTTGTTGTTTGGGAATTTTGTTAAATGACACTCTACTGACCCATAACCCCAAATCAATGGAAGACGTCCACCGAGACAGCACGCCAAAGAATGCACCCAGACGCCGACGAGACGACCACGACGACGATGACGGTGACCGATCGTACATTCCAAGTGTTGCTGCTGCACTCGCGCATCGCCGGTGGTCATCTCTAGCCTAATGATGTGTTTTCTCTTTCTCTCTTCCTCTCTCTCTCTCTCTCTCTCTCTCTCTCTCTCCCTCTCTTTCTCTCTCTTCCTCACTCAAACTCATCTGTTTTCCGTACTACTTACAATGTCTGCACGCGACTCCGTGCGGTGACGCCACACCGTTGATGTTGATGTAGTGGACGATTCGGGCGAATTGCTCGATAGCAATGACCTAGACATGGATTTCGAAGATGACCCGGAGCTGAGTGTACTGAGTGAGATTACCAACGAGGTGCGGTTGCGTCAGGAAGCGGCAGCAAAAGAAGCACAGCCTACTAAAGACCACCGCGCGCGTGCATCATCATCATCTGGCGGACGCGTGAAACGTCAAGCGATCAACAGCCGCACATCACGCCGCGGTCGACCAACGGTACGCGAAACGGCAACCATCACGAATCGCGTTGACGCACGGTACTATACCGCCGAAGACTACGTGGACTATCAGACGACACAGCCACGACTGAACAAGAACCTGCGGGATAACTATTCCGAGTATCGGTTGCTATCCAAGAGCCGCAACGTGGCCATTGAACCGAGCAAACCGGCACGCCCAAGGCCGACCACAGCGCAGACAACGCTCGCCCGGAATGCTGCCCGATCCCGCAATCGTAATACACTCAAATCTTTGGCTTACAAACCGAACGTTTACAATGCCAACAGTCGCCGGACGACGTTCACCCTGTCGGCGTACAATAAGCCAACACCGCGTACGACTGCCAATGGGCGGCGTGGCGGTGGCAGCAACTCCCGGGGCTCGTACAAGGACGAGGAACCGGCACGTAACTGGAACAGGTTTGGTCAGGCGGCCCCTACAACGCAGGACTGGCGTCGGAAGACACTGAGCTTGGGCAGTTCCAACATTCAGCCCAGTACGGCTGCCCTGACCGTGACGTTCTTCCTGCCCACGGACACGACGGTCTCGGTGGTCGCCAACTCCAAGACCGAGATCAGTCTGATCAAAACAACGACTACCAGCATCGAGGAGATCTGTACCTCCTGCTTCTCGTTGACGCAAGGCCCGAACGGATTGCCGGTGCACGTGCTTAACAAAGAGATCACGTCGTTCAACAATGACGGTCTGTTCGAGATCACCAAGTTCATCCTTAGCTCGACCCCTACGACGACTGTCTCCGTGTCGCAGAACACGTTCCGGGGACGCTCGACTGCGTACACGGCCACAATCTCTACCACGATCTACGAAGCGACTCCCTTCGTGCAGACCAAGGGCAAGACAGCGGATCCGAATTCCGTTCTGTCGAATGCACCGCTGGCAAACATTCTGTTGTCCCAGCTGCTGCTCGGTAATCTCGGTGGCGTCCCGGAACCCAACTTTATCCCACGACCGACCGAGTTCCTGCCGGATCCGAACCGCTACCAGCTGATAGTGACGACGGCCACGGATTACAAGACGCACGTGAAGGAAGTCGTCCAAACGGTGACGCAAACGAAATCCATCGTCCTGCCAGTGACGTTCCAGGGTCGTGAGATCCTGACGACCGTGTACGAGAGCGACGTGACCAGTACGGTTATTACGTCTTTCATCACGGAAACGCTCACTGTCCCGACGACGTCCACGGTGCGCATTCAACCGACGGCCAATCCGGCCGATGATCTCTCCAACAAGCTAAGTCTGCTGTTGCCTCTGCTCGAGGAGCGTGAACGTCAGAATCGGCTGCTGTCGGCGATCGAGCCATCGGTGCCGGTAGTAGCGACGGCACCACCGACGCTCAGTCCTTCACCATCGGCTACCAGTGCCGTCTCGAAGGTGTACGTGTCCGGGCAGCATCCGGGCGAGTTTAGCGTATCCTTCACCACCATTTTCAGCACGTAGGATCGCCCTCTCTTCCAGTCTCCCTCTCTCTCTCTCACTCTCCAAACCTCAATACTCAACACCTTTCTCTAGGGTAACAACAACAAACCACCAACGGGAGTTGACGGAGCGAAACTAACATTGACCACACTGATTGCAGATTAATCTAGACTCTAGACGTTGAGCCACGACTCGCGGCCATCCAATCGGAACCAATCACTCCAGCGATTACTACCACATGCCAAGTTCACTGCCAGTGAGCCGATCCAGCGTGTCCAGGACATGACGTGCCCGTGTTACCGCTAGCCGATTGTGTTTTATTGTTACAACGACAAGTGAACCCACATTTTGGGGCTCCATAACTCCAAAGCAGCTCTTGGAACGGTGGATGCTGTCATCCTTGAATAAATTGCACTCAAGCTGTGTGTGAAGATACAGGAACAGAGACCGGGGTTTTTTTTGTTGGTAGATTTTGGGAGGGACAAGGGTTTTTCGTTTCTCTGTTTTTTCTCTCTACTTTCTTTCAGGTCCAGTTTGGACTGAGTAAGACGTGGCACAACATAAGACGAGGTGAGGTGAGGTGAGTTGTATCGTTCCTACTAGCTACGAGGTAATCCGTTTGTAACTCCATTTCGTTGTGGCATTAGGGGTGCTAAGTAGCATGCCAACTAACTGTAGGTGCTTATTTACCACACTAATTGCTGGTGGTGACGGTTGCTCTCTTCTGTATCGTACTCACTGCTTTTCCGTGTTTCTCCTTACAAAGTCTTCTTTTATCGAATCTGCTCCGCTATTTCTCAGATATTCGTGTGCACTAAAATAACTCCGTAATTCAGCTTTCTGTCCCAAGAAGCATTATCTACTCATCAGCCTTTAAAATAGATGGAAGGACATATAATACTGTCCAATAACTTCAGAAATACAAAGTTTCCAAATACCAACGGCGATTTGTTGCTTAATGCTAATGGCATCATGATAAATTCCTCGCCCCTTGAAGCAAACTGCCTCTTATCTTATTTAATACCGAACGTTCTGACCTTCTGAAAAGAGTCGTCCGGACACTTCGCTTTCTTTCGCGTTCATTCCTATAGAACGATCCCTAGCAAACGATAACCCCTTCCTCGCCACCATCCCGTTTTTAAACTTTGGCAAAACCTCGGTCGGGCTTCGGTCATTCGTCTGGGACGGAAATGGTAACATTCCATGACAATGCTTTGTTCTGCCCCCTCCTGAATATGCAAATGAGCATATGTTTGATGCTCCAGGATCGTAAATTCCGCACTCGACATGCTCCGCTAGTGTCTGCCCATTTGGCATCTGCTTTGGGCGTTCTGGTGGCCTCGATCACCCGGTGACGATATCATTGACCTCTCACTCTCTGTTTCTGATACGTTCTGAGAGGAGCAAGCAACCAACAGGAAACATGAGGCGAGCCAGCAGGGGCAGGAATCTGGTTTTTCGAAATGTCAGCAGAACACAACGAACCTCAACCGTGCGCGTCGATGGCGGCTTCGGCATCGCGTTTCGGTGCGTTCCGAGTTCTGATCTAGAATTACTTCGCTCTGATTTCGCACATGGCGAGAACCGGATGCTGGCGAGTGCGAGATGAAGAAGTGAACGAGTTAGAAATCATGTTTAGATTCCTTGTCCTCACTCTGTGAGTTCTCGTTGTTTTTGCTGACTGTAGCTCAATTACCCTGCAGCTCGTAACGTTCCGACACCGTCGAGATTCAATTAACGGCGACGTGGCTTGTCAACCGCGCGGATCTAGTAGTCCGTTGGAAAATTGCCACTTAACGCTCGCCGTGCGATGAATAATGCAAATGGCGTCCTTCTAATTGTTAATATTACACTTCACACAATACAGGATCTGCGGAGTGTGGTGCTACCGATAGCCATTAAATTCTTCGAATAATACTGGACTGGAGAGAATGCCCGAGGCACGCGCCGCACTTACATAACCCAGTAACGAGTCACATTCCAGTCACTCCCCGAGCAATTAGTTGGATTAGTTGGAAACCAGTCGCAGCAAGCACTGGAAATGTGTTTGTTTACGTTTCTCATCCATCAAATTCCATCAGCCACAGGCCTTTGATCGCTGCCGCCCCCCGAGGAGTGGTTTATTAATCTTTCTGCCCAAAAAAACATACGCTCCCTCGAGTGTCCATTAAATTCAATTAAACTTATAGCGTTGCTCACCTCACGAATCAGCCACGAATCAATGGCAAAGAAACACACGACAAAAAAAAACCAGTGTATTGACTGAGGTGACTGTGCGTCGGTTCATTAGGGCCGGGTGAGTGATCCGCACAATTAGCCAGCATTCCCGCCACTTAACACCTCCTGCTTCGAGTGTTGTGACTTTCGGTCGACAAAATCGTTCGAAAGTAGTTGGGAATGCCGTCCTTTTTTCCCCAGTTGACCATTGTCCAAGGACACGCCGACGAATATTATGGAAAACCCACAGTAGAGGGTAGAAAGTGATCTGGCCACACTAACCGCCTGCGAGCGAGCGAGCGAGTGTGCAGCCATTCACTCGATTGACTACCTGTTGTGGACTTTGGACACCGCGTAATCAGGACATGCCACATGGCCGTATGACCTCGCGCACCTCGGTCGGGCTTCAAATCCAACCGAGTTCCAAGGATACGGGGGAGCACACGGTGCACTTTCGCTTTCGCGTGTATCGTGTTTGATTATCATGTGGTTTCTGTGCTGGCGTGTGTTCCTCTTCCCCCGGGGGGAGACGTGCCCGAGTGATTTATGGACCGGAGCTGTTTGTCTATTTTCCTGCCAAAAATGTCAATCCAAAGCCATAACCGGCCACACAGTGCAAGTGTCGCCGGTGTTGATCGATTTGTTAGCGATTTGTCAGTCGCAAATGCTGACCACAAGCGGCAACCAGTGGCGCCAACAAACGTGATACCATTAAACAACAAACAAGTGTCGCCACAGTGTTTGAGGACACATTTTGCGATGACGTAACGACAAGCGAACAAGTGGAGTGTTCCTGCCATTTTTGGGAGTGCGCAGAGCCACTACATCTTGCCCTCCTGCGACCTGGAAGGCATCCAAATCCCCCTTTTTCGATGGCGTTCATCGTTACACATTCAATTCCCTTCCAGGGCACCCACCAGCAAAACCACTGGACCGCAGTGATGTGTCCACTGATGATGTAAATCTCTTCGTTGTCGCACTCTCCCTCTCACGCTGTTATTGCTTTCTTCTCGTGGTCTCGTCGCTTCCGACCCGAAGAGCACCGCACGTTCCGTAACGAAACCGAAAGTTGTTGCCGGTGGCCACAGCAGTGAGAAGAAGGTTCAGAAGATGAACAGCAGCCGACAGCAGGCGGCATCACGGGCAAAAACCGGTCACCGAGTCCACACCAAGTTGACCACAAAACGGTGACCATCCTCCTCGTGGTGCTGTGGCATTAGAACTCGGTCTCTGTGTGCGGGGGACGTGACGAAAGAACTGCATTCCGGCAGATCAGCAAATCGATCGTTCGGGAAGCGGCATTCAAACCACCACCAGAGAGCCGCGCACGTTCCGCATTGCGTACCACAAGGCCACTTACTACTACCAGCCGCAGGCCACGCATTAACATAATCCGGACAGAGAGTCACTGGGGGTGTGAGAGGGGAAGAGAGCAAAGAGGCTTTTTCGCAGACCAGATCGTCCTTCGTCCTCGTTCGTTCTCGATACCGCGCTGATTCGAACGCTGCACCAACAGCAGCAGCAGCAGCAGCAACAAACGAAAGACTTGAACATCAAGCGACGAACCTCCGAATCGATCGCAGACCGTTGCGCAGACGACGACAACGACGACGACGACGGCACCGGTCAGCGGTGGGAGGTTCGCATTCGCTCCCTCTCAGCGCACCTCGTCGCGAATGGAGCAGGGAGTGGTGGGGAAGCAAAGCACGTCTGCATGTATGCATCTCACAACGCCGCCACCGTTTAGCGTGGTGCGCGGCGCCGCGACGGAGGCTGCGAGAGCGCGTGGCGCGGTGTAGCGTAGCGTGCGTCGATCGCTGTTGCGGTTAGTTGCGATTTGGCAGTCGTACGGTCACCACATTCAATCCGCCGGGGGTCCACCGTTTTTTTTTTCAAGTTTCCAAGTAATAGTTTCGTCGTTGTCGTTACCGCCAAAGCGCGTCTACCAAAGCGCCCCACAACAGTCACCGTCGAAGATCGCGATGTTGTTCCGAGCGCAGATGCAGCGCAGAAGCCACACAGAACGGGCAGGATTTGGGATGCTGATGGCCATCACCACCACCGTCGGCCTGCTGCTGCTTGTGATACTCAGTGAAAGTGTAGTGGAGTGTGCGACACCGAAGGCGATCGGCGGCAGCTCACACGGTACCAGTAGTAAATAGTCCAGAATCATCTTCTCTCTACTCTGGTGCTTCGGCTTCGCCTTCTGCCTTCCTGAATTCTCTGGGGAAGAGAGAAAGAGAGCTTCTCTCAAACCCCCTGATTCCGATCCGATTAACATTGTTACATCAGGAAGAAAGTGTTCAACGTCCCTTCGCTCCGTCCGCACGATCGCCGGTCGTCTCGTTGGTTTGAATCGATTTCGGGATTACGTTACGGCCGAGGAGGGTGCAGGTTGGATTACGATCGCATCGCAAACGGGTTAACCGCGTGGTGATGATGATGAGAGAGAGAGATCGAGGGAAGAAGGGAGAGTCCCGCGGTGCGTGTTTTTGAGCTCTCGAGCAACTTCCAAACCCGTTGATGGATCGCGCATGCATCAAATCCTCGTCGTCCTTTCGCAATAATGACCTTAATTACCGCGACGACGGACGACGTCTGGTGTAACTCGATCGTTGTCGACCCCCCCCCCCCCCTAACCGGGAACCGGGACAGGGTGCGTGCCATTTTGTGTGTGCGCGCGTGCGCTTGTGTGTGCGTCTTGTTGACCGAGTGTGTGCACTGAATGGGCTTCTCGATCGAGCGATGGCCAATGGCGTAATGCTTCCGGTGGATTAGCTAAGGTTTTGAGTTCAGCTGGGCGCCCTTCGCCGATCGTGGCGCCCTTAGGATCGTGTTTCGATCTTTTCGATCGATCGATTGATCCCTCTCCAAAGGGCAACGCGGCTTTGACAAATCTCGACATTCCACTCCGTCAACGTCACATGTGACTGAGGATCATCGGCAAAGATCATCGGGTCCATCGGGCTGGGGTCAACTGAATGGACACAAATTGCTTTAACCTTTTTCCGATTTTTCGGCAATCACGATCGCTCTCATCCCCGTGGCGGATCAGCCTCGTGGATGATGGATACGCGGCTGACCGATGATCGTTACCTTTTTCGGGGGGGGCCTTCCCAAAGTCTCTAATCAATCACACTTCACTCACATACACGCTGTGCTGCGCTGTTATGGGACGAGGATCATTTTCGATTGCCTAGACGCCGTCGCGCAACAAAACAACGTGGCCTTATTGTTATTTGAATCTGGGTTGGGTGAGCATTAAAAAGGTGAACCGCGGACCGTTGGTAGGTGAGAAGTGCGTGGCGCCGCGTAAACGTAAACATGTGTTGTACAGTCAACACACCAATCATGTGTACACCGTGGGCACCACTTAACGTACGCATTGATTGCCCCCACCGGAGGCGCAGGTGTCGAGGGGTACGTACACTGCGCCATGCCCTGCACAGAACCGAAGCGAGCGATACGGAAGATCGCGACCACAGCACCGAGAAGTCAAGTGAACAGCTGTTTCACAACGTCACTGATCTCGTGCTGGCTTGGTGCTGATCGACAATTGTGTTTAGAGGGGGAGGCCAATGGAGAGGTTCGTACCAGACAATGCGCCGGATTTGGCCATCGTGTTGGCTGGCTGGCTGGCTGGCTGGCTGGCAGGCAGGTGAGATCGGTGGTCCACTTCCCGCAAACCAACGCGCCCGCCATTTCGTAACGAACCGTCGTGGGCCCTTTCTCTCCTCCCCCCGCCCCCCCGCGATCCACCCAGCAGCTCCCAGCCGGTCGACGGGGACCGGTTCCATGTGAATTTAACGACATTTCGATCGCACGGGATGGCACGGGACCGACGGAGCGACGACACTTTACGACGATGCGTCTTCTTGACCGATCCGTGGACGCTGTCGATACGGATCTCGCGCACGGCTGCTTTGTCCACTCCACGTCCATTGGTTTGTGCCTCGAGGCTCTGCGGAACAATCACCGGTACGATTGAAACCGATTCCATGGTCCATCCATTGGAAGCATCCTTGCCGGTGGCAAGGCAAACGGAGATGAAACTCGAGACCGATGATTCCGATCGGATTCCGAAACCTTCAATTCAAGCGCGATCGAAGGTCTGGGGTGGCCTGTGTGCTTGGTGTTGAAGCGGTCTACAACAAAGTTTCATCGCGTCTAGTAGGCAGCGCCAACGCGCGATGACAGATAAACCGTTCTAGAGTGTCTGCGCGATTGAGGTTATGGCGGACCTGACCTATATGACCTGGTGGTGGTCGCGCACAGCGGGTGTCTGAGCCACTCCATCATCATTAACCTGACCCCCGGCCGCGCGCAGGGAGGAAGATGACACGCCTTGGGAACGGTGTATGCCCTTTTGCGGCCCAACCAAAAAAAAAACACGCTGGTGCCGTGCAAGCATCATCATTACCTCAGCCATCATCATATTTTGGCATTTCTCTCACCCAAAATCTGCCACAAGTGCGTCGCCATCGTCAACGGGGCACATAAATGTCAAGGCGCAGCGGCACACCGCAATTAATCGCACATCGCAGTGCGTGAAAGCAATAATACCAGGAGTAGAGATGCGCCCGGCCGGCATTCACGAGCGGACCAACGGGGCGACAACATTCACTTACCCTCCCGCAAATGGGTGGATGAGCAGCGGGCGAGGGCCGCACACATTTGTTAATGGCCTTCGACGAGAGTTTCGATATTGCCGGTTCTGTCTCGCCTTGGTACATCTTCGCGATCGGATGTTAAAATTGAATTATCTTCATACCATTGCCGGCTGGCGACACCATTATTACGCAATCCGGATTCCGTGGCAGCAGAGTGGAGAGCCTCTGGTTGCTGGTTGCTGCGACAAGTGGCTTACATAAGGCCACGAGCTAGCTCCCGGTTTGGCGCTCAATCGGATGTGAGCTCGCTTCAAGGAAGGACACACGTGACAGTAGCAAGATGGCAACCAGAGGTAGCAGCAGCAGCACAGAAGTGGTTAACATTGTGCCATAGTAATTGCTTTGATCGATGTTTGTTCGCTTTGTCAGCCTCGGGGGCCGGGGATGTTCCTTTCACCTGGACTAACCGGCCTTTCAGCGATGGGCAAGGAATTGTGCCTCGGAATCCTCGGAACTGAGAAGCCTGGTGCGCGGTATTTAATGAATGCAGAAGCGACTGCGAGGATTCCTCCAGTGCCGGTGCCGGTGCCGGTGTCGCTGGCTGTCCTTGGGTTGTGTGCGCATCGCGTCCACCCAGCCGATGTTTCTATCCGATGACCTTAACCTTAATGCACCTGTGTCTGCGTTTGATCCGGTGTCCAGTGGCGAGTAATCTGTTTTCTGCCACCGACAGCGCGATCCGCGATGCCCGCGATAGATCATCAATCATTGCATTCCGCATCTGTCCGCATCGCGGGCATCTAAATATCGTAAATAGCCGCGAAGACGACGACGGTGTGGCGTGTGGCAAGCGGTACATTTTAAAGGGGAAAAAAAACAAAACGCAAAATTCGGATACGACCGGATCGGCTTGCAACATCGTTCGGCTCTTGGGTTGAAACTGACCGAACTGGAGTGGCCGCGGGGAGGGGCATTCAGATCTGATCGGCATTCTATGCAAATGAGACAGTGTTGTGTGTTGGTGGAGCACTGGCAAACACTTTTTGTCGCTCTGCTACCGTTTTGGTCGCATTTTCATCCGAATGGACACTTAAAGCGAATGGGTGGATCCCCGGACGCCAGCAGGCTGCTTGATGTTTGATAATTAGTGACTCTCGAGTGGGTTTAATTATTCCGGGCTGATTGAGCTATTTTCGGAGCTCCCCAATGGCTTATCGGGTGTAATTTGTGATTCAAATTCCAGCATCTTTGGGACATCGTCTTTGCGGTAAAGAAAAGTGGATGATGATCGCCATTAATTGCCTGATATTGTTTCACATTACGATTGGTATTTTCAATTACTATGCTAGGAAGGATGAAGCTGATTGAAATTAATAAACCATCATTAGGAAAATGGAGTTTTTGTCTAAGGACATCCGTCTTCCTAGAAGAGATCGGTTGGAAGCTCACATTCAAAATTTATTGCGAGTTAACCAAATGCTTCTGCAACGCTAGGCTATCGTCTAAACCTGCCAGTACTATATCACCAACGTTCAATTCTCTTACAGACTGTCCAAATTGTGTCGAAGAATCATCTGCGCCACCCCGATGGACGATGCCACTGCTGAAGCTTGGCGAGAAGCGCTACTATCTGAGCATCTTCTTCAAAGTGAGTATTCCAAAAGGCAGTGCTGTGCGCGATGGTTCTCTCAAGTAACTCTTTTCCATTTCTCGGTTGTCCCGATCGCAGGCTAACTGGTTCAAAGCCCTACAGTACTGTCGCTTCCACGGTATGCAGCTGGCCAGCATACAGTCGCAGGAGGAGAATGATCGGCTGGAGAAATACGTGAAAGACTATGGTATGCACTTTTCTCGATTTCGCAGTGCGGCTCAACCCTAGACACATTCTAAATCATTTCTCATTCCCCCGCATTTAGGTCTGGCAACGGAACACTTCTGGACGAGCGGTACCGATCTGGCGGAAGAGGGCAACTTCTTCTGGATTTCGAATGGGCGTCCGCTTTCGTTCACCAACTGGAACGCCGGCGAACCGAACAACTTCCGGTACGAAAACGGCGAGGAGGAGCACTGCCTGGAGCTGTGGAACCGAGACGGCAAGGGGCTCAAGTGGAACGACACACCGTGCAGCTTCGAGACGTACTTCATTTGCGAGATCTGATGCGGAAGCCGTGCGGATCCTGGGCCACTATAGAGCGTCAGCGTAATTGGAGCCATCGTTTGCAAGTGTTCAAAACATACTCCCCTCCTGCCGGGCGTGTATGTTCAATGTAGTGTGTCATCCGGCCACGGCTGGGAAGAAAACGGCTCAGCATGGAAGGTAGAAGCTGTCCTGTCATCATGTTCATGATCAATACCACTTCCACACTTCACTACTCTCGCCTCCTTCCGAAAGATCGGCACCCTCACTGTATCGTATGTAGTATTTATATAAATATGTGTTAGTTCATATGTGCGAGATGTGGTCGTGGAGTAGCTAGTGATCTAAGGTTCGAGCACTGCCAAGAAGTTTAGCTATCGCTTCCCATTGCGCTATCAACCACCTTTCCCCCTTTTGAACACTCGAACGCGTCATCCCTGTTCTCGTGAGTGCGAGCAGGTTTCTGTTTCGTTTGCCGTTTGCCTCCTCCCGGTATTCTACTTATTCTTCTACATCTTCTTTTCGTGTAAATATAAGTTTTTGTTCGCATTACTGGCCAGAAATGTGTAGTTTTTAAATAAAGGAAAATATGTCATACTTGCCAAAAAGGAACCACTTGTGTTTCGTTGCAGAAAACGAAAGAAACGAAGGTGCAAATAATTATTGCAATAACTTCAATACTTGTTCTGCATATTGAAACAACACGAGGACACGGAAGCGATCGCGATTACAGTGACTTTCTTCGAAGAAGAACAACCGACGGTATAAATGGGAAATCCCCCTAAAGGTCAAATAATCATCAGCCGGAGGGCAAACCGTCGCGAGTCTTATCATGCGAGTAGCAGCGCAAAACACAAAACATCCACCATCGTTCATCAGATTTGGCTAACTACTAGGAGCGTTAATCGTCGCGCGTTCAGTTCAGTCTCTCTGTTTGCCGTGGACGACATCGTCGAATATTCTTTTCAATTTTC
>NC_064878.1:52893548-52898548 GCF_943734665.1 Anopheles aquasalis | reverse complement strand
CAAATTCACCCCGGAGAACATCGATCCCAACCTGTGCACCCAGTTGAACTACGCCTTCTTCCACATCAATACCGATGGCACGATCAAACTGGTCGATCCTTGGGTTGATTTGCCCGATGGTGGGGGTTATAACACTATCGCCAAGGTAAACGACCTGAAGCAGATTAATCCCTCGCTCAAAACGATCGCCGCCGTCGGTGGATGGGACGATGAACATGCGGTTGCTGGCAACTTCGCAATCGTCGCTGCCAATCCTTCCCTGCGTGCTGCTTTCGCCAGAAATGCTGTTGCGTTCCTGCAGCAGTACGGCTTCAATGGTATGGACATCGATTGGGAGTATCCGGCTAAATGGCAAGCAGAGGGCAAGTCTACGCCAGCGGACAAGGCAAACCTGGTACTTTTGCTGCAGGAACTGCGCAAAGCCTTTACTCGGTACGGCTACCTGCTGACGGTTGCCGTCGGTGCTACGCGATCGCTTGGTGAAATAGCGTACGACGTACCAGGCATTTCTAAGGAGGTGGATTACATCAATCTGATGGAATATGATATGCATGGTTCCTGGGAAAACATCGTTGGCCACCATGCTCCGGTGTACGCAGCATCAGGAGATAATGCTGAGCTATCGATCCTGGACAGCGTTAAGTACTGGCTGAGCAAGGGAGCCGATCCTGCCAAACTCAATCTTGGAGTTCCATTGTACGGCAGAACATTCACCTTAACTGACCCGAGTCAAACGCAAATTGGAGCCCCTGCCAGCGGTGGTGGTGCAGCAGGACCTTACACACGAACAGCAGGATTTCTGGGTTACAACGAGATTTGCGAAAACCGATGGCCTCGATACTGGGATAACGTCAGAGGGGCCACTTATGCCGTTACCGGTAACCAGTGGGTAGGTTATGATGACGTGCAGAGCATCAAGCTGAAGTGCAGCATCATTGCCCAGTACGGGCTTGGAGGGGGCATGGTATGGTCGATCGATACTGATGACTTCCTTGGCCGCTGTGGAACTAGGTACGAGCTCCTGAGTACCCTTAAAGGATGCGTAAATGGCGTTTCGTCAGCACAACCGAACCGCCAGCAGCCACAACTATCAAGCCCTCACAGACCATGGCGAAACGCGCTTCGACCCCTTCCAAACTTTCGATTCAGTTTGTCTGCCGTGCCAAAGCTTACTTCCAGCATCCAACCAACAGCAACAAGTTTTGCATCTGGAGTAGCGCAATCGCTACCACGTTCTGCTGAACTCGCGGTCTCTATTTCAAGGAATAGCTCTCCATCTGCCACAGGACGAACGATGTATCTTGCCGAAATGATCTTTCTGCGTTCGAAATAGATTTGGTTAAGCGAATAAACGAATCCACGAGTGGAACGTTCAAGTTTGTCTCGAACTATGCCTACTATTATTTTCTCAGCATAATCAACCGACCGAAAGACCGATTATAAAAATTCTCCATTAAACGCTCTCAATGGAGGCGCCTCAATGGAGGCGCCTTAATGGAGGCGCCCTAATGGAGGCGCCGCAACGAAAAAAAAAAATAAAAGGAAGCCACGTTTAAACTAAATATGATTAGGATAACATTATTCAATGTTTCTTTCCATAAATAGCATACACTGATTGTACGATCGATCGAAGGTAGTCGAATGTTCATTAAATAACAACATTGTTTGTAGTACTTATATGTTGCTGTTTAGAAAAAGATTTTTAGCAAAGGTTATTTAAATATCTGATACGCCACCTGCCTAAACAAATTTGCCTCCATGGTCTTCCTGTCGGCCACGAGGAAGCACGCCAACAAAGAGGTGAGATAGTTGTGCTAACGATCACGATCGAATTTCACAGTTGTTTGCGATTTTCACAAGCCACAAGCGAAACAATGAGAGCTCCATACACCCGCTACCCGCCACTATCAATCTCTTCGCCATCAACAGAAAACATCAACTAGGTTTGTACAAACATAACGTTAAAACTATTTTTATTACAATATACAATAGTACAGTGTTCGTGGCCGCACGTTCCTTCCTCTGAGGGCGACCACTGTCACCGGTTTGATGCGCAGTAAGATGAATCATGTACAGATGGAAACCACAGATGGAGTGATGATGACAATGGATTTGCTCAGTTCAATTAATCCCAGGTGCCGGTACAAAGTTGTTGCCATCGGTAGGCGTACGCACTCGTCGTCGCTCGGTGTACTGTGACTTGTAGCGGAACACCGGGCGGAAGAGATGCGTTTCAGCAACCTCAAGATCGTTAGCGTCATCCTGAGCTTCGGCGAGTGGAATGTCCTGTCGATCATCGTTTAGTGTTAGATCGCGCCGGTGTCGCTCTTCGTGGGCATTCTCTTCGGAAAATTCCTCAGAGTGGTCCTCGTCGTCATCGTCATCATCGTCGGTGGCCTCATCATCTGTATTTTCCTCCTCCGAGTGATCATGATTATGCACGACATTGCCACAGCAGTCTATTGGCTCGTCCGGCAATCCCAAAGACTCTCGGACACGTCGCCGGTCCTCCAGCATCTCGTTTAAGCTGTCCTGATCCCATACCTTCATGCAATCGATCGCGTAACAGTGGCAAGCTACAGCACCAAACACCAATAGAACGGCAGCAATGCTGATCTGGAAGCCACCAGAGAGTGTGCAAAAACCGAACGCGATTAATACGAATCCTTAAACATCTGTTCGACTTCCTCTTACCGTATTCATTTTGGGCACAAATTGGATTTGTTGTAATTCGATCCTACCGTCACTTTACTTCACTTTTAACACTTTAGAACAAGAAATTGACGGAGCTGATGCGGAGGATAGTTAGTAAGACTGTTGAGCGATTCGCAGTTCACACCTGACTGTTGGCGTGTGATCGATTAGTGGCAGCATTTATATGGCCAGCACGTTGAATCACCGACACTGACGAGGGTATAGCAGAAGGCCATAAGGCAGGAAAGCACAGTCGATCATTCCGGACGCGGCGCCCGACGCAAATCCATTGGTAAACAGAAGCAATTTGAGGAAAAGGCTGGGTCTCACCACTACTCCCGTCCAGCCAAGGTGTGAACGGAACTGCTTGGAACCGGATTCCAGTGTTGGGATAGATGGCTCACGAGCTCTATTGCTATCGTCATCGATGGACGTTATGTTGAGGATAGGTCAGTGCCATTAACATCAAGAGGTTCATTCGTCTTTGTAGACTAATCGTAGATGAACAATCCGTTTACCAAGTTATTTCGTCATCTCGTGCATATATAAACTTTTCTTTTATCATCACAATGAAAGTATTTGATTTACTAATTAATTATGCTAGCTGCCCCCGCGGCTGCAGCTACAAGGTTCATTACTCGCTATTACGAAATATTGATCTATTAATGTCGAATGTACTCGATCGTCCGATTGTTCTATAATCAAACATCACACTCTGCTAATTATTGGCAGAATTTTAAGCTTCAACGCTCTTGTGCGCCATCTAATGATGAGAGATTGGTTCGCCAAACACACAAACGTCGTATTGCCTGTTAGTGTAAATGGGCTAATTAGAACAAAACGCTTCTGCAGTTCCTGTTCTGGTATTAAAGCTGAACTGTGAATGGCCCAAAAACTTCTCATACGAAGCTAATAATTGACGTCAAACACGTGCCACCCCCAGATGGTGAATACAGAACACACCCTAGTCCCAAGGTATAAATAACATTTGAGCTGTCTCTAAAAAAATGTACTGCGGTTTTTCGACCAATTCACCTAAAAAAGCTAACAAATATTTGTCAAGAAAGTGCTAATTCCTTTTGGCAAGTCGGGCCAAGACGGACCCACGAAAAAACGCGGTCAGATTATTACGCATTCGCCAAGGCACATCGAAATTCCCAGAATTGTGAGAACGCTAAACTGCAACATTGCATTGGCTCAGTTCCAGGAGAATAACAGCCAGTTCTCCGGTATAATGAAACGGTCAAACAAGAAGCTCTCAATCACGTGCAAAGTTTGAACTTTGGTGAGGTTTGAGGGAACGGGCGAGATGAAACCATAAGGTACATAGGAGTACGTAAAGATTAAACAACGATTTTGATACACACGACACGGCACTGTACTAGTAGAAGGGGTTTTGATCGCGGTAGAGGTTTAGATCAATTCGCGAGGGCATACTAAACGGTTTGCCACGAGCGTTCGGACGTTGGGCACGAGGGCATTCGAATCCTCATCACTGGCGCCCCTCACTAGCCGGTGGCCGGGTTTGCACACGTCGTCGCTGGAACACCGGGTTCTTTTTGTTGCGAAACACTGGTAGAAAGATCTTGCGCCCCAGTGCATCGTTGGGTGATGTCGCATCGGACGATGCCTTCAATGCGCCGCTGGATGCTGTCTCCGCTGATGATGGCACTGCATCCGTGGCGCCTAAAGCAGGGCTTGCGAGTGTGCTGTGAGTTGTTAAGGCCAATGCAAGAAGCAGAACTAAAGCAAACTAGAACGGAAATTAGCGCGTTTCAAGTCGCATCTCGTTCAAATATACATAGATAGATGGATTGATCGTTGAACTTACTGCCATGATCGTTCGCAGAGTGAATATGCTGCGCTGAATCGCTTCCATGTTAGTTGCCGAAGAACACAACAGATGTAACGGAGTAAGAAGATAGAAGGGTCGCTTTTATAATCCGTAAGCATGCGCTCCTATGTCATCCGGTTTGTTTTATAACGTTTGCAATGTCACGAGCGGCGTAAATGTGAATGTGGCCAGATGTGAATTAAGATTACGGATTACAGATGGTCACTAATTTACTTGCGTTACGAAGGCCATCCAATCGAAGAGCGAATAGAAGGTGCAATTATATTATTACTACTTTGAACCACGGAACGTAGACTTTCAAGCGAAAGAAAGTCGAATTTCGTCCTCATTTAGCATCACATTTTATTGTGGATGTTCTTCATGAAATATATTGAGCTGACTGAGAGCAACAGTTTTTATTACATTTTTGCGATATTAATCACATACACTTATCTCTTAGCAGCCTTGCTTA
>NC_064878.1:52873548-52888548 GCF_943734665.1 Anopheles aquasalis | reverse complement strand
AAACGAATTGCTTGTTCATTTGGTGCAACTTTTTACTCCACAACGACCACAACTTTGTGCTCCAAATAGCCAGTAGGTGGCCGAACCATCCATTGTAATGCATCTTTCAATCTTACTTATTCAGATTGGCGCCCCCGGGGAGAAGGAGACGCCCAAACTTTATCAATAAAACGGAAGTAAAATGAAGCGTGGAAAAGATTTCCGCGTTTCCACAAAATTGTCCCACGAGCAGAGGGAGGCACTTTGATCAAATGATATTGCGCAAGCCGTGGCCTTTTATAGCCGGCCGTGCAAGGACAATTGTTATGCCAAATCACCGGCACTCACCGGTGGACAGCGGCTGTAACACACGCATCGCTACCGTTATTATAACGACAATACGGTTTACTACCCTATATGTTTGTACAAGCATGAACCGTGCTGTCTTGTATGTGCCAATGTCACTCCTTGTTAATGCTTCACCCGAGGCCTCGAGGCTCCTATAACCGGGAGCAAAGTGCCCCGGGAAACCCGGGTTGTTCGCTGGAGGAAACGATTAAGAACTCTTTCACATGCGATTATGGGGATTAGCGGTTGTCCTGGAGTTAAGGGTTCGAAATATTAACTTTACACATGCGATACCGGAGATGAGTTTTGGGTGAGGCGAGATCGATGAACTCGCGCTTATCACTCGCAATTAATCGTCACCCTGAGGCGTGCTCCCAATTGAGCCATTTGCTGTAAATTGAATATTTAATGGTTTCACCGAAAATTATTGGCGACATCTGCGATAACATCTCGACGGCGATATGGTTGAAAAGTTAATTGAATGCGCTCTCCGGGAAAGCTCTGGCACGCTCCAACACAATCGTTACGGAAAGGATCCACGTCTGCCGACGGGCGAGAGAGTGTCTGCCTCGGCTGTCCATCCATGGGCTTTACGAGGATCAACAAGCAATAACATTATCGCGCCTTCCGTGGACACTCGAGAAACAGTGGCAGCTGTATCGCAGAAGGTGAATGTTTCATGCGACCAGCGCAAAACGATGGCCGCGGAGTGGTCGGATTAAACTGGACGAGCGGCACACGTCGGTGCGTTCCGTTCGGTGCGCAACACAACACAACGATGGGCTTTATTGTGGCTTTGCCAAAAACGAAAATAAATAAACAGGAACAGCCTGGCACACCGGAGCGGATGGAAGGGAGCGCGAGAGAGTTCCAGCCAGCCAATATTATCATGTGCAGCATCGTCTGCGCTTGTTTGTCCCAAATCTGCCACAAAACTTTGCCTCGTCGTGGGTTTGTTTTTCATACTTTTTGCGCTTCACTTCAGTGTTTTGCCTTTTTTTTCTATCCGGCACAAGCACACTGGCCCTGACCTGACTACTACTGTGTTCCTCCGAGGTCTGCGCCACCCAAGTGATGCCACCGAGAATTGAACACATTTTTATTAGTGGAAGTGGCAGCGGAAAAAGCGCGCGTCGACAGTAACCAGCAGAACGTTATTAACATCGAAAGCGAAGTAAGGATCCTTTCGCTACAGCGTGGATGGCACCATGGCACCAATGCGGTCACATGGAATACATTTAAGGTTGATTAAACTTTTTAGCAGTTCATAAAGTAATGTCCCAACAGCACTGGCTTGCGTTCGAAACGGAACGATCTGATGGTTGAATATGCTAGTGTGGCGCGTCTCGAAGCGCGCCCTATCGGAAGCTAATCTGCTTTCATGCGGGAAGATGCTATACCTTCGTTATGAATGAAACATTTCGTTTACCTCAATTCCATGGATTAGCGGTGGTAAAATGGGGAGGGGAAGGATTATCCGACCGAAATCCGCAATTTGTGCCAGCGTGTTCGTGTGGTAATAATCCTTCAGCATAAGCCCCCAGCCAAACGCATACGCATTAAATCTCGCTTCTGTTTTCGTTATGACACCTGCGGTCGCACCGGTCTCGGGACCTACGTCGTCTCGGGCTCTGTGGCGTTGAACGAAACGAAAACACCCTAATATGATTAAGCAGCGGCCAGGGGAATTGCGTTGGCTCGCTTAGTATGCGGGTTGACTAGTCAGATTGTTCGCTAAAGGTGTAACATGATAGACTCGGTGGTTTCGTTGATACTAGTTCGACTGTTGTGTACTTGAAGTTGGCAAAGATGAACTAATGTACTTGGCTAGCACATAAACAGCTACAAAATAGAATACTGTGTACAATTATTTCATTATAAAAAAAAATAGTTAGCAATGCTTACTTTAGTTTAATTTCTATCTAGCTTTCGACGTTTATCTTGAAACTCTTTATAAATATTCCCTTTTTTCAAACTACAGACCACCACAGACATCTACAGACTTTCCACAGCAAAGGCTACTAAGAGCAACCGCTACAAGTCCCTTAACATTTACCAAGGATTACTTGATTGTGCTGTTCGACTTGAGTTTCCCTCGCATCTAGCTTGCTCACCGCCAGTTAAAGCCTAGTACCGCTGAGATCCACTTTAAACTCCAACTCTAGCCATCCCCAAGGATGGTCCCGGCTTCTCCATTCCCATTTAAATACCGTACCCCGGGAGCAGCAGCCTGTATTTCGCATAAAAAGGCGATTTAATGGTGCGGAATTCCAAATGTGCCCACTGGATGGCTTCATATAAACTATGCCTGTAACAAGGACGGCCGTTGGTGACCGTAAAACGAACGATAAACCCTGTAGAAACCCCGTCGCAGTGCCCCATTGGACGGGTCATGCCGCGGTGGCATTCGTTTCAGTGCAGTGGCCAACCGAGCCGTGAGGAATGCGATCCATCATCTCATGCCCAACCGAGCAGAAGCGCTGTCCACTTGACACATCCGCTCGCTGGTGCAAACGGTCCTGGAACGACTGGAGGAGCCGCCCCCTTGTGGCCATGACCGTCTGCCACGAGTTCAACATTCTGCTTAGTCTCATAACAAATTACGCCCCAGGAATTGTCGCATCCGATCCGGGGGGAACGGAAGAAAGCTCACATTTGTCTCGAATGCCCACCGGTACGTCATCTCCCAAACCACAGTTACCTTCCTCACGACGTTCTGACCACGGAACTCGACCGGGGCCGCTGGCTGATGGGGGAAGTTTTCCTCGACCCATGTCACCACCTTATCGGAGACGAATGGTGGCACCGGCACTCGGCCCCACAGGACCTTCGGATCCACCTCAAACTCCGGTGTCACGAGATCAAAGTTCTGCTTGAACGAGGACGCCGACGGCGACAGTGGTTCCGCTTCGGCCATTTTGCTAGCCGTGCTTAACCAGTCTCGGGGGGAGAAGAAGGATCTTTATCTATTCTTCGTTCCCCCGTGGAGCGCGAGCGAACACAAACTTTTGATTACACTTATCACGCACGCAGAGATATAGACACGACTCCGTGTTGGCCAACTTTTACAGGTCCTGCCTTTAGTGCGTCAGTATCGGGTCAGTCAACCATTTGCTTATCCAGCGACCAAGCGGAACAATCCGATTACGACACGGGCACAGCACGATGTTTCGGCGCCAAAAATGTGGCATAACCGTGGATCCGGGGGCGCTTCTAACTCAAAATCGATCGATTTCTCGCTCGTTGTGTAAACACAGAACACTCGGACACATTGGTCTCTCCAGACGTTACGTAGCACTCTCGCGGATGTCTCATATTCAGCGAGCCTTTCCTGTTCCTGCGTTCCTTGCGTTATGCTGGCGCGTTAATGAACTTCCGCACGATGAAGCCAATGTCCTGTGTCCTGTTGTTACGTTCGTAAATGACCTTGTCTCCTGTGAGGCGTCACTGCTGCTGCACAATCACAACATACCTCCCGATACAACGGACACAACGCACTAGAAAGGGCGCTACAGAGTGTGCCCTTCGCCTTGCCTGTACCGAGGGCAACTGCTCTTACTGATTCGTCCTGCTGACTTCAGTCTCTGTGGCGTGCCTGCAGGGAGTCGGTTCTCTGTTACTCGTGAAGCGCACACTCTCTGATGCGTCTCTCGTCGAAGGGTCTATTCTTTCTGCACCACGGGTTGAGGGATGCTCCCACAGGATGCTCTCTTTGCTCGTGCAGTGGTCCTTGATGGTCATCAAGGCTCGGAATCAACATTTACTCACTCACAGTCTTCGCTCTCTCGCTCGACAATCTCTCTCCCTCTCAGTGCTTACTAGGACTGTTTCTATTTGCTATTTTGAGTTGTTTCCTGCTGCATTCTACTATCCTTCTAGCAATGTGCTACTGCCAACAGCGAGCCGTAGTGCGTACACCGCGACATGAATATCGTCGAGATGGATTGGACGTGGAGAACGTGCCTTCTGGTGTTCCTTCCTTATCCGTCGCTTCACCAGGAAGGCGCATGCTTTGCGCTCCGTATCACGTGCCACTAGGGAGTTTTATGGATGCTAGCAACGTTACGCTATACAACCATCATGATTATATTAGGCCAAGTTTTATTTTGGTTCCCCATTCCACCCGCACGGATGTGGGTCACGGAATCTACAGTTTACAAGTACCAGCCACCACAAATCTAATCGAGCTTCGATTCCCGTCGTTTACGTTATTACTTTGGCAAGCATTTATCATCCCGGAAAATATCTTTAACTCGACTTGGGGTGGAGGGTTCTAGGCGAACAACTGAGGGACATTCAATTTCGATACCCTGCTGCAGCAGTGGTAAGGTCAAGGTTGCGCGTATCGACTCCCTCTTTCTCGCATGCCCAGTATGAAAGAGATAGAGAACTGGAGCAGAAAGGCTTGAATGGCCACGGAATGCAATTTGGGAGTGCAATTGCAACAGAAAGAGCAGAGTCGTTGACGGCACGTGTGAGGGTGGGGCCGTGTCCTCCCATGTTGCGGTTCCCTAACGCTTATGTAATTGAGTTTTCGTTTCGATTGTCTACAAATACAACGGAGCGAATGCATTTGTTTCGTGGCCAGGCAGGTGTGGTTACAAGTTGCCGAAAGTAATCTCACGAAAGGTTAGTTGGGAGTAGCGTTATCATCGATTGCGACTAGAATTTATGACAAATTGGAAAAGCCGTGGCATTGTGCTGGGAGAGCTGAGAACGGATTACGATTAAGTGTATGTGACAGAAGCTAATAAACTTTTGCAGTGAATTGTATTCGCAATGTTTTAGTTCTTTGAAGTTTATAAAGCAGAAATATATTACATTGTTTTACAAATGATATGTTGATAAACATCCAATATGATTTATGTTATATCATAATCAACAAATAAAAGTAAATAAAATGATCAGACATAAAAATGGAAAGAAAAAAGACATAAAAATATTCAGCAAAAATACATTACTATTAATAATGCAAAAATAATCATAAATGCTAAGTCGATTTATGTTATCACACAATCATTAAACTCAATTTGCACTTTTTACTTAACAACCATCGTGTATTGTAAAGCAAGATAGACCCGGACGGCAGAATAGAATTGGTTCCAACAACTTATCGCATGCTCGTTGATACCAAGGCTAGTATTTAGTCACTTCAGGCACGCACTCCGCGGGAAGAGTGTTTTTGGGTGACCGAATGAAACGCCGAATGAACACCGTGACGGTGAGTTCACTTAGTACGGTCGCTGCATACTACTATACGCGTGGCGCGTGCTGCAGCATACTTATGCATTCATGTATCAAAGTTTTACTAGTTTTCTAAGTTTTTGCACGTTTCTGAATAAATTATTGATACACAAAAAGATTATGTGTCTATCATATTATGCTACTATTACTCAAGTAACAAATGTTTCCTTATTTTAAACATTTAAAATTCTGTTTTTTGATCCACAAACTGTTTTCAATTTAACTAAACATTGAAGTTTTCTTGTAGCTAACTAGAAGCTTATCTGACCTCTAAGATCTGCAGTGACCTTCGCCAGCGCACGCTGCGGCTAGGGTCCAATAGCATTGATTGCAATCAATCAGCCAAGTGCAACCATGCAGTACCGGGAGGTGTTAGTGAGTTTTATTGCCTGATTCACCTGTGCGTGCTATAGCAACCAGCGGCCACCACGTCCACCCCACCAATCGCAAGGCGGAACCTTTTCCCCCATCAGGCTCCACAAAGCAGCCATTGGACAAAGGGATATCAGGCGCGTGTCCTTTGCAGTGAACGGGCGAGCCGAGCAACAGTTGTCCACTATCGGGCTATCGAGAGCGTTGATCCTCGTGGGATGAAAACGAACACAAGCCGACTCGTTCACGGCTTCTTCCGTCTTTGCAAGAGATCTCTCTCTCACTCTCACATAAAATAATCAATAATTCTGCAATAAAGTCCATATTGCATCCCCGCCGTCTCAGCCCTCGGTAGCCACTTCGCTTTGCGGCAAAAAAAAAACTGGGGCTCGGGCATGTGTAACGGTATAGATGTGGGGTGTTGGTGGTGGCACTCAAACAGGTTTTAGCATCGAGACGGCAGTCAGCCAGCCATGTATCGTAGCCACCCGGGAAGGAGTTAATTAGCACGTCAGCAGAAAATGCTTAGCATCGATCGATAATCTATTTTCGTTATCTCCTGACGCACGCATCTCGCTGCAGCCTGCCAGGATTCGTTTTTGGCAAGGATCTTGCTCCAGCAGCCGGATAGTTGCACAACACGTTGGATGTGGCCCTTGTGGGCGCTTCAAATGGGGTCGGTTTTATCGAAAGGAAGTGTGCTTACCTTAGGCGTTTGGATGTGGTCCATTTTTGAGTTGATAAGGAAAGGGTGCAGGGCGCTTGCCACCAACACACTACTCGATGATTGTGGTCAATCCCCGCGGTTGGCGGAGCGAAAGTTTATCCACTTTTATCGCACACACTAAACACAACAAGCGCGCTGGTTAGAAACAAAATTTACACTTTCAACATAACCCAGTACACGAGAACTTAGCGATACTTTAGAACATTACGGAACTACCGGGAATATCGGAAAAACCCCGCAAAAACTCATGAAGATTCGAAAAACTCCAGCCCACACGCGAATGAAAATAAAAATTGTATGTGTGTGTGTTTATGTTACTGACAGCTGTCAAACAATGGGTGCCTAATGGTGTCGTTGTTGTGATTCGTAGAACAAATCGGTGGATTCAATTTTTCAGTTATTTTTGATCGCGTCAAGCCTCACCGTAATAAGCAGCCACTTCATTTTTGAGCGTTTTGGTGCCTTATAACTTAGCCATCAGGCCATCGTTTTTATTGTGTAGCGTACGGAACTTGTGGCTGTCGTTGAGGTGCGTGGTAAGAAATTCTACATAGTTCCGGGACGATATGATGTCGAGCAGCAAGTACTTCGAAGAGAGGAGTCGTTTCCGATCGGGCGGCGTGATGCACCACGCTCGGTAGGCCGTGGAAATGGTTTGATCCAACATCTGGTACACCAGCCGACGCGTTACGAACGTGCCCTCCTTATCTTCAATGGGCGCTCCCATACGGATCCACTGCCAAAGTTGCGAACGAGATATCTCCGCGGTGGCCGAGTCCTCGACGGCTCCGTTCAAGAAGAATATACCGCTTCCCGTCAGCCAGTGGTAAATGAAAAGCAAAGCGATCGTGATGTTATTGCTGCAACGATCGGAGAAAGGAAATCATAATCGATCGTGGGAGAATCACGTTCGTACCACACGCTACAACTAACTTTAGTCCTGCGATTGTAACGCCGCCCTTTGGAATCGCCAGTAAACTGCTGGCCGTAACGTGTTCTACGTTCGGTACAACGTTGAGTTGATTCTCTGTATGAATTCTCCTTTGCCACAGTTCGTTGATCGCATCGACCATCCGTAGATCGTAAATCATGAACCCATCAACACCGGCATCGATTTCGACGGATTTGGCAAGTTTTACGCCTTCGATAATCTCCTCATCGCTCCTGAAACGATACGCAAAGCGATTGATTAACGATTGGGTTCGATCATCAAACAGCCAGCAGCCACTTACAGAGCAGGTTTGTCTTTACCAAAAGGGAGAACTTTCGCCGCCATGCCACCGGTCGCTAGAGCTCCACGCTTATGGCAAATGTTGATCAGGAGTCGCATGTAGTTCCGTAGGAATGGTTGCCCCATATTCACATACTTGTTACGATCGGGAAGGAGGAATGCGTCCCGTTTGCCAAATTTGGCTACGATACTGGCACAATAGTCCCAAATGCCACAGTTCAATCCGATCGCATGATCCTTGATCGAGTACAGAATGTCCTCCATCCGGAACGCCGCTAGGATGTTCTCGATCAACACACAGGCTTTGATCGCTCCCTTCGGTATACCAAGCCGATGCTCGGTCCAACAAAAGATCCTATTCCATAGCTGTGTTTCACTAGGATCCTCGATCTACAAAAAACAGAACATCCATCATGTTAGTCGTTATAGATTCCTCATCGAAGACCACGAACCGGACCTTGGATAAGTAGAAATAAGGACCAATGCCTAGGTTCACCATCGTCCGGGCATTGTGGTACACGAGAAGGGCGAAATCAAACAGCGGTCCAATCACTTCCTTCCCATTCACGATACAATGATGCTCGATCATGTTGAATGCTCTCGGTCGCAGCATCAGAATCGGAAACGATCGCACATCCGCCGGTGCGCCTTGCAGTGTACCCCGAACGGCACGCGTTACATTGGAGATTCCCAGTACCGTGTTGCGCCATGTCGGACAGTGTCCATCGTCAAAGTCAACCTGCAGAGAAGCATCCGGGTTATCATACTTTAATGCTGTTAGAAGGGCATCATTGGGCCCTTACCTGAATCCCTTGTACGTTGGCGTACAGGCAATCGATAAAGTGCACCGTGTTGGCCGGACTGACGTCGCCTAGGTCGAGCTTTCGGTTGCGCAACCGCTCCGGCAGTTCATCGATCGACCACTCAAGATCCTCGCTCTGGTTTTCAAACTCCGGCATCCATTTCCCCTCGTCGATCAGCAGGCGCCTTCTGGTACGAGCTTGTAGAAGCTATACGATGGGGAGAACAAAATTCTACTGATAAGCACTTCGTTATTTGCATATTTACTTAGCTTTTGGTCGCTTCATACCCGCTCTACATCGTCATCAAACTCGGATACCAGCTCGGCCAGAAATTCTAGGGCATCGCCTGTGAACACTTCCTTGTACGCAGCATCTAACCGATGGGGAGCCGTTTCGATTAGGACCTCTCGTTTGGTGTCCTTCATTGTCGCACAACAGTCTCCAAAGAACTGGTTAGGCGAATGAGTGACCAGCGACGCAATGGGTAGTCGCTTGCGTTAATCATGTGTTTTTGTTATCACTGCTTGTCGCTTGTTTACTCGTTTGTGTAGGTAACGGTGTGATCTTTGAGCCGTGACCTTTGCAGTGCGTTTTTGTTTGGAGGTACAGGTGCTTTAAGGCAGTTTATTTTTAATAGCAAGAATAGTAAAAGAATAGCAAGGTGTTTTTGAATATTATTTTAACTGTTTAGATTTTTATAGAAACATGGTATGTGATATGCAACTACTTAATAACTGTGGATTTTTTAGGAATTATCAAGAAAAAAAGGTTTATTTAAGAAAAACAAGATTTAAAGCATCGCCTTCGAATTAAATCCTTCTCATTGATGCATATTTAGGCCACGTTTTGGACTGTTGGAAGTATGGCTGCTTCTTACAGCATATTAGCGTGTTTCTAAAACACTCTGCTAGATTGCTCGGTAAAGTCGACACGCCATACAGATGGTAGAGGACCTCATAAATCTAAGAAACGGTAAATTAGTAAGATTATTTATAAAGATCCAACGATTGAAAAGAGCTACCACGCACCTTGATTTCGATCTCTCGCCAACAATTTTGCTCAAACAGTGTAACCAGAGCGACAGGAAACAGCTGCATCCGCAGAGACCGATCAAAGGAGATGCTATACGCGCCATATAGTGTGCCCCATCCTGAAAAGCTAATCACGCTGATCATAAACGTGTCCAGCATGAACCGTATCGATTGTAGATCCATCGAAACCAGTGCCGACTGTGTGCTACTGATTAGTTCATCGACGAAGGTGATCAATGGTTTACCAACGATCGCTGGCTCGTTAAAGCGCTCCACGAATTCGTACAGTTGTTCGAGGAAATAAACGACCAACAGTTGCGAGTCTTCGCTGTTACTGGTTACAGCCTTGGCAATACTTTCAACCACCGGCATCACCGTAATTGTTGGATTCTGTGTGCGAACGGCAAACTCGAAATAAATCTTCTTTTGTAGTGCCATCAATGATGTATCTTCGGTTACAGTAGGAAAGCTGTCTAATTGAGTGCGTGGCAGTAGAACCAACACGTCAACATACTTTCGAAATATCTGAAAAAATGGAGAATGAAGTATTAAGAAGAATATCTTGAGCTAATATGGACGTCAACCGTGTACCTCGGTGTCGAGATCGAATCTTCCGAAGAATCCTTTCAGCGTTTCAGCGAGCACCTCAAAGTTTTCTTCGTTGCTGCAGTTACCCTCCAAAACTTTACCAACCAGTTCCAGCGCTTGTAGGAAGGCCGAACTATCCGCAAATCGCTTGTCCTCCGCGCGTTCCGCTAGAAAATGGAGCCCCAAATGGACGAACCGCTTGTAGATGGGCGTTTGGACCGTTTCCGTGATGGCCTCCAGGTGGGCGAATATTTTCACCAAATCTTCCTCGAGCATGACCGTTTCGCACAGTTCGTTCAGATAGTTTTCCAGCATCCGTTTGGCCGTACCAGAGTAGGGCATCTGTTTGATCGCAATCTGCACACAGTAATCACGCATTTCGAAGCAATTCAAAAAGTACTCGTGAAGGAAGCACCAGTTTAGCGGTGGTATCGGCTTGGAGTACTTCCTGGCAACGATGCGCAACAGTTGAACCAGCACCTGCTCGCTGGTGGTACTGCTCGTGGCAAATTTGGTGCTCTGTGCGATTAGATAGTTAACGATCGTGGACAGTATGCTGGCGCGGGGTAGATATTTAAGGTTCGAAGGCTCTGGTCTACCTTCCGGGGTTTGATACACACCACCCCGGAATGTTTCCATCTCGCGAGCGATGTAGTACGCTACCAGATCACCTGCCGCATCGATCGCACTAAGATTGGTGTACTGCACAAGCTGGATCCAGCACTCGGGTGGTACGGAACCGGGACTGTCTGCAGTGGAACTCCCATCATCTGCATTCGGTTCAGGTAAATCGATTCCCTGGCGAAACAGTTCCGGTATCTGGCGCAGTGTTAGCGAGTTTGGATTAAAATGCTTTAGCGTGTCAAGCGCAGCACCGATGATTTCTCCATCATCATAATCCGTAACGTAGTGCCACAGTGTAGCAATTATGTGGTTCACCAAGCGTTCCTGCTCTTGAGAGGTGACCTTTATCAGAGGAACGTTGGCGAAAAATCGGCATAAGCACCGAATAACACGTGGACGACATTCGTCGGCAAAACGAAAGCCAAGCACTTTCCAGGTCGAGACAATGTTCACCACTTGATGCTCACAAAGGCTCGAGATGGCATCGAGTGAAAGACAGACAGCGACTTCATTATCGGCATCATTGGGGTTGCTCAAGATTTCCGAAAACAGATTCACCAGATCTTCGCCATGTTGTTGGGGTCTGCAAAAGGAAGTAGAGATAATAAATGCTAATGAATAATGGTAACGAACGGACGGTCTGTTCTTACTTGATTAGACAAACTTCTCGAATCGTGTACGCTCGAGCGATGGTATGCTCCCAAAGGTCAGCCTTGGCCGATGGTCGACTGGTATCCTTCAGAAGATCGTACAGCAATGGGTAGGTACGCGGTTCCGCTTTCCACAGCCTTAGGTATAGATCCAAACAAGTCGCTCGATCGAGATCCTTTGTCATTGCTTTCAATATACCGATCACGTTCTCTTTGGCACCGGTCGCGGCCAAAGTTTGCAGTATGTGCAGCCTTCTGCCAGGATCCTGTTGCTGTGCCAGACCGTACAGGAGAGGAATCATGCACTGCGTCGCTTGTACATCGTTGCTCTTCATCATTGCGACTAGCGCCCGGAAGTTGGCCCGCCAAACATCGTCCTCGAAAGTGGTCGTTACAAATATGGCACGATACATGGAACCGAGGCAGCTGGAGAATCGCAGGCAACGTAGCGAACGATCGGCACGGAAGTACTCCTCTAAAGCCGTGGGAGAAGTCGACGACCAGCTACAAATCAATGTCCACTTAGCAAGATCGGTGTGATAGTAGGTAGTCTTAAGCGGTTGTCTGGTAGGATTGAGCGGTTTCGCAAGCTCCTCAGAGGTATCTTTAAGTATCTTATCACACAACGGTACATGCTGCGTGGCATAAGATGGTTGACCGAGCAATTGAATCATGGCCTCCTTTGCCATCATACGACTGAATGCGCCACAGCTTGGAAATAGGCTGCTTATGATCTTTACCACACCGTACTGCTTCATCGGAGAGACCACGGTCAGTAGATCGATGAATATCATCAGTAGAGCGTCCAACTGGGGAACAGGATCATGTTTTAAGGCATCTTCACATACATCTTGAAGGACATTCAAACATCTGGTCGGATCGTTATTGAAGCTGATGTACTCCTTCAAAATCGCTGCTAGATAGATGGCGATCTCCAGCCGTAGATGGAGCAAATGATCATCGCTTGATCCTTGTAGAGCATCCAAACCCTCCAGTAGCAGAGAAACGGTATAGCACGTGTGAGGCGCAGTCGTGTCTCGTCGCCAAGCCAAAATCTCAAAGAGAAGATCCTCCGCCTTCGGGTCGTCCGTTGCCTTGGCCACAAGCAACCGCCACAGTTTGTAGCAATCCGGAAAGGAGCGGACATTAACGAACAGGTGTAACAGCACGGGTCTCAGGAATTCTACACAATTCTCCCGAATCTCGGGCTCGCTATTGTGGCCCTCAAGGGTTGATGCGATCATTTCCTGGAAAATGATCATACAGCCAGCTTCACACTTCTCCAGGAGTTGAATGATCGGATGCTGTGGGGCTTTAAGATCGAACTGGCAAGCGTAACCCCGTCCAGTGGTTACGGCGAGCGCACAACGGCGTCGAAGATCCAGCAGCAGCAACTCAAAAATCGCACTCCCGATCGTGGTGAATTGTGCGGGGCTGGAAGTCGGCAGAATCGTCATAAGAATACCGAGCACCTGTCCCTGATCGACGGTCCCATCCTTGGCCAGCAGCAGGAAGGCTTCCGTGGCCAGTTGGCAGATCCGGTTGTTATCGGCTTTGCAGAGATTTTTCATCAATTCCAGCTCGCCGTCCGCCAGCTTCCGGTTGGTTGCTTTACTTTTCTGGGAAAGCTTGAGCACCTTTTCTAGCTGGCAAGCAGCTGATTGTAGGGTCAATTTGGAGTGGATTAATGGACAATTTTCCATTTTCGCACCGAAACACAAACCACGAAAAAACAAAAGAACGAAACGTAAACAAACCCGGCGTTGTGAGGGCAAACCCAAAAGTAACCGAGTGTACCGAGTGTTTTTTGACGATCCACCTGAAATGCACGTATTTTGGATGGATTTTTGTTTTATTTGTTGTTAAATGCAATTATTGTACCGATTAAGAAGCGAAATCAAGAATTTCTGTAGAATAAAAGAATAATTTTTGAAATGATTTGGGTTTCATGCACCGGCAACACCATCATGTAGTCGTTGGCGATATCATGCAGCATCATGTTGGCAACATCAAGCAGTTAGTGGCAGTATCCTGCAGCAAAGTATTCCAACAAAAATCCCAGACACAACACAGAAAGAAGTGAGTCAATCTTTGTGATTTTTATCAAATTATCGCCCACAAAAGGCTCTAGTGCAATGTAATTAGTAACTAAATCGTTTGTTCGTAGAAAACAATCACGACGTTACGCGGAATACCACACCAGCAACGTATTTCTTCCACAATTTCAACCCGTGAATCTGCTCTCCGAGCAAGGAGGCCGGAGTACCTTCCTGCCGCACTTGAATCATCCGTTTAGGAGGTAAAGGACCGCCGGGACCATGCAGGAAAACAGACCCGAGCTGTACGAAGAGGTGAAGCTGTACCGGCAGGCGAGGGAACGCGAAAAGTACGATAATATGGCCGATCTGTTCGCACTCGTCTCGACGCTGCAGAATCTGGAGAAGGCGTACATCCGGGACTGCATCACGCCCCAGGAATACACGGCCGCCTGCTCGAAGCTGCTGGTCCAGTATAAGGTCGCGTTCAAGCTGGTGCAGGGCGACGAGTTTCCGACGATCGATACGTTCGTGAAAAAGTTCCGGCTTGACTGCCCGGCTGCACTGGAGCGCATCCGGGAGGATCGACCGATCACGATACGCGACGATAAGGGCAACACTAGCAAGTGTATCGCCGACATCGTGTCGATGTTCATTACGCTGATGGACAAACTGCGGCTGGAGATACGCGCCATGGACGATCTGCAGCCGGAGTTGCGCGATTTGCTCGATACGATGAACAGACTGTCGCTGATCCCGGACAGCTTCGAGGGCAAGGAGAAGATCTCAACCTGGCTGGCCACGCTCAACTCTATGCAGGCCTCGGACGATCTGTCCGAGACGCAGGTCCGGCAGTTGCTGTTCGATCTGGAATCGTCCTACTCCGCGTTCAACAATCTCTTGCACACCACGTAAACAGTTTGGACGCTGCACGAAGTGTTGTATTTAGGGGCTCGCATTTCGCTGTAGGGAATTGTACATAGCTCATAAGGCGCATATATTAACATGATATTTAAGGGATCAGTTAGCCGAGAAAAATGATCGGATTTTAGAGAAGCAGGATCACAGTACAGGCAGCGTAAACAACACAGCACGAGCGGAGTATGAGGAACCGGCTGCGAGGCAGTCGCTACAGTTAAACTATTTTTTATCAAATATTTAAGAAATATAGTCATCAGTTATCTGAATCACTCCTCGTACTTGCATGTATTTAGCCGAAATGCTGGGTTTTTCTTTTCAGCCCCCAAGCATCGAGGCGCCTACCCGCCAAGGAAATCGATACACCGTGGCCTAACTTAATAAAAAGGTCCCTGCACCGATTGCGGCACGCACCTTTAGGATTCAAACTATGACGTCAACGATGAGCT
>NC_064878.1:52856048-52868548 GCF_943734665.1 Anopheles aquasalis | reverse complement strand
ACCATAATTCACTACGAAGCTACTCGGACGGGCCTCGCGCGAGTGGGTTGGGAATGAGGATGAAATGAAAATGAAATTACACTTTTCGCTTTCCACCGAGGCGCTACTTTGCGTGTTGCGTAGCATAAATGGAGGTTCAGGGGGGGCCATCAGCTGTTTATGTTGCAGGCTAACGACGGCAGAGATTAGCAATTAGCTTTGTGCTTTGTGTGGTTCACTTGCAGTAAAGAGAGGGATTAACAAGCATTTTTTACTCAAAATTTGATCAGCGACATCTCGTTCGGTTCCTTTATTCTAGATCGCAGCAGATAGTTGAAACACGCAAGAGGTCAGTGTTCTCGATGTTTTGCACGGCGTCGCGCGTGGAAAAGAACACTAATGATCACGTCCGAAATGGCGCTAGACAAGCGATCAATAGCAGATCGCAATCATCACCGCGAAGTGATCGTTTATTAGCTCACCGTGGAATGTGTGGTCGTTACTCTGTGGTCGAAGCGCATTGTAATTACGCGATTCAATCAACCGCGCTCTACGGGCGGCTAAGGAACCAGAACGCAACAAACAACCAACCATCGTGGACCCAGCAGCAGCAGCCACACGAGAGGAGCCCATATTGTACCGGCTAGACCGGGGGCCCCCCCTCTGCTGGCCTAAACCTAACGGTAGTCGTCTGTGTGTCTGACCGTGAAGTTGGACAATCACATCTCCACCAACCAGTGTAGCAGCAGCAGCAGCAGCAGCTTCGTCGACGTAATTGCTGGTGCGGTGGAGCCCACGATGAGTATGAGCAGTGGCCAGTGGAAACTGCCGTTCCATCTCTCTCTCTTCCATTTGCATCTCGAGTGTATGTGCGATGCTGATGCATGCATGGCGCCTGCTAGCGTTATATGCTTCCGGACGCCTTTTTCAAGTTCAATGAAACGCTCAACGATTCAATGCCACAGAGCCGACAGCCGCCACCGGCCAGCCCGGTGAGAACTTGGGCGCGTGTCGCGTGATTGAATGGCATTTCACAGTTAGCACTCCCCTCCCTCTACACAAAGACACACGCGCGGTCAGTACACTACTCCGTATACTTCTATTAGATTCGTTCTGCTGAGATCGATCTGCTCGCGGCGTGCGGACTTCCTGCTTTGCGCCAGAGTGCGCGCCAACATCGTATGTGTCGTGCTTGTGGTTAATGAATTGTGCCAACCCCGGGGGACTGGCGAGCATGTTTACCGTGTTAATGAGATAATCGGCCCAGATCTGTGGCGCTGGCTGCTTCCTGGAGTTTGTGTGGTTCGAGCGGAGTGAGTGTTTCAATTTTATGGAGCTCGCCTACTCTTGGGCAATTTATCCAAAAAATGGTTCTCCTCCATCAAACATAAATCACAGCGACTGGAAGAGGCCTCCAGATGGAGCATTATGCCGTCCAGCGGAACTGTAATGACACGCGACGCATGATCCGTTAGGCATTGCCACGTTTTTCGCGCAGTCCACCGGAAGGCGGAAGCCCAGTCCACGCCACGTGGTGTTGGCCACGAAAGTCGAGCACGAAAGTCGATCATCGAGGGAGGAAGCGTGAGCGAACGCGTGCACTCGATCGGATAAGCCCCATCGGAGTGCTTATCAGTGCACTGGCCATGACCAACGATAAGCTGTGCAACCGCAAACCGGAGATCAGCAAGCGCTCGCTGATCGACCAAGCTCGCCAAGCGATGCAACCTCCTCAATGGTTTTTATTTTGAATTTTAATCAATGAATTCGCGGTAGTTTCGTGTACGTGTTGAGTGGTCCGCACCGAAACACCATTGTTACAGGGCTTCTAGTAGCGTGGGACACAATCTGATGATCGAGATGGAGTTCCGTAAACAAGGGGTTCGCACGTCGTGTAGATCAATCTTGCTGGCAAGTGTCTTAAGTGACATTCAGTGCGCCCCCACCAAAAACCATCCGTCACCACACGACACGTTTGCTGTAACCTTGTACGCGAGCAATAGCCCTTTGCCCTTAAAGGGCTGCTGTTGTTGCTGTTGCTGGATCTTAAACCATACGCCATCATCGGTCAGTCAACCGATCGTCTCGATCTCGAGAAGCGAGGAACTAGAGGCAGTTGATCTGATGAGATCACTCTCTGTGAGGAGTTCTAATTGGAGTGCGTGGCTTGGATAGAACTCAATCATCAAGGAAAGATATATTTAATGCATTTTATATGAATAAAAAATCTTTGATGGTAGATTTCTGAAGGACATCGGACGTTGTACCGGGAACAGGAGTGACCTAGAAACGGGGATCGCACACGTGCATACGAATCAACGTCTTAACGACCTCCCTGCCAGGTCTATTGTGGCACATTTACTCAAAGCACTTTACACATAAAAGAGGATTCAACACCTCCACGGCACGTGCGACTCCAGCGGTAATCCGTTATGAGTATTTATTTTTATCTTCACCTCAATGGTGGCGTACCATTTGGCTCCTCTGCCTTGTTCTGAGTCATAGATGGCCTCGCCTTCGGTCAGTAGAAGAAGTGCAAAATGTTTCTGCGGCGCCCCATTGGCTTCATCAGGGCGCGCGAATGGCCTTTTATGGTCAACGACTGCAGCGATGGCTGATGGGGAGACGGGAAACACTTCTCGGGGAATCACCTGACCGTGCTGGAGAATCCGTGGTCCAACGTGGACCGGCAAGAGGTGACGGATCGATCGGAATAATCCATCCGACGGGCCAGCTGTAGTTGAGTAACCGAAGTCGCCGAACGCGACGCGTGGCCATTCGGTGGGTTTGGTCTGCTACGGTCTGCTGATTGGCTGCTCCGATGGTCAGGCCACCAGTCCGACCGTGGTGTTTGGTCATTGTGAAGCCCTAGTAAAACGCTCTGGCCAACAGGTCCTTCTGGGTAAATCCTCCCTGGAAGGTTAGTTTATTTTTGCATAATGGATGCTCCAAGTGTTGGCCGCCTTACTTCTGTTCCATCCTTCATGCACCAAGGGCTGTTTTGTGTTTGGTAATCGAACGCAGCAAAAAGGAAAATAGTGAGCTATCTATTTGAAAAGGAAAAATAGAAATCCAAGAAAAATGGAAACAAACATTGCTAGTACCCCCCCCCCCCCCCCCCCCCAGATTCATGATGTTATGTAAATGGATTCTCGTGGCGCGATCAGTTCACTCTTCGCTTGCTTTTGAACAAATCGATTTCACCTTGATCCGATGAACTCCTTCTTATCAGTTGGTAGTTTCGAGTGGATGAAATGATGGATTTTGTGCACCAAATCCATCACAATTGCTGATCGATGCAGCGCGATGCTAGCGCGATGCCACCTGGATAATGATGCGTTAAATGTATGCTCTGCTCTGGCCAAGCCAGGCCTGTAGCGAGGCCCGATTGATGAATCACTGCCCAATGAATCACGTGGTGGTGCAGTAAAAGTAACGGATCAGCGAGCAACACATGGGACAGGGGACAGGGGTCTCCTTACCACCGAAATGGGGAGGAAAATCCCCCGCCGCTTGCAGTCACTTGGAGCCACCAATAACAGCACCAGCTAATCTGGGGCACTGCCTGGGCCGGTTGGTCAGCCAGGCGCAGCATACTATGTTCGAGAAATAGAGAGAGAAAAAGACAGAGAATTAGAGTTGGAGGGAGAAACTGAGGTGGAAACTTTCTATCGTTTCCCGATTTCCGTCCGAAGATCCGTCGAAGAGTTTCGAGACGCCCGAAAAACCGTTTCCTTCCCGATCGAAGAAAAGCCTCAGCTGAGCCAGCTGAGCCAACGAAGCGCGAGTCCGCGAGGCGCCCGCAAACACAGGTCAATGGCCACACCACTACGGACCGGTAGTGGTAGGGAGGCCATAAAATTCATCACAGCGTGGAAAATCAACTCGATCGCGGTGCACCGATCGCGGTTGTTTCTGTGTCTGTTTGCTGTAGAGACCACCCCCCCTCCCCCGGGCGATAGCGAAAATGGTGCCTGCTTGGTGCTTTGGTACGGACCGAAGCCAAGTCCAATTAATTCGATTTAGTGGAATTTACTCGTAGCTTCGCCTTTTTCGTGGGGTGGCGCTGCATCAGCTTCTGGGCTGGGAAAACGGTGGTTCAGCGTGCATCCATCCAAGCAAACGGCGAGCAGGCGAATTTCTAGATTTTCGCTACATTTCGCTCGCCACGTGGCAGCTCGGAAGCGAGATTTTCACGGAGAAGTCTCTGGCGCTATCGGGGAAAACCTTCCAGATCGTAATTCGTGGCAAAAGCGACAAAGAAAGGTGGAAAACTGGTTGGTTTTTTGGTTGTTTTGGTTCCAACTGATGAAAATGCATTGAGCGATCGCGCGCACGGTGAAAAGAGTTGGCCGAGGGAGACAATCGTATCGTAAATTATAGACAACCATCCAATGGGGTTAGGAGGAGAAGGTAAATGTTTTTCATTAGATTTTCCAAATTGATGTGGCAGAGTGAAAATTGGGAAAATGTGCTTTTCCCTATCCAATGTTTGCTTTGAGCTGTCGACATGGAGTAGCTGTTGGCGATTGTTTAAAGTCCTTTTTGTTTCTATTGTTTCATAAATTGTGGACTTTTTAAACTAAAATAAAAATATTTAAAATAATATCAATCTAATTTTTGAAATCATCCAAGCACATCTTCCATTTCACCCAAAAAAATGAGGTAAACAATTGTGTTTGCTTGAAATCTTTTGATTGAGAATGTAAATCTAAACAATAACCTGTAAAACGATCGATCATAAGCCATCAAATCACTTCCTACTCTTGTTCGATTGTTAATTACGACCCAATCACTTTGTAGCGTCATGTTATTCACTCGCGATGTTGTTGAAAACATTGTCACTTTGTTTCAATGCTCAGCGACAAGGTCACAGGGAAGCAGTTCTATTCCATTACTGCTATGTGAATGTGTATTTTTGGTCCCAAACTTGGAGGTAGATTATTTCATGGTGATTCTAATTGCCCTAGAGAGCAAATTTCCAACACACTGGAGGGTAAACAACAACATCTCGCCCTCCCTCCGACAACAAAACTCTACACCCTTTTTTTAGTAAACAACATCCCGCTCCCCACCAAGACGATAACGGATCTACCGTGCCGGGTCGTGTATCTTTGCTACATAACAGGTGAACGGCGAGTAACTTGTTTACTCCGTTGCCCGCTGCGGGGGGGTTTCTGGTGAGCTCCAAAAGTTATGCCATCCGATGAGTCACGTTTGTTGCTGTTGTTGTGGCCGCGGCCGTTCACACAGAATCCGCTCTACCATCGGGCTGTCCTGTACGCTCCAAGCACTGCGTACGCACTCCAAATTTGAGTACCAGGTCCGTCCGCACGTGGTCACTCGTTGGATTTCCTTGTGCGCCGCAATTAACAAGCGACGAAAATCGGTTTGACTCGCGATTAGAACTCAGCAACGTTTGGCCGAACAAAAAGCGCTCATCCGTCGCGGCGCTTCCGTAAACAGCTGATTGGTACGCACCATCGCGGATACAGCCACGTGGGTGGCGTGCTGCCTTCCACAGAGAACCCCCATCATCATCATCATCATCATCAGTGGCCCGGGATGAGGGTCGTCTGTTGGTAAACACAAACACGGTTCGTGATCCGTGTACGCACCCCTGTAGATCAGCTGTCTAGTGGGAACCGGTTTCCGGGGATGTTTTTTTTTTTCGTGGTTCTGGAAAAGGCCAACAAGCGGAAGCTAACGATGAATGAATGTGAGGTTCAGGTTTAAGAACTCTTCAGTATAAGAATGGGGGCACCATAGCACCGTCCATTCTCTTGGGAGTAACTAAGGCATTAAAAGATCAGGTAACAAAAAACCGAAACAAATTCGTATCTAAAAATAACAAACAGGAACTCGAGCACCTAGACCTAAGCGCCATTTTTCGGTCAAGGTTGCCTGAAACCGACGGGTCCCTCGAACGACAGCTTCCATGCCCTGAGGATGTTTATTGTTGTTTGTGCTTTGTGTCTTGCGGCGGATCTTTCACCGGTCGCTCAAGGAGGTGTGAAGTGCTGTTGTGTGGTAAATATTGGTCCACAATGGTTCTCCTTCAATCGCCATTTAAGGGTTTTATTGGCTATTTATTGGATCTACTACATTCGTTGGGAAGGGGGATCAGACTAATGTGTGGGTTTGCTTTCTAGTAGCAACAGTAGCAGGTGTTTAATTATTAGAAACTTATTTTTCTGTTCATCGGCAAGTAGTTGCTTGCAAATTAATAGTTCTACTACAGTCACTAGCATTGAAATACCACGAAGAACTGAATAGTACCCAGCACGATACTACGAACAAGACACTCCTCGCTTTCTTTCGTGATAAATCCAACCAGATGGACAAAAAAACACCTCTCATCAGCGTTGGCTCATCGTAAATCACGAGACGATCGCGTCCTTCGCCACCAACGGACCAACAGAGCTTATAGTTTATCTAAAATGTGCATCTTCGAGGCGTTACAGCAGCGACCGGCTCCCACTGTCATCGCTAAACATGGGAATGTTTAATTCAAATGCGTTATTAATATCCGCAAATGCGGTCAAGTACACCGCAGATGCACCCTGGACCCCCGTGTGTTTAAATACTGCCGGCGGGAGGTCGTGGCGTCGTATGAGTAAATGGAATTCTTGGAAAATGCCGCCATACCGGCACCTTGGCGCGATGGACGCTGTTCCGGCTCATCATCGGCTGTCATAAAGGGCCACCACATTTTCCGCTACGCAAGGACAGACGGATGAAATGCATTTCCTTTGTGTTCGGAGCATTTCACTTGCGCGGGGGAAAGCCTTTCAGCCATGAAGGCTTATGGCCCTTTATATCGCCATCGCGTACACACGCGGCACACGCTACGATCGACTTCAAGGACTGTATCCCGGCCGTTTGTTTGACTGTAGGGCGTACAGTTATCACCACGGCGCCAAATCGTAACCTTCAACGTGTTATCACCGGTGCTCCATTACGGCACCCCTAATCGGAAGTGGAATCCCCTCTTGTCCTGCGTCGCGCTACGACACTACTGATAGCGAAGCGGTGTGAAGTGACCTTGTTTTGATTAAGTTTTCTCAATGTCACCGTTTGTTGGGGGATTTCATTCACACTTTGCCCATAATTGGGTCAGCGCGCACAAGTGTCTTCAAGACCTTCGCAGCGGACTAGTGGAAGTGTGATGAGCAGGGAGGAACGGATCAGAATGTTTTGAAATCCCACCGTAAATCGCTTGTTGGACACGGGTAGAACGACCACCACCTTCTGGACTGACATTGAACGTGAAATTTATGGAGCTCCTTGGTGGACACACTGCTGGTAGACGACGATTGGCTGCTGGTCCGCTGGAATACACAGCGCAGCTCAAAACCTTAGTTAGATCTGTCGCGACGGTTCGTGATTTACGATGGACAGTGAGGCATGAGTCATCAGCACACCGGTGGGGGCCAGGTTACCTATAAAGAAGGCGTGTGGGGCGCGATTCGGAACGTAGAACTGTGTCAAGGGGTGTCCGCTGAAGGATCGTACGAAAGGATGACGCCGGACTCCGCTCAGGATGTTAATGAAGGGGTGCTGAGAGATTCGTGCGCAAAAGTAGTGAACCCAGAGCGTCATAAAGTACACGAGCACGTGCTTTCCCCCGGGTGCGCCTTGACCATGGCATTGACCGAGTAAAATGAGAAAACGTGTAGGCCAGCGCTGTCAGAATCAATTAGCGCTTAGACTGGGAGATCGAGAAGGTAGCCGTCGCACGCAAAATGCCGGCCCAAAGCACGGCAAAGTGAACTACTAATCACAAAGCAGCAGTCGCTGCTTTGGGCACCGGCACTGCGCCTACTATTCGCACAAACAGATGATCGACAGGTGGCGGTTTTGTGCCGTCGTGTTGCCCGTTAGTTACTTCCTGTTTCTCCTGATGTTCTCCGCTTGGAAGTGGAAGTGGACGTGGAAGTTCAAGGACATGCCTGCTGGCCAGCTGAGAATGATTTATGCTAAAAAAGATCTTCGTAGCCGCGGACCATTGGTTTGTCTGTGGCTCGCCTTTCTGACAGAACCAGAGACTCCGGTACTCTCAGAGGGGTCTCTCTCGTGCGGTATTGTACCCGGGCGCTCGCGCTCCGTTACATGGATGAGGACGTTCAACTCGAGAAACGGTCACCGCCGCGCTGGCTCAGGGTTATGCGACTTATCTCGGGCTAGAATACACAAACAACCTGTCGGTGGTGTTTCGGTTCTGCCTTCGATGATGGCGGAAGGCTTTCCATGGGTCAGATTGTAGGCTCTACCACCCGATCCGATGGAATTGGATTCGGGCAGCGTGACCGAGTAGGGAGTGGTGTGACGACTAACGCATGTAATCTCTTCCGCAGCCACCGTTACTGGTGCTGCTGCTGGTCGCATGACAACATCTCGCGCATCATTATCATATTTCTCTCCGTATTGGGGGCTTCTGAGTATCTCGCTAGAGGCTTCTCACATAATCTCTCTCACTCAATAGGGTGTTTTGGTTGGCGCAGCTGTGGTGCGGTAGCTGTGTGCGAATATAACGACGGAAGCGAGATGCTGCTAACTTGATTCACTTGCCTTGAACTTTCCTACAGGTTTATGTTGATTGTGCTTGATGAACTTTTTTAAAAATAAAAAACACTTTATACCGATCGTAAAGAGCGCTATTATTTTTATGATTTCATTGCATTCGTGGTTTGTCGATGCACAAAGTAAACTCCCTAAATTGCATCATTTACGAGTTAGAATTTGCGATCTGTATGAAAAAAAAAACACATTCTGTAGCATTTTGGTACGTTGTACTGACGAATCTCAAATGCTTACCTCCATTAATTCCTAATTTGTACGCTACCGAGTAAGCTATGGGTACTACGATTAGGAAACAATTTGTAAAAGCAGAGGTTACCAAACTAAAACTCGTGCTCTTTTCATTAACGCCATTTCGAATGGAATTCCTCGTGCGAGCCGCTTCTAATGCATCTCATAGCCGTGGCAAAAGGGGGATTATACATTCATGCGGAAAACACGAGAAGAATGTTGTACTACATCGCATCCCCCCAGCACATCAGCACACATTATGAACTGTTACTTTCAAATGTCCTAGCGACAGACAGACAGGCAGGTAGGTAGTGGCTTCGCTTATCGTCGTCCTTGCCAAGATTACCCACCAGATATGGAACACCAGGTGCTGCTTCGTGGCAACTGCGACAAAGCTCGTGTTTCTCAGCAAAAGCGATCGTAACCCACTTGTGCTAGACCCCCCAGCGAGCAGAGCATCGCCTCAGCGACTACACTGTTGCTCCCGAAGCAGCACCGAAGTGCAAGTGCAAGGTACTTGAAATATATTTATTTATGTCACTAATGCTGTCATCAAATGGCAATTACCGTCACCAAGCCCACACTGGGCCCTGCGTGGCATCCTCTCATCCACCTCGGTGCCAATGTCGCGTACGCTAGCAAACGATCGAATCGGATGAATGGCAATGGGTAAATATTTACTTATGCGTTAGCGCACCGAAAACGCGGTTTCTTCATCCACGCCAGCCAGCCATCCATCCATCTTGTCGTCGTCGTCACCGTAGTGATCGTTGGCGGCTGCGCGTTCTCTGGGGCACGAAATGCAAATATAAATCATCATCAAGCGTGTGCGCGCGCGTACACTTTGAGAAGAGGCTGAGAACTGCGCGGCACAAGTGGGAATGGTGATGACATGGTGGTGCGGCCGCCCTCACAGTACCCGGCCACAATCGATTAACAAACTAATTCGAGCGCAACGACGATAAATGAGCGCGAGCGTCGAGGCGAGGACCACCGGGAACGGTGCAGCCCTTCAGACTTCGTAGACGGCACTAGGTCAGCAAGTGGCTGCAACATCTGTGTTGCAGCTGCAGCAGCAGCAGCTTCCCGGTTGCAAGGACAGAACCCTCATCCGTCACAACCATTATCCACCCTTGGCTACCACCTACCTACCTGGCCAACGATCGTCATGCAACTCATCGGAATGCTCACACTGCAGCACCGCTCGGGGGTCATCCTTTTTCCTATAAATAATACACACAGTCGCACACACCGAGAGACACTTTCACTTGTTGTAGTGGCCCGTAGCGCCCTTCATCTGTCGGCCGAGAAAGGCGCGAGGCGCGAGATGATTGCGGTCAAGAGCTGTGTAACTTCCGTTTTCGCTGCACCACCACCACCAGCTCTAGCACCTTTAATGAAAAACGTCGCAAAGTACGCGCAACACGTTTTTCTGCTCGTCGTCGTCGTCGTCGTCGAGGGCATTCTCGGACCCGGACTGACCGGACCGGCCTCCCACGGTCATCCTCACGCAATGCGTACTCCACCACCATCCTGCAGGCCTAACAGGTCCACGCATTTCATTCCATTCCATTCTGACGATTCCGGTTGTCCTCGGCTCGTGGGTTCGATTAGAACGCGATCGTGGTGATCGTGGCGTGCGTGGAATGCGTGCGCAGCGACATTGGCCAGGTCTCTGAGGTCACTCCCTGCGAATGTGTCCCCCCCCCCGGGGGCATCCACCATCCATCCATTGCCCGGTTTCCGGAAGCGGGAACAATCGAGAACGGGGTTACCAAGGTGGTGCTGTTGTTGTCGCGTTATCGGAAGTGTCGCCGTGTTGTTTGGCGGATAGTTTTGATTTTGAGGGAGGGAGGGCGGCGGTCTAGCGCGGTGGCATTCGAAGCACGTGACCAGCCCGTTCACCAGCCACGAAGCTAAACTTGAACTTGGTGAGTGCGTGACTTGGGTACGCAAGATTGTGCGCTGGGCTGGAAGGGGTCGTCGTCTAACGCACCTAACCAGCAAGCTAGCCTTCTCCACGGGCTAAGGCAGTTCTGGAAGGAGGAGAGCAACTAGATCGAAAAACGCATCGAGAAGCCATTTCATTAGAATGTTTATAAGGGTGTGTGCGAGGATTGAATTCCCCCTCAGCAGGCCGGGTGGTGACATGACGCAGCCGCAAAGATGTTGAAGGTCATGGTCCCGGCCGAGGGAGGGGTTGGTTCGAGTTTTATAAATCGATTTGCACCGCACCAGCCGCACCAGCAGCAGCAACAGCGAGCGTTGCGATACTTAATCCGCATCCGACCGGACGAGCCGGTTAGATCACCGGATGTGCAAGGTTATCGTTTGTGAGGCGTTTGTGTGCTGTGTATGTCTCGATACCAACCTGCTGCTACACGACGTACCTGCCAATGCACTCCACCATTAGAAAAATGGGAGTGTGTGAGCTGGTCAATATGTTTAATGCGCTCTCAAGGCTTGGCTCGACGTTTCTTTTGCTGCATTTCTCTAGTGAGAGTGTAGCCGTTCTAGAAATTCCACTTCAAATATAACAATATGATCTATCTGCTTGATAGTAATTTAAAACATGGCACGCTGTCAAATCAAACAAAGCCCCAAGCCCTTTGACACGCGGCCGTCAAACAACGCCCAGTATACTACGATCATTAATTAAGAAAAGAAAAAAAACAGATACTTTTGTTGACATCCCCGCGATACAATCGAACATGAAGGTAAACATGCGGTTACAATTTGGTTGGGATTTATTTAGGGCACCAATCGTGGCCCTCCACCACCCTATGACATCGCACCCTACAACCCAGTGATGCAGTTCAGGTCAGGTTCTTTTCGGAGGGGGGCTCGCTACCTTCTACCGACAGCTGTAGCAACAGGTACGCACAACGATGACAGCAGCAGCGCCCTGGCAGGGCTGGCAGGTACATAAGAACCTAGTAGCTGCCATCACAGCCGCCGCGAGAAGACAAGATCAAATGCCAAGGACTTCATCACCCCCTTCTACGCGCGAGAAAAAGGTCGACCGTCCGGCTTAGTCCGGCCAACGATCCTTGGGAATGGTGCGGTGCGGTTGTCAAAAAGGGAAAAGTGATTTTTCGATTTCGATTCAAGCGCTGCGTCCACTTCCAGGTTCTTGGTTCCTTTCCCCTCGGAATCGGAACTAAAGTGCGTGGTGCTTTGGTGTGTGCGCGCGCCCTCTCAAAGGACAGCCGAGGGTCATTTGCATTACCCGGGGGGTGTTGGAGTACGATCGAAAGGCAAACGGCAGTGGATCGCGGTTCATGGACCAGGTTCGTGTTGCGTGTACTTTTCATTTCAGTTCACGTAATGGTGCGGCTGGTCCTGCGTCGTGATCAAGCGTGATCAGAGGGAGCATGTGGTGGTGAGGAAGCAGAGGAGAGCTGCACTCACTATGATGATCGCACCAACGAACAAACGAGGACTCCGACCGGTGATCAATACATTCTACGTGATCACAACACAGCACCACACAGTCAGTCAGGCAGTCAGTCAGTCAGGCAGTTGGTCGGTCCCTGTGGTCGGTGCGAAACTTCCCCAAACCCCAAGAGAGCTCCCCGCTCCCGTATAAGGAGTTATCGAAGGTCAGTGTGTCAATTCACTTGACTGGAGACTGCTGCTGGAGGCATCCGTTGTTGTCTGGCCCACGGAGGAAGGAGGGCCAGTGTTATGTTAACATCGAGTGTGTCTGT
>NC_064878.1:52848548-52851048 GCF_943734665.1 Anopheles aquasalis | reverse complement strand
TTCAGCAAACACTGCTTGGTGTTACCCATTAAGACACCGATACCATTGACCTTCCTGAGATGGAAGGAGCAAAAAACCGGTGACACATACTCACCACCTCTCGAACCTTCTGAAGGCAAACGTGCTGCTGCGCCACCATGCTGCGCCATGTCCAAACTCCTTTCTAATCACAATTTACCTCCCAAAACTGTAAAGCTCGGGCTCGTTCGGCTCTCCACTGGGTTTTAGCAGCATGAGGTGAACAGGAGACAGAACCGAGTTCCTCATAAATCCCTACCACCGCACGGAGCTTGTGACCACCCAGCGCTGCAGCTGATGGAGTCACCGTCGACGACGACGACGACGACGAGTACCTTCACCCTGATCATCTCAAGTGTCGCTTCAAGGTGGTGTGCTGATGCTGCTGGATCAGCGCTAGATACACGGTACACCGTTCACCCGACTAACCTACTGACACCGCAGTGTCAGATGTCATATGCGCCCGATGGCGTGACGATTCAACTTCGTTTGGACCTTGACCGAGGGGCCACTGCTGGGAGGAGAGGCAGAAAGTGTTTGGGATCCCCAAAAACCCAGCATTGACCTCCGTTCTGTGCAAAAATTGTCACGCAAGGGCTGGCTTTGCGTCCATTAGCAGCAGCAGCAGCTGTAGCCGCAGCATCGTGAGCGGAAGAGTTTAAAGACGAAAACAGTTAAATCGTCTGCGAACCATCTCGCGAACGCTGCGTGGCTGGCAAAAAAAAAATCAATTGCTGGCGCAAGGGAAAAGATATACGATCTACCGCTGACGACAGACCGCGAGTTCGGCAGCTGCTGCCGGTCGGTTGATCGCCGGATTCGCTAGCTGATGGATCGCCTTTTCTCGCGGGGTTGACCCTGAAGATCAATGACATCGCCTTTGACACGCAACAGGCTGCTGCCACAAGGAGGTACTGTTTACGAAGTTTTGGTTTTGTTTATGTTTAATTTGCGCATTTGAGCTCTCTACTATCGTTTTACAATCCTTTTCGTGTAATTATCTTTTGTTTTTCTAATTTTTGTAACCTGTTTGTGGATTTTAATCACAGATGTTTCTAATTTTTTTTAAATCTTATGCAATGAGCTTTTGAGTGTATTGCTATTACAATAAATTTAATTTTACTTAACCGATTTCTTCTCTATGCTCCTGATTATTTTAATAGTTTTAGAACGCCTTTAGGTTATAATTTGGTTAGCATATTCCTTTCTCCAACCAGGAGGGAATGTAAATTCATTCTGAATAAATTATGCCAGGTTAATGAATCGATTGAAAGGACAGGCATTCGCGATGCCGTGCACTTCCTCTGCAATCCACGGTTCTTATCATTCTTTTTTATGGCACTTTTCCCCCTCAAGAAACTAAAAGTAAATTCTCGCTCTCTCGTCCAGCTTCACTGATCCCCAGAGCGCGCCAAGGTCGGAAAGGGAGTTACCCTTGAAACCTTGTGCGCCATGTTGTAGCGCTCCCAAAACCCTCCAACCGTGTCATTTCGTACCGGGCGAACCGTCTAGGTCCAGGAAAACACCCTTCGCTCCACCGCCAGAACAAGCGCGTATACATGCTGTGGTAGTTATGTTGCAAAAAAGTGCAAGCATAGCTTTCCTCTTATCCATCGAGAAAGAGAGAGGGAGAGAGATCGGAATATTGCAAGTTGCACACTAGGGCGTAGGGCATCTTGTGACCCTGAAAGACGATCCCCGGCTGGTAAACCGGAAGACTCAACTTGAAGCCTCCTTACCGCTTTCCGCGAGATTCCCAATCTTCAACCATCAGCCAGACAGCCTCTGCTATGTGCTAGCATATGCGCGATGTATGTACAACGCCTTAAAAGGGAAGTAGTGCGGAAATGCGGCCGGCCGCCTGTCGTTGCATCATGGCTCGGTTCTGAAGGCGAAACTGATTATCGCTCGTTCGCTGCCGCTGCTGGTTCCTTCTTCTTCACTTCCAGATCCCCGCCGAGCAATCTGAAACTCATTTCATTTGCTTTGCGGTTGCCCCATTTGCTGATGGCCTCGCATGGGAAGGGCACTCGCCACGGAGAGTCAGAAAGGGAGAGAGAGCCGCTATCAGCCGTTCAGGGAGCATAAATGTACATGGAGTCGTACATGTACACAGCATAAACAGTGATTATTGTGAACGTCTTCTCTACCATCCTAACTGGCTCACCTTGATCCTCGCGCTCCGAACAGAAAGGGGGCGACCCTCTTTACGCCATCCTGAAAACCCCTCCTCGTCCTCCTCGTCCCGATTCACAGGTCACGATCGATCGATCCTCGAATTGGGCACCGTGTGGGCCGTGTGACGAGACATCTTAATTCTATTTTGGCGACGCATTTGAAGAGCGCACAGCCATCTTTTGCGGTAATAAATCCACGACGCTAAGGTGCTAACAACGCACTGACCTCTGACACCGTAGCCTGATTAGTGACTGGGCGCGTTGTTGCGCGTGGCGTGCCCGAACCCAACAGATCGATTCTATTC
>NC_064878.1:52828548-52843548 GCF_943734665.1 Anopheles aquasalis | reverse complement strand
TGTGGTGAGATGTCACGGCGTACGTCGGCTTGCTCATCGGCCGCCACGGACTCACTGTCACGGCGGACGTCCAACTGTTCCGAGGCACCGTCACGCCGCACGTCCAACTGTTCGGACATTTGCACGTGCAATGCACGCCGCATCTCGCAGTGTTCGAGTGATCTGATATTCCGCCGGATGTCCCAGTGTTCGAATGATCCTACTCGCAAGTACTCGGTTGGATCGAACTATGACCGTAAGTACGCCAACTCTCCGGAACTACTCCAGCAGCAGCAACAGCAGCAGCAGCAGCAGCAAGGACATCTTCTGCAGCGTCGCATCTCGATGGACTCGAACGGGACTGGGTTCGATCGGAAGTACTCAACCGGATCGATCACGGGCTACCACACCGACAGTCCCAACATTTCACCGCGCAAATACTCGTCCGGATTTGATCCGTTGCGCAAACTATCGAGCGGTTCCGATCAGTACTACAACGGGCGCCGTATCTCGACCGATTCGGGGTACGATCGACGGATTTCGGTCGGTTCCGAGTGTGGTTCGGCACCGCGATCCCGTGCTGGGAGCATCCTCTGCAGTCAGCACGGAACGGCGACCGTGCCCGGAACGGGTGAAACCGTCGTGCGCACACCGATCGGTCCGGATGGTAGCAAGGGATTCGGTACGCGCACTCGTCGCGTTGGAGTTGTGCTGCCAGCTTAAACCCGTCCCGGTGTTCAGTGTCTCAGCTTCTCCCAGTTTCCAATCCCTCTCTCTCTCCCCTCAAGATATGTGGTATGCAGATACACCCTCCCATCTCACGCCTACACGCCTGCACTCCACACCCCCTTTCGAGTGCTCAGTGCCTGATCAGAACGCCATCGCTGAAGTTGATGACTTTCACTTGCGTGTGGCTGGCTGGCTGGCTGGCTGGCCTAGATTCCCGCACAGCAGTGCGTGTGGCGGCGGTTACTGATCTCACTGGATCTCCCTCACATTTTTATCTCTCTCTCTCTCGCTCGCTCACTTGTTGCGCAAGTCGTGTGCTTGGTAGAACGAACGCCTGGTAGCGAGACAGTCTGTCTGCCACCTCTGCGCGTCCACTACCCTGGTCCACTCGGTGATCCTCACGTGCTGGCGGCCATGCCACACTGATCACGTTTATGCGATCACTTTGCGATCACTTTTGTGAGAGGCACAAGCACGGGAGAGAGAGAGAGAGAGAGAGACTGTGCTGGGAGTGAGTGAAGCAGAAAGATTTCATTGAACCTACGGTAAGACCGATCACCACCAGCTGATGATCATGGAGCTGGTGTTGGTGTGTGTCTGGCTGGCGTCACTTCAAACTCACCCTGTGACCGCTTCACACCTCCCCATTCCTCTCCTCTTTTTGTTTTCTTCTTTTCATTGCGGGCTTCGCGTTAAAAACGCGCACTAATCTGCTTGCGCACCGCTACTGATAGACACATAAGAGCAACACAGACGTCGCGCTCGCGCTTGCCGGCATCCTAGTATTTATTTGTCGTCCCAGCATCCCCCTAAAAATACACATCCCCTCACGGGTTTGAACTTTTGGCGACTCAAGGTGTGACCTTGCGTCGCGTGACTACGGTTCGTGTTCGGACAAAAAAAAGGTGTTCTACAGCCCCGAGCTGTGCTGCGTGATTGAGAGATCGTAATATAGACTGGTTAAGAGTTCGGTTTTAGTTTCGTTTACAAGAAGGGAAGTTTGTACGGAGAGAGGGGCGAGGGAGAGGTAGAAGAGAAGTTTTGTGTTTTGTTTTTATACATAAGAGATAGGATGTAGCTACGAAAAGCAGTACTTAAGGACACTTTGGACGACATCTGGTGTTGAAGTGGATGGAAAGGGGTGCAGGATGAGGATCAGCTTACACGACGAAGCCAGGAGTAACAATGAAGGAGAGGCACAGCGAGAGAATGAGATACCGACGGTTGCAACCCCTACAGACCTTGACCTAGTTGGGCGTTTGCTGCGTGTTTTTTCGGCTCCCAGTCCAGCCAAACCTGTCCCAAAACCTGTTGGACAACTCCCCAACGGCTCTGTACGCTGACTGAACGATCGCGTGCTCCAGACTCCCGAGAGTTTGTTGAGACCATTGTTGTAGGCCACCAAAAACCCGCAACTGCACGCCAATTGGAACCAATCCGCGCCAATTGCATTGCATGCGCCAGGCGATTAGGCGAAAGGCGAAAGCATGAACCTGCGCAGCATTAGTTACGGGCGCCTGGGCATCGGATTGCAAATCCCACTCCATGCCGTTCCGTTCCGTTCCGTTCCCGTTCGAAAATCGTTCCGGTAGACTTAATTTCCGGAGTCGAAAGGTGGATAGCAGCAGCAGCAGCAGCAGCAGCAGCAGTGGCCAATGTTCCGGTAGCGATCGCTGACTAAGGCGAGCTGCTAAGGTTTGCTGGTGCGACTAAAGCACGCCAGCCGGCTATATGGCCAACGGCTCTAGACGTGAAGTGAAAACTAGTAACTCGTACACGGTGGCGCGGGTTGATGAGGGTCTTTGGCTTGTTACAATTTCACCGTGCACCGTGGTGGCGGTGGCGAAGAAATTGGCAAAACACGCGCCCTCGGTCATGTTCCGGTACTCGGTGTGTTGTTGTTGTTGCGCGGTTAGGTTGTGTAACGCTCGTTGTCTTACCCTTTAGACAGGCGGCGCCACCACCAGCCAGAAAAGGTCCACAACAAATGTTTGTGATAGCGCGGCCGTAGGCACGACTCATTAGCGGTGAGGAAGATTCGTGCCGGTTTTGGGGGCCAACTTCTTTGGCAGCTAATTGGCGCCGTTCCTTGCTGGGCCTTGCAGGGCCTGGCCTTTTTCCGTGGTTTCTCGTGGCTGATGCCAGATGCGCGTGTACTCCCGCATGTTGCACGAAAGCACGGCACGGCATGGCATGGCATGGCACGGTATGGAAACCGGAAGCACGGGCTGATCCTCATCCATCGCTCACAATCCATCCATCACCGGAAGCCGCCACAGTGCAGCTGTGAGCGCGATCAATGGTGGTTTAGTGGTAAGCAAACGTGTCTTAGCTCTTAAGATGGCCCCGATTAGGCCCAGAAGAAGGAGAAGGAGAAGGCCAAAACATTCGTGCTGTTGCAGTGTTAGGCATTAACGTTTAAAAGTGGCTGCTATGACAGTTAGTTTAGTATCTACTACTCGTTCCCCCGCACAGATATATTACACACAATCTCCTCTCTCCCTTGTTTTTGTGTGTTTCTCTTTCTCGCGTATGATATGATAATTGTACACACTTAAACACACACAGCCGCATACAATATTATTCCGCTTCCTGTTTCTGCTGCTTTCCCCCAGCTCACAACTTAATGTCCTTGTAATGTAGTAACAGGGAGTGAAGAACAGGCGTTTGTATCACTAGTGATGTGGATTTAGGTTTACACGAGTAGCCTTGTACATTCTCGGGATCTGCGTTCCCAAATCCGATCGATTACAGACCGTAACACAACCGGAACAAACAAACACAGCAAAGCTGGGCAGGATGCAACATATAGAACATAGGACACTTCGCTGTGCGTCAACGTTTCTTCGACCGTTTGGCAGAGAAAGCTGCACGCGAGGTTGTCACCCAATAGTGCATAAATAACTTCAAGTAAAAAAACCTCGAACAGCCGAACTCCCCGATACCCGATAGACGACCGCGACTGCAATAGTCGGTGGTCAATGGATTAGCCTCAGATAGTAAGCAAAACCCAGGGGACAGGAATTAGCAGCAGCAGCAGCAGCAGCTACTACTACTGCTGTTGCTGCGGTAGATTATTAATTATATTAATTAGGTGGATATCCATTTAAAAATCCTCTCTCCTGCATCACCTTCCCTGCTCCTTTATTCCTTTTCCTTGATATGATTTTTTTTGTTATTTTTTGTTTTGTTGTTAACACACATCGCACGTCAAATACGTTAAGTAGCTATGAAACAGGCAGCAAGAATGTGACCGTTTGAAGTTAAGGAAGAACAAGAAGGCTTGCTATCGCTCAGGCTTGTCTCGATATTTCGGGAATACGCGGGGCAAGCGCCAACGGGAACGCCAGAGCAGGAGGCAGAGGGCGTTTCCAGTGTGGTGCCGTCGCGTGGACACAGCCATCTTTCCCCCCCTTCGAATCCTCTCGTCTCCCGAAGATCGGACGGCCTGTGGATGGCATAGCGAGACGAGTGGCAATAACGCATATTACTTTGACTAGTTTTTAAGATTGATCGTTCTTCGTGCGCAGACGACAGTCGACGTCAGGATGATGATGATGATGAGGAGTTGTGATGTCACGCGCGAAAAGAGGGATGGACGCTTAGATGCTTAAGCAACCTTTGTGTAATAATGGATACAGCAGCAAATGCGCAGAAATACAGGACAGAAAGTATTTTATATATTTAAAAACCTATACAGAAATTGAAGCGTCGGGGGCTGTTGGCTATTTAATTCCATTTGCTGGACACATCCGAATGACATTTCATTAGACAGGTTGGATTTGATCACGCGAGAATAAAATTGGAAACAGAAAATCTTCTGGGCGGTAAGTATGGGCCCGTCATTTGTGTCCGGCCTCCGGCGTGTGTCCTCTGGCTGATGCGTTAATCCCTCTAATTCAATAAATATCTCCAAATCCCATTTGGCCAAAGCGGCACCGGACCGCGCGTACTAGCGTACCGGGATCGTAAATCACTCACGCGATCGCGAGAATATAGCTAGAGGTAAACCTCCTCTAGCAATAGATCCCATGACCTACATTCGGTACGATCTGCCAACTGAGCGGTGCGGATGACGAAGTCTCGACGGCGCGAGACCAAGGCGCGCCCAAGTATCGTCCTTCGGCCACTTCGTCGACACAGGGCTCGAGACTCGACTCGACGGCTCTACCTCTCAAAGTTCTCAAAATAGCTCGTCATCGTTCTACACCCAAGCTGCACGTATAAGTGTGCGTCTGTCACACGAAATGTCATCATTACGGTGGATCACCCATTCCGCCCGGGTGACCGGGTGTGATCCGGGTGTGATCGAGAGGAAAGAAAGGAAAGCAACGACCAGGACCTTGATCTCGCTTATCGCTCATCGCTGGCATACGACATGGATGGGACAAAGGCAAAGGATCTCCCCGTTGAGCTGTCGATGGGGAATGGGGTAGGGTTTGGGGCCCGCTCTTGACGCCGATGACGACGAAATTTATGACGGATGATGACCTTCGCTCGTCACGCCCTACGTCGGCGGCGGTGTCCGTGCCGGTTGCGGCTCACCATCGGAGGCAGATGGTGGGCGGGGAAATAGTACTCATCAGTGGAAGGTGCTTCTTAAATAAACCTTGCGAACCTTGCGGCCACACCAGCAGAGGGGAGTCGTAACTGCAGGGTGGTCTAGAGTCGTGCGAGAATATGGCCCTTAGTCAGTCTAGAGGCCGGTACACCTTCGGCATCTTGAAAGGATAAAGGGTATCGACGAGGAGAATTTCCGTTAATGGGACGCTCAATATCACCGGCACCTCGCCGCTCGTTCTCGGTGCACGTTCACGTTTGATCCGTCTTCCGTACTGCTTCCGTAACTGGAACCCAGTGTGCCCATTGTTGTCCTCCGGTAGCCTCCGGAGAGGGCAGCTCGCAACAAAATAAAATGGTATAGCCATGCTTCATGACTATATTTGGCACTGGACCTTCACCGTAGTAGAGAGCGAACAGTCGGAGCGGTTTTTTTTTACACGCCTAAAGGTCAACCGGCCACCAGCACCACCACCACCACCAGAGCATGTCCAATTGAGCTCACGGGGCGCGATACAGATAGCTGTCGTTTCCTTCCGCCGTCGCTTCCGAATCCGATCGGTACGCGCGTCGGACGCGGTTGACCTTCGCCAGCAAGTGACCTTCGGTTGGGCGAAGGTGATAGAGCGAAATGTAAGGGGACGCTTCATTTGGCAACCTAGCTAATCCCTGGGAGGTGTCTCACGTTCTGCTACCGATCTTCTGATGATTTGCGAGTTTGATCCAAAAGGTCTTGCCCAATCATGTGGATTATGGTTCCATTTTTTGTTCTCGCATGCTAGGCACCTGTCGTTCGTGAAGAATCATTTGCTTCTGTACTCGTACGATCCAGTTGGACGATCAATTCCGTTCGCTAACAGCGGTAGCATTTTTTTCAGCTGCAACCACGTGGAGCACGTGTTTCTGACACAACTTCATATTTTATTTGCGTATAATTGATTTTACGGTTAACGAACGGTTCTGACAATATTTAAAAACATCTTTCAGCTATGGCCTTCCCTATTTTCGCAGTTTTCGCGGTCGAACAAAACAGAAACACCTTCGGTTAAAAAACGGTCGATTTGAACGTGATCACCACTTAGAGGACGCCAGTGAAGCATACCGTAGCATTCTCTGGCGGTGTTTTTGATAGAAATCGTTTGCTTTTTTAATTTGAAGCGACCGGTTTTTGTGCATTTTTTTCTCTTGTTTCGTTCACTGCTATCGGTTCAAGTAATTTGATCTGTTTTGAATAAAATGGTATTTTTATTGGAATTGCAACAGTAAGAGATACAAAGAGAGGCTTTTTCACATTTATGTGATAGCAAATCTGCAACAATAATGCGAAATGTGGTTTTAGTTTACGCAATATCCTTTGCGATTTGAAGATTTTTATATACGCCCTTTAGCCATGCTCTCAGTCGTTGCAGCATATCACTCCATTATCGTATGGATGCTTAATCGACGAATTGGTCGAACAAGTGCTATGGCCGGCTTTAGTCTCGATTCCAATCAATTTCTTTACGATATACGTTTCTAAACTGCGTAGTTCTAAACAGCTTAACGCGTTATTGGAAATGTACACAAAGTTTAGCTTTGGAAGATGATTGAATGAGCTACCTAAACGTTGGAGCCGATTATTCTGCAATTGAATGCTTCTAAGTGAAGGTAAATCCCAGTGGGTGAAATCGATGTTGGTCAGATGATTGTTTTGTAATTCCAACACGATCAAAGCTGCCAGCGATACTCGCTGACAAGGGGCGTGTTTCAGGGACTGACAGTCTGGTAGAACGGTATGCAATCGATTGTTCGCCACATCAACACTTGTTAGCATGGGAAGGTTTTTCAACATTTGCAAATCGAGAATCGTTAGTTGGTTGGAAGCGAAAGATAAAACACTCAGATTCACAAATCGAGCAATCTCTAGCGGAAGCTCTGTAAAATTGTTACCAGTTAGAACGCACACGGTTAGTTCGGGAGCAATCCAGTTGGAGAAGTTCAGTTGCGCCAATTTGTTGTACGCCAGGTTGATGCGGTCTAGCGAAGGCAATAAAACAGGGGACTTTGCGATTATTCGCTTGAGTTGATTATTTTGCAAATCGAGTTGACGGAGCTGTTTGAGTGGTTTAAAGAACTCTAGGTCGATGATCTGCAGCTGGTTCTGAGACATAGACAGTTTCTCGATCGCTATAAACATCGTTAAATTTTTGCTCACCTCTAGCCTACGCAGATTATTTTTCATTAGGAAAAGGTGTGTGAGACTGTGAATTCCTTGCAATGGCTCCAGGCTGAAGGTATCCAAATTACCATGGCTCACATACAAATCTTGCAGCCTTTGCAGACGCTGCAGAGAGGTCGGTATCCTTCGTAAGGCTCCCTTGATCACTTGCAATGTGTTCAAAGCGTTATTAGTGCCCGACACCTCAATAGTTTGCAGTCTCGGGGCAGATTGCAGACGAATCTCCTTCAAACGACAGTCCGCCGGTATGCGTAAGATCTGGTGGTTGTATGACTCATAATGGACGCTTTTTGCAACTCTACTCAACATCCGCGTGATCTCACCATCCGGGTACAGCATGGATTCTCGATCGATTTGCAGCATAAGCATGTCAAAATCCATAGCTGGTCGAGGTAACGGTTGAACTGAAGAAATGTTGAAAACATTGCACTGGTGTCTTGGTTGTTTCACTTGAATGCACGATAGTTGTTCAGACCAACAAGCGAGGGGATCGGAAGAGTATGCTAGGAAAATAAAAGGAACTGAGCAACTGCACGAAACAATTAAAAATGTCGAGAACAAGACATACCAATAATTACCCAGATAAGAAGCCAACCGCGTTGCATGCTGAGTAGTTCACGATCAACGTGGACGATGGCTGACGGCTTTCCTATCACTGCATGGATTTCAATTCGGTCCCCAAATCTATGCTCCATCGACAGAGATCTATTATTCATTCGCAAAGTGGTGCTACCAATAGGAAGTGATTGCCAAACAAAATGTGACGTTGTCAAGATACGTATTTGATGGTTGGATGATGAAACAAATCGATACACTTAGCTTGATAGAATGATCGATTTCGGCATGTTAATCCTTTCCCTTGTCCAGACCATAATAGATTGGGGAAAAATGTACCGTAACCATAGAAAAATTTCTGTAGAAAGAGTTGTCAGTAATCTAGGCGGTAATCGGAATCACCGCTGTACATTGACCTAGATTCATTCTAGATTTTTTTTTTATTCGAACGCATTCACATAGCAAATCGAAACCGCATCAAGGATATCCGGGAAATCCGTCCATTTATCATCGAACGGAATGTCGTACATCGTGTATGCGTGTGTGTCGAAATCAGCCATCCATCCACGGTATGCCGCACAAAAGTGCCGTGCATTTTTGTAAACTGTTTCATTTCTGTTGAACTCCACCTCGCTCCCCTCCAAACCATCACCGGCATTATCACCCCTCATAATGGGAATGCCAACGGCCTACGAGCGCCCTGTGTTGCATTTTGATTTGAAGAATTCGCCGCCACCAGTTTCCCGCTCCGGAGGGTCGAGCATAATTTGCCAATAAAATAACTCACCGGCTTGGTGCTCGGTGGTGGTGCCCTAAAAGGCGCGCCCAGGCGCACGAGAAACGAACCCACGGTACCGTAGTGATCTTGAACTCCACCCCCGCTAGACCAACCAACCGATAAATGGTGAAGAGAGATTTCGAGATTCTATCCTAATCTATCGCCGACCGAATGCTGGTTTGCGATTACAGGTTGCCCAACCTATTCCCAGCAGCCAGACAGACAGACGGATAGAGAGGTCAACATTGCCGACCGTTGACATCACACTCCGGCTCCGGCTTCGACAGACGCCAGACTGACGATCGGTTTCGATCGTACGGTGTCGATCAAAACATTTGCTTGATTATCACAGCGCATCATTTGCATATGCGCTTCGGCGAGGAGCCGGCGATGCTGCGACGACTTCGAAACAATCGGACAACACACAACGGACCCCCGGGACCGCCCTAACGGCCGTTCACGCGCGCACACACGCCATCACGATCACTTCATTCACCTTTTCCGTTTAGTCGGCTTACGAGCTTAACGGTTGACGGTTCTCTCCCTCCCCTGGGTTTCGATCCGAAAAGCATAAACATTTATGAACATAAGTTGGGCTGAGAGTGGCATCGGGGATTGCCATTTCGTTACCGACAACAACAAACAATGCACCACGATCGGCCTGCAATGTAGTCCATTCAACACACTCAACGCATCACCAGGCAGCCTTCTTCACTTGGTTGCAGCGTCGGATTCCAGTTTTTTTCTTCTTCTTCTTCTTAGGGCGATTGGGCAAATCGAAAGTAAAACAAAACATAACATCGATCGGACACAGGACCACCACCGCACCCGTTTTGAGGGGCACTTTGTGTTGAAGGTGTTGAAGGCTGACAGGATCATTAGAGAGATGAGACTAACTGGGGGGGCCATGGATTCCCTTTTTAGTAATCTTCGCTCCTCCACTCCGAGGGCTTGTGCCCTGCGCCTCACGGTGGCTTCTATTAATTTTAATTTGTTTCACCAGTAGGCCAGACTGCTCTCTCTCCCTCTCTCCCACCCGCCAGGTTTCTCTATCAGATAATGTCCCTTGGCGTGATTAACATACTCGACACCGGCGGTCCATCAGTTCAACGTTCCTCGTTGTTGATGCTTTGATGACGCCATCGAATGGCTTCCACAAATCGGTTAATCATCGAACCGGCACGGTGGACGATCGTTGACGCTGATGGATCGATCCGAGTGACAGATCCGACTGTGTTCTTAGATGGTCATATCAGTGCCAAATATTGACGTACCGCTGGATACCGGGCGTATCGGTGCGTAAAACTGGAAGCCCCCAAAAAAGAGACTTGCCAATCATGATGGTGATCATTGGTGTTGATCGTTGTGGAGACGATCCCATCACCATCGCCCGATACTGTCACCTCGGATTGTGCAAATTTTGCACAAATCAAGTAAGACGTCCCACCGCACGAGACGCTTGAGTAGCAGCGAACACAATATGCGGACGCCTGGCTGTGGCCTTACGCCTCCCGCTCCCGCTTCAAGGCCACTCCGTTTCCTCTCTGTGTTTACTCTGTTCCGTCTCATTGAGCACGGGGCTTTTTGGAGTTGATTTGCGACTCCAAGAATAGAATTCAGACGTTTCTGGTCCGATGATCCAGGTTTAGTTCTGAAGTGGGTATTTCGTCTAATTTTATGACGAACTTTGGGTTCCAGTCCAGGGGCAAAGAGGGGCGCCGATAAGTTGTCAAATACTTATCGTAGCTCGCGCGGCGTCTGACGCGTCACGCAACTCAGTGGAACGTGGATGGTGTTTTGCGCGGAGTTCCGGGAGCCGAGATCGTTTGCGATCTTCTCGATGACGGACCCGTGGGTTCTTATTGTTTTTCTTTGCAAATTATGTGACCGATTACCGATGATGACGAGAACCGTGTCCGAGAAAACGACTGGTAGCTGGATTGGATTGGCTGGAACGCACATCCGGTTAGCAGAACGACGCCACAGACACCCCCAAAGCTCGGCCAAGCTGGTGAGAAACGGTGGTCCTAGAGGAGCGTGCATTAGAATTATCGTAATGAGTTTGTGACAAATAATTTATGACCAGCCAGTCTTGGTCGTTAATCATCGGTAAACGATCGATCGAAAGCCGTGTATCCCGTCTTAGACGAACTCTTTTGATTGGTTAAAATGGGATTTTCTGCGACCGAAGCGACCGACGCCAGCAGCTAGTTTTGCCAGCAAATTTCGTTAATAATTCACGCGATGATGTAATGGGTCTGTGGTCTACCAAAAAAAAAATGGCGTACCATTGCCAGCATTGATTAGATTGAAGTTAGCACCTCGTTAAAGCACCCGAACTCGCCTTCTCCGCCGCCGCTATATAGTGCTGTGGCTAGAGCTGAGCTTTCAGCTTGTTTGAGCAAAGTGAGAAATCAAAACCTGATCGCCTCGCACAGGGAGGGGATGATGGGGGGTTAATCAATGCATCCCCGGGCGCTATTTGAAGGCGTTGGCGGGCAGATGATGCTGCTGCTGGTGCTCTTGCACAAACGCGCTACTCGCTAGGCTTCCAAAAATAGATTCCAACGACCCTTTTCCTTCGGTGGCTATGCGGCAGTCGCGGCGACGTCGATCGCGCACGTCAACCATGAGAGGAGTGCTTTGGGCGTCACCGCGCCGTCCGCCACCCAAAAACGGTTGCTTCCGTGGTGGGGGGGGGGGGGGGGGGGAGTCGGCATTTCGGGCCGGTGTTGAGCCGGAGAAAACAAAGACCAAGCAGAGTCTTATCGACGCGACGCCAGTCTACGGCGGTGGCTCGACCAGTGAACATCGACAGAAAGGTGCTCGAGGATCGCTCTTGTAGCAAAGTGTTTTTTGTGTTCTTCTCGAGTGAATATAATCTCAAGTTCAGTTGGTATAGTGTATTTTAGAAAAAAAGGTAATAAAAGGTGATGTGTGATAAGAGACCAACACGAGAGATTCTGCCCCAGAGCGAGGACCGAGGTGTGTTCATGTGCGAAGGATGTAAAGGAAATATAAAATTCCAATCCAGCAATCATTCAAACAAGGATCAAATCACAACACGACGCGACGTGATTCATGCATTTGTCATTGCGCACGAAAGATCAACGTCTTGTGAGTTGGTGTTCAACGAGGAACCAACACAACCACTGGGTTGTGCTGTGTCGAGTGTAGAGTGTAAAGCACTTCCGTTCGTGGCACACGTCGTTGTAGGTGCTGCTGTAAAACATCCTCCGTATTCCTCGTAGAACTTTTGCCGCAAGAAGAAACTCTGCCAAATCCCCGGGATCATCTCATGTGAGCTGCATAGCAGAGGATACAGCAGCAGCAGCAGCACTGCTGGTGCGCAGCGAATCGTGAAAATGCAGCTGCATCGAGCGCGCGTGTATGTGTCGGTGTGCTCGGCAGCATTAGATTTATGGATTTTTAAGTGCTTTATTGTATAAAGGATTCATCCGGCGTACGGCGTCGCGCAGATTTGTGGCACGAGCGAGCGGTTTCCGGTTCCGTTCCGATGGTGGCAATACATTTCGCCATACCGCGCCGCAGCCTCGTCCTTCCGTTTGTCTAGCGTGGTAGCGTGTGCATATATGTGTGTGGCAGTGTGTTGTGGCAGAGAACGAGAAACATTCCCAGGAAAAAGCGATCGAAAGGACGAAAGCGAAACAAGTGCATCGTCACGTTCGCATCACGTGACGCGATGGTGCACCTGTGAGGTGCAGCGCGGTGTAGGGAATTCTCACTCCTCGTTCTGCTTTTCATTTCCATCCTCTCGCGTCCTTTCTTTGATGATTTTCCACTCGCGAATCGAGCGGATGCACCGCCGCTAGAGCGGACGAACGGAGCATTCAACAGCGCGCGAACGTTTCCGTTACTTCGATTTGATTCCCCTTCTCCCTTCTTTAGCTTTCCGGTTCAGACGCGTTCAACGACGAGCAGCAGGACGAGTGTTTGACGTTTTCCCAATCCTGGTAACACAATCCTGGTGTGTGTTCTGGTGTGGTGGTGATCGTGGCAGGAGAGAGAGAGCGAAAGACATTTGAAGAATCAGCGCTTTCTTGGCATCATCCGCACTAGAGCGCGATGGTGCTCGACAGGACGACGACCGACAACGATCGGTGGCCACAACGGTACCGGATGACACGACTAATGGCACCTCGAGCATCCACCTCCACCGACCGTAAGTAAACGGGAACGGAGGACGAAGAAAACGTGGCCAAGACCCGGGTGGCGGGGTCTTCCGCAGCGCGAATACGGCAAAGATGCTGCCCGAAAATTAGCATATCGGGTGCAATATGACCCCGTGGGAGGGGGCGGCGGGGGAAGCGGAGGTGCAGCAAACCGAGCGTATAATGCCCGACAAGATGCTCTCCGAACCAGGGGGACTGCAAACGTGGCGCAACAGCTTCCACCAATGTGAGGACGGAGAGGATTATCGACTACCGGAAAGGAGGGGGGGGAGGGGGCGTTGTGGGCGGTTCTGTCACTACTTTGAAAACCATTTTTCATCGCCCAGCTTCCGGCGGTGGAGGTGTTGCCAGGAGCAGCTCAAGCTCGAGCATCAAACTCGTCTCAGCCTGCAACACATGCACGCTCGAGCGTATTTTATGTTGTGCACTAGGCCAGGAGGCAACCACAGGCATGCTGGGAGGTGCTGCCGGATTATGGTGCTTAGCTAGTGGGCGGGGGGGGGGGCGAAGGAATGTTTTGGAAAACTCCAAAAAGCTAGCTCCGGGACGTTCGGCTGTGGCTACGGCTCGCAAATCACCAGGTAGATTATGGTCTTGCTAGTCGAGATGGATGCACTCGCAGTAGGCAACGAGAATTCTGACTCCCCGAAAATCAGGTTGCTTTGGTTTGAGGTTATGTCTCTGCTGTTATTTGAAGCTTTTTGCGAACAAAACTTTCCCGGGATCCCTCCTGGGATTGATGGTCCGGAACAGTTGAACAGTGTTGGCCAACGGATTCCAGTGGGAATGTTTTAATGCTCCCGGTGTTCATATTTTTTGTTTATCTCCGGAGAGATGAAAGGCAAACGAGGCTCCGCGAACGAAGTGATAAGCACCTTTACCTCTCGTTTGGATGGTTTTTTGGAACCCTGGGCTCACGGGACACGAAAACAAATTAAAATTCATTCCCGACCGAAATGAAGACTAAATCCAATTGGACCATATCTGCTTCTTAGCATAATGTGGCCACGGATCTCAAAAGGACCGCCTTTCGTTGTCGATTTGGATTCGCCGATGAATGGTGTTCAGTACGTGCAGTCCCTTTTTTTATGTTGCAAATCGGGATCGTCGGCTCGTTTTGATCGTCGCGACGCGCACGTCCCTTCTCCATCTTCTTATAAAGGGATCATAAAGTAGACAAGCCACCTCCCATCAGGCGAAGTGGGAAAAAAGGGTCGCGTGAAGTTATAGTTTTGGATAATAATTTCCAACGATCGGAACGATGTGTGTGACGGACCGACCATACTGCTGCTCGTGATGATCTGAATAACAAGCGGAACAGGGCCAGAGGGAGTGGGGGGGAACCATCCGCAACACCTGTTCGTCCATCAGGATCACGTCCATCGGGTAAAGGGTTCCTCTGTCCCACCACCTGTCTATCGTTGTGCGGTGGTGTTTGTCTGTAATTTGCACTTACGAGCTCCAGCTTCGTCCCAGGTTAAAATATGTTAAAATACCAGCTGGTCGTTGGCCAGTTGACTGTGGGTATCAGCGTTTTATGTTCGTTCGATTCCTTTCTCGAGCGCGCGATAAGCGTAGGTTGGATTGTGCCGACAGGAGAACGCGGCTCTCGTGGTTCCTGACTGTCTGTTACGCTGGTGACTGGCTTCTTGATGGGTTTTTTGTATGCCCCGCGGAGAGCTCAATCGTTAAATGGAGATCAAGCGGAGCGGTCCTTCTCTAATCAGCCAAAGGGCAATCGGCAAAGGTAATGAGCACGCAGCATGATCAGAAGCCTTCTCGGGTTCGATCCCAGGGTGGGAACGAATTCGTGCGGCAAACATTTGGATTTTGAAATTATAAATTTACATTGCATTAATGTAGCCCGCTGTACCCTTTGCTGCTTCTTCATGTTCCGGCTACTCTTGCATGTTACAATTGGGTTAAAATTAATTGGGCAAATTATGCAGCTAGCAAGTAAACAATGAACAAGACTGCACTAGTAAAAA
>NC_064878.1:52813548-52821048 GCF_943734665.1 Anopheles aquasalis | reverse complement strand
CTTCCTCGTGTGCGATTGGTACACGAACGTACGGTGCGAGGCAAGTCCGGACTTTTATCATCTGAACCAGGACATTGGACGGATGAGTGGTCGACCGATGGTGAGCCCGGATCGTGACGTCATGATGGAAGCGGTCCGATCGATGATGACCTACCCGATGCGCTCGCTGATGCGCATGATGCAAGGTGGCGGAGACTTTAGTGGAGTGCTTGGAGCCTTGCCGGATAAAGGGCGCACGTTAGCCACGGAGAAAGGAGGATCATCGGGAGGTTCGTACTCGGTTCCTTCACTGGGATTACAGGCACCATTCCAGCAGCAGCAGCAGCAGCCAGGCAGACCAGTGAGTGCTGGTTTTCAGGATAGAACAACAATTAGTGCATCACAAGATAGCTCCTACACACCTCCACTGAATCAGGTGTACGTATCGAGCCTGGGTACTCCGTCCACTGAGAGTAATTCCGGATTCGATCCAGTACGCTCAACGGTCCTAACACCAAGTGCTCCTGCCAGACTGTCACCACCACAGCCATCACTGAATCGGTTTACATCTCCGGTAAGTAATAGTGTCAGCACCCTTTTTTGGCCTGATTTCACTCTTAACACTCGACAGCGGCGACAAATTAAGTGATCGGAAGGAGTTAGATAGTTGCTGACTAACTTTGCGTTATCCGTCGCTTATAAAACAACTACGACGAGATCCTCACTCCAGGCGGATTTCCAAATAGTGACGATGATCAGCTTGAGATGAGATGCTTGCTTGAGCTGTCCTTTTGTTTTGCAAAAACACTTTCACTCGCTCGTTCGCTCTCTCTCTCTTCGGTCAACCAACACACTTGTTTATCGACTCGTGGCCACCCCCAGCATGTGTCCTAATCACCGATCGCCCTCGTGACGATGCGGTTCGTTATGGGTCACCCAAAAGTTTAACTTATCATTCCAGACCATCCAACCCGTGCTTCCCCAGTCCCTTCTTTCGACACGACTTTCGCAGGCGCCCCAAAAACTGTTTTAAGTTTTCGACACTTATTTGACTGGCAACGATCCGTATCATCTAAAGTTTATGCTTAACCAGCAGTGACAACCAGCCAGGGCCAGCCCGGGGCATGTGATGTGCGCGAAGAGTGCTGAGTGCTGTCCTCAGTAGTCAGTCAGCCAGCCAGCCAGCCAGCCAGCCAGAGCAAGGGCTAGCGGGGGAGGGAACTGTTTGCTGTTAATGGTTAGCAGGGGGCGTATCGGCCGGTCATGATGATGATGGTGATGGTGCTGGTGATGATGACGATGGCAATGGTTGACGATCCCGGTCGTGGGGGTTTTCCACAAGAAAATCGAGGGATGGACACTAAGCGCTTTTTCGTTACTCTCCTTCCTTTTGGGGTCCTTGGGATCAGGAAACCCTCCTGCTTAGTGTGCTTGACGCCGCGCGTCGCCGGGATGCAAATTAATAGCAATAGCGATGGCGTAAGTTAAGCGATTTCCGAGCGAGAGAGAGAGAGAGAGAGAGAGAGAAAAAAGAAGAAGAAACAAAGACAAAGAACAACTTGACCTTTATGTGTGCGTTGGGATGGCGTCGTGAGGCGTGATGTTTTGGGCTGGATTTAGATCTAGATCCGGGTTTTTGGGTGAAACTTAACTTTTCAAACACAAATGCCATCAGCAGGCGGCAACCGTTCTGGACTACAGACTAGTGGCTTACTAGGATGGTCCGGGGCTGAGGGTGAATGATTGAAATATCGCTCTCGGCTAAACTACCGAAACCCGTTTCGTTGACGCCTGGATGATGTCATTTGGAATGGCATCCGGTCAGCGACATCCGTTTACCGACCTTAGATAGTGCGTGTTGGCAAGTCGATGACGTCACGTATTTCTCTTTAGAGGATTTTTATAAAATAAAAACATAATTCACAAAATAATACCCTTTTTTTATCCCTCTTCCAGAACCAACGACCAACCAACGGAGCCAAGGTTAGCGAGCTACAAATCGTTCCGGCCGGTCTCGTCAAGTATTGGGATGGCCGAGAGTCTGCGACGGCCGCTCGTCAGCCACCGACACTGAAACTCAAACCTGTCACACAGCAAACGTTCTCCGGAGGACCGGAGTTGGCCATAACGCCACGACCTGCTCGACCAATACTGCCACCGACCGGTGTACTACCGCCTTCGACATTCCTCCGGACATTGGCACCTCAGCAACAGCCCCAATACCGACAGCAACTGGTCAGCGACAATCTCTTCACTTTACCAAGCGCACAGCATCGATTCACCCCAGTTCAGAAGGTTGTAGGCATCCAGAAAGTGACCGTTCTGCCTGAAACACGCCCGCAATCACTGTCCTCTGGAGTGGCACCGTTCACTTCCCCTCAAGACGACGTCTCGTTCCAAGCAGCATCCGATCAGCGACAGATACTGCGTCGAATTGATGTAGCTCCCCGGCTCCCCAGCAGCACTGGCTATCGGTTGGAGGGCCGAACTCCTGCGTTCGCCGAGTTGCAGGTAGTTCCCGCACTCAGCTACTACCTAAACGATCCCCTGGAGCAGCAAGCGTTTGATGAAGCCGTCCAGCATGGGCTGTTGGATGAGCGAAGGCACGAATCGTACCGACGTTGGGCCGCACAACCTTCGTACGCTCGCAGTTCCAGCTCGTACGATGTACCGCAGGGCAGTGTGGGCCAACTGGTAACACGGCATCATCCGTGAACTGGCCAGCCGCTAGCGCGGAGTGCGCGGAGCGGAACAGAGTAATGTATTTATTGTGCGCGACGATCACGCGACAAAACGGGAAGTTATGCGATAAGAAGTGAGTAGTGGTGGAAGAAAGAAGAGAATAAAGAAATAATTTCATGTAAAATTTATGTGATGCCAGAAGGCTAAAGACGAACGATGCAAAATGGTTTCCCAGGAAGCGATGGAATGGCTTCCATCTGTTCATCAATTTCCCTTCGATTGCGGTACCCTCGAGTGCTTCCAACGGGCACCGATTGCAATTGCAATGCAGGTGACAAGAGAGAGAGAGAGTGAGAGAGAGACACACTGCACGATGATGCTGCAAACCCTCAAAGGAAGCGCCGGAATGTCACGAGAAAAGCGATGATTTTCTTTTGTGTTTTCGCTCCTCGCGTCACTCGCTGCAGCTATCGCAACAGCTCGTCAGCAGCGTCTGCCAGTGTGTCTATTGTGTCTCTTGTTCGCAATTTGCTGGTCGTTTTTTTGTGTGTGCTCCGATTGCAATCTGTTGACGTGGTTGATGTTCCTTGCCCAGAGGCCAGGTGTGCTAGGAGGAAGGAGGCGGCTTCAAGGCACATGGAAAGAAATTACTTTTTACCGTGGAAAACTCAATCATCGTGTGCTGGAGTGCGGTGGAAATTTGATTCTTCTCGCCGCACTAGGGACAGTTCTGTGGGATCCTCCGTGATGGGGCACTGCAGTCGCAAGGGCAGGTACATCAGACGGTTCATTTGAGGTCATTTTGTGTTCCAAGAAGCTTCTGTTGCTGGGGCATCATTAAGCATCTTGTGTAGTTCGTGAATGTCACTGCATTGCGTGAGTTGTGACAATCAATGGTATCTAGATTCAAAATACTGTCAGACTAAACTATCAGAAGGTAAATTGGAAATCCTCATTTAATAATTCACTCCAAAATCTCGTATAAGCTAAAGCTATCCCCATTGATCTGCGGGCTTACCGATGATGATGGCTACAGCGTACAGCCTCCATCAGACGAGACTTACAGAAAGGGATGTAGGTGGAGAGTGTAGTGGAATTCAGAGTTGTAGTACGATACACCGATCGAGCGTGTACGTCTACACTACGCCGTTTCATTAAAGTACTCTAAAGCCACCGTCAGAAAAGAGCGAAAGAGCAAGCGAGAGGCGGATTGCCTGCGTGTAGGCGCAACGTGTTTTCGGTTGGCGGTGACACTCACGCGGCGCCGCCGCAGCCGTTCACGACAAAGTTGCGTTGTTGGTGTGGACCATGGCATGGTAAACTTGACACCTTGCAACCCACAACCCGCCCATCAGGGCCGGCGCCATCCTCATCATCATCATCGAAACGAACGAACACCATTCCCTCCCATTGATGGGTGGATTTGAGTACAGCCCCGCGGACAGACGGGAATGTGAGGAAGGAGGAAGGGATGCGAGCAAAGCATGCGCTTTTATGCTCGGCTCTGCTTGCGAGATGGTGAAAGCTCACTCGTTCATAGTAGGCGCGCGAGTGTACGAGATGGGATCACTCACAACCGGCACCGGCGATGGTGAGAGACTCGCATCTCTCTCTCTCTCTCGCGCGTAGTGATGATGATGTTGGCGCACGAGATATGCTATGCGTACGAAGCAGTAGCAGCATCGTGATGGTGGTGTTTCTGATTTTGACCAAAAAAAAAAAAGACAACCCAAAAACGCAACTGGAACTCCGGAACACTCTGCCGTCAAGTGAACAGGCGAGTGAGCGCGCGCGCACGGTGAACGAGGTAAATCTGAAAAGCGCACTCATTGCGCGTCTGCGATTTACCAAAGGACTCCTGCACGGCCGGTGGCACGTGAATCCGGTGCTCGAATTAACGTGTACATTCATCGTACGGCACTGCACTGCACTGCACTGCACTGTTTGCCGGGTGCATTGGGTGGTGCAGAAAATGGATTTTATTTTAGTGTAAAACAGTGCTTGCATCCGTGGTGTGTTTAGTGTGTGATTAAGGATAGTTGCAGTGTCAGTTTGATGTTGCTATCGCCGTGCGTGTTTTGTAAGGTGAAAAGTTAGGAAAAAAACACCACGAAAAAGCTTCCTGATTTCCTCCGATAGCTTATCTCTCTCTCACGTTCTCTTTTACACGATAACGCTCTCTCTATCGCGCTCTCTTGCACCTTGAAGTGCAGCGGACCACCAGTCTCGTGAGACGTTGCATCGACGTTCGGCACACGGCGTGATGCAACGTTGAACGTTATCAAAGCTCCCAAACTCACTCCAAACTACCCCTTTCACACCACCGAACGCATTTGTGCCACCCGGTTTCCGGCTTTTCCGTGCGGTTGTGAAAATGGAGGTTGAATCGATAAGCGACGCTGCTCGTGGCACTGCAGGACGTGTGTTATCGCACGGATCTTCCGATTCGATTAGCGATTAGTGCGAAGTGCAGAGATGTAGAGAACGGTTTTTACCCTTGGTGAAGGGCGAGTGTTAATGATTTCCTTGAGAACGTTATCGTTTGTGTGTGAGGCTGGAAGAGAAATTAATTGCGGTTTTCCTTCGGTGAAATTAATTTCCACAATATGTTGACAGCTCTTTGCAATTGCACTGGACAGTATGCCGATGGCTTCGACGAGGTAAGAGCTTGAAAATAGAAGACACTCCTGCAGAAATTGTCCGGTCTTCGTACAGAAAATGGCGATATTTTTCCGAAAACCCGAAAACCGTGCGCCTCCATCACTGGGCGCCTCCATCGCCAGCCCTTGAACGGTGTCAGGGATTTTTAAACACCCGCACGTGCCTCGCTGGTGGTGGTGGTGGTTGTGGTGCTGTGCCATCAAAATGTATCTCTGTGTGTATGCGTGAATCGCAGACATCGCCATCACCTTGGTGCATGTGCATCCGGTGCATCCGGCCTAACGGGAGCAAGATTTGCTCGCACGGTTTGCGTTGAGCGAGCACTCAGTCTCAGGGAGGGAGCTTTGTCTTTGGCGATTTAAATCAGGCAGTCTTACCGAGCGAACGATGAGCGAGTCTCGTGAGCTGCAGGGTCGTTGTGCAGTGCAGAGCTGCATGCACGCGCCGCGCTGCACTCATTGATGCTGAGGTTTCGGTTTTGAGGTGCTGTTGGGTTTGAAGGTGTGTTTGTGAGTTGTGTGCGGACGGACGGACGGTGATCTACGCTATCTATGCTTGTGCGCACATTCACAAACACACTCAACGCTCTACGATTCACGTGCTCGAGTACGGTGTATTCCGCGCCATACCATCCAATGCCTGTTTTCCGTTCCTTTCCGTACCTTGCAGACCATCGGTCACCACCGTAAGACACGTGTCTGTGTCTGTGTGCAGCTACAACGATAGGATTGGCGTTGTGAGCGTGAGCAAACGAGACAGACAGGACTCCAGTGGAGAGCTGGAGTTGAAAAATCAGATAAAATAAGAATCACGAGTCGATGAACACGAGCAGCAGCGGCAGCAGTAGCAGTAGCGTGAGTGTAGGAACAGGTAAACGATAAACCGAGAGTGAAAGAGACCGAGAACAACGAGGGAATAGTGATGGCGTGAGCGATGGTGGTGCTGTTCAACATGAGATACGCGCGGTGGTGGTAATCGACCGATAACGAACGAATGTCATCAAATTGAAGTCAATAGTCCGTAACGTGGCACACGAGGTGAGCGCTGTTGAAGTGCCAGGAAGTGCAATAGTGCAGAGCGGTGCAACGGAGTGAAGATTTGCTTTCACTTGGATTGGCACACCGGTTAGTGCTGTTGTAATGGCGTCGTGGTAAGGCACCTCCATTCTGCATATCTTATGTTAATTCAGGGGAATTGATTTATCTATCATTTGTTGGGTTTGCTGTAAAACAAATTTAATTAATTTCCAAACAAATCCCGCACACTGTCAACCGGATGATAAAGGACAAGAATGGAGAGATTGGACGAAAGAGTTACCGAAATTCTTGCGAAATTCCTTTGAACTCGAGCTGAAGCCCTTCTTCCCCTGGTTTGGATCGACTAGCGCGATACGATTCGTGTTCGCCCGCTACGTCTATTTGCCTTGACCCTCATTTCCTGCGAGACCGGTGGACAGACACACAGACCCTCTCTTCCTTTGGTCTCTCGTGTCCAGGGGGTCTAATTAATCCGGCTGTCTAATTAAACATTCATCCAACAACGCCGAGCAGATCGCACGATGCCGGCGATTGCGTTCCGGTGCAATAAACAACATGCGAAGCGGTGAAGTGTATTACGATTCCATTGTAATTACATGACCAGACCCCGAAGGCGGTGGCCAGAGAGGAAGGGGGCCTAGGTTTTGGAGACAAAGAAGGAACCATTGAAGAGCTAGCCAGACGCCTGGTGCTGCTGCTGCTGCTTCTGCGAGACGAACACAGAAACGGATTTACGGCAAGAGGTCGGCCACGATTGCTGGCCATAAAATGTCGGATTTGTGGAGCTGGCCTGCTTAGGGAAGTAGGAATGTGCGCCTTGGCACTGACCTGGGTTTAAAAGGGCGATGAGGAAGAGGAAAATGGCTTCCTTTTACAGCATGGGGCAGTGACTATTAAGTAGCTTTTCTTCTTTCGGGGGTTAGCATGAAAATGAAGTGATAAAGAGTATTACTGGCGGGAGTGTTCTATCTTTTGCACACTGGAATGCCAATCCTTTCGTGGTGGCCTTTTTCGGTTCTCTTCAAGTTATTGAATAAGTGTTTTTTTTTCGTAATTTTTATTAAAGGAAATAACCCGTCACTAAGCCAAAACCATAGACGCCGCCGTCTACGATCTGCGATCAGTTGTCATGCAAATGCAA
>NC_064878.1:52783548-52806048 GCF_943734665.1 Anopheles aquasalis | reverse complement strand
ACGAAAATTGGATTTCCTGCTTCACTTCGACGAATCACTGATGGGTGGAGTATCCGCTGAATGAAAGCACAAGACTCTCGGTACCGGGAACTCGTTCTTTCGTTCGTTCGTTCGTTCGTTCGGCTTCCTAAATCAGGTCCTTCATTGTGAATCACATTTAGCGCTCGGCTGCATCGATGTAGTACCGGTACTGTACTACTTACGGAAGAAGAGGAGCTACTAATAATTTGATAAATACAGCATCCAGCATCATCATCATCATCATCATCATCATCATGGTCGTCGTCAGCGCAACATCAATTATGGGCTCGTTTGAGCGAACGGACATTCCAGGGGAGTACTGCTCGGTATTCCATCAAGCAGCATAGCAGCATGTCCGAAAGGACTCATTTTGAAAACGAATAATCAGCAACAGCAGCAGCAGCAGCAGCAGCAGCAGCAGTAGTTACATGCGTGCTTGTAACATGCATAATCAATAGCACAAATTGCACAGCTGCTGAGCTCCTTGAGCTCCTCGTTGATAAGAAGAGAATGTATTAAATTCTTCAAACGCACATTCTGCTCCCGCTCTTCTGTCGTTCTCTCGCTGTGGTTCAATATTATATTCCCCCCCATTCCGTTCTGCCCGTTCACCTCGTTGGCCCCGTCCGTGGCTCATTTCGCAATGAATGCATTCTTGGCAATAAGTTGCAGAGCGTTGGCTCGCAGTGCGAACCGATCGATTCGATCCGATCGATAGAAACGGCTTATTAATTCCAACTATCATGCTCTGCACTCGCACACAGGAGAGCACCGGTGCCGATCCGGTGGTCGCTAGTTGCAGCAGCAGCAGTTGAGGATGCAATAAAGCGCACGTGTTGGCCGCATGCAAGCGGATGGAGCGAAGCGAAGAAGTGCATTTATGCATGCCATGCTCGAGCATAACCGAGGGAACGAGCGAAATGCGGTGTGTGAGCGAGCGTTGTTCATTGAAATTCCATGTAGCCAGCGCTGGGCTTGGCTGCTGCAATGGCTTTTGCCCTTTTTGGCCCCTCGGTACCGGGAAGGGCATTTTCCGATATTTCCACTCCCGTGCTTCTCCCTTTTCTCTCTCTCTCTCTCTCTCTCTCTCTCTCTCTCTCTTTCTCTTCACGGCTTCACTCATCGGTAAGATGTAGCTGCGGTATGTAGCTTATCTTTTGTGGCCCGGCACATCGGTGTAGCAGGTGAATGCATCAGCATTACATAAATTCTGCTTTCGGAATCGCCCTCCTCCCCTCCTGCCCCCTGCTGCACATCGTTTAGCATTCGCCACCCAATCCCGTCGAAGGTTCGTATGCAAAATCGAAGGATCGTTAGCTGGGCAAATTAAAAAGCGAACAATTTATGGTGTGAGAGCGCTGTGTCGGAGTGTGTGCCAACGTGCGCACGTGTGTATGTGTGTCAGTCGTCGTCCGTTGGTGTGCTGCAGACTGCTGAGCTTCGATCGAACGAACTGGACGCTAATCGCCGGTCACCGTTACTGGAACTGGTCGTTTGCAGGTGTCACCGGTGCTGATCATGTCCGGTGCCAGCGCTGGTTGGCCATCCATTTCGAATGGTCCGGTGATACCGGAGTGGTTCGAGTTCGTTCGCTGGCATTCACACTCGAGACAGACGGTCCAGACCGACCGGTCCAGGAGGTCCGAGTCAGCATTCTGCAAATGAATGCAAAATGCAGGAGCAAGCTCGGCTGCTCTGCTGTCTACTTGCTCGCTGTCCAAACGGTTTCGCGATTAAAATCGATCGGAACCAGCTAGTAAGACCCTTTTTTTTATCTGTCTCTGTGGGGAAACTGCTCTTCTTTACATCCTTTACGATAGTGGAGGTCAATTTCAAGTAAGTAGATAGAGAATCGGGGTCACCACCGTTCGGAATCCGAGCCACAATTGGTTTGATAAGAGATAGAGATTCAACTGACCACAGGAATAGATAGGAAATGGTGGAATTATAAGATCAGTACCCTTAATCTGTTCCTTTTACCAGCTGCAGACCATAAAAATTTGCCAATTTGATGCTCAAACAAATGTTTGAATTTGAAGAGGAAGTTATTTGGTCTTCTTTTTAAAAACTCTCTTTAATTTAAGGACATTTGCTGCATTTCTTAGTCAAATTCGAGTTAAAATCCTTAAAATTCATTCAAGGTTTAAAATATAAAATCCATTCGATATTAAAGACAACATTGCAATGCTGTTTGTTCTGTAGACTACAAGATAGAAGAGATGCAATTTGTGCATCGAATGCACTTTCCCAGACTTGAGAAAACTGTTGATCGATAAATCAAATTCGATAGTTTTTCATTTTTTATCTTGAGTGTGTTTGTTGTTAAATGTTAGACGACCCAAAATGGTACACGTTTAAAATAAATCTGCGGTATAATGGTAGCACAAGAGCCACTTTCTAAACTACTTAATATTCAACATAAAAAATGGAATATTCAGCAAATGTGGCAAAGTTTAACTCCTCCTTTATCATACGATCCTTCACCACACTGCACGCCTGCACGAAATTGAAATTCACCTACTCTCAAACCGCTGCACCGTGATCGAGAGATGCAGAAAGACATGGTGAACGCTGCGAACCAACGGCGCTGTCAGGATATCAATAAATCTAATGAATTTTCTCCAACTCCTACGGACCGCTAGCGGTTCTCACCTAATCGGCAAACGTGGGTGCCCGCGCACACACGCGTGTTTGCACACGGGAAATGGAAGAAAAATAGAGCCACAGCCGGCGCAGCAGCAGCAGCAGCAGCACCAGTATCAGCGAGCTGGCATGCTGAAATGCATAAATGCAAACCGCTATAAATGTTTGAGGAGCCGCCTTCGCCACCAACGCGGCCTTCCGCGTGTGGGTGGCGACCTCAACCTCCTTCACCTTCTTGTCGTATTATAAATTCATGCATGCACAGCAGGCACTTGAGGGAGAGGAAAGGACGAGGATAAATATGCTTAAAAACTCGAAAGGAAACACTCGAAAACGCCCCCTCGCCGGGGAACCTCACTCTCTGGTCTCGTCTCGATAGGCGAAAGGGAAAAGTTTGCACTATCCCAGCACCATCGAACCATCCTTCCTTTCTGAAGATGTCAGTTCCAACGGAACGGATCGGTACAAAGTGTACCACTGCGCACTGCGAATGCTAGGCGCTGGAGGTTGATGAAGATCTTCTTCATCTCGGTTAGGGGGGGGGGGGGAACATGTGAATGATCATTTAGATTTCTCATCGCCATTTTACATCGGTCCCGGGGTTTTATGAGTGGAGCACGAACATCCAGCATCCGGTGCTGGTGTGAAAGATGGCAGGAAATGGAAGTGCACACAGCCTGCTGCTGCACCAGAGGAAAGTTTATGCGCCATGCAAATGCCATCCTCCAGATCCTCTAGTTTCAGTGCTTTATGGAATATTCATTTCCCCTACAACGACGACGACGATGAAAAGGCACACATTCATGCTCCTTTTTCCCCTTTAACTGGCCACCATCACCGGCCAGTCGCCCTGAAGTCAGGATAGTCGGTTTGAGGTTAGTTTGGTTTCCTAGCCGGGCCCCGGCCCCGTCGAGCACGGCCAACTCCGATCAACATATGTGAAGTTTGTGCAGCGCTTGTTTGATTAACTTTTGTGGTCAAAGATACACACAGGCACACACGAGCACATGGGCGGACACATACAGAGTGAAGAGTCGATCGGTTCTTTTCTCGCTGAGCAGGATCGCTGGCTGGAGCGTTTGGTTGTTCCGGTTCGGTTGTGGCGTAATGTTGGCCAACCTTCCAGAGGCCTTCCAGCTGGTCATCCAGACCATGCTGGCACCTTCCGTTCAGCCGTTCGTCGGTCCGTTTGTTGTGCAGAAAAGTTTACTCCGTTCCCTCCTCCCATCCCTCACTCACCACTGTCACTGTCAGTCCGTATGGTTCTGCAATGTTTATTGAGCATTAAGCCCGGTGGCCAGCTGCTGGTGTGCCGCTGCGGTGCATGCTACTGTGAGCGGCCCCCCCCCCCCCCACCCCAAAAACTCGCATCTCGCATCGTGAAAGTGACAGAATCGGGGAGGTTTTTGGTTATGGAGGGCTAATGAACTTTCTGGGCATCTTTCTCGAGAGCACGAGAAACGAGTTAAAAAGCTGTCAGAAACGGATATCCTTTTGGGTAGGTTTTTTTTGCGGGGAGAGTGAAGTAAGTGTAGGAGATGATCGAAAAAGGAAAGACGTGCTTTGATGTGCGTTGGTCCACGTCCTTTGCAAACGAGTGAACGTTTCTAGTAAAACTTTGTCTCAGCATAAACTCTTTTTGTGCCAAAGTGGTGAACATCAGTGCATCCTGACGTCCACACTAATGACGATATCAAACACAATTTGCAAAATGGTGACAAATGCCCGACTGCTGCTAGTGGTCGTGGCCGCGTGACACGGTTTCTTCCAACCGAGTGCGCATTACAGTTCAGGCTGCCAGGTACGGTGAGGACCAAGTAAATGTGCTCAAGCTACCGCAACGACACATCGAGCTCGGCTCGACAGACGACGACGGTAACCGGGTTCCCCCGGGTTCGTTTTGGGTCGCTGCATTACTACAAGGAAACCACCGGAGAAGCTGCAGCTCGCCGTTGCCAGGAGTTGTTCGCGTTCTCGTCCTTCGATGGCAGCATTCGTGTTTGCGTAGCATAAACCAATGGCGGTGATGGCGAATGGGGAAGTTGGTTCTTAATTTTCGCTCCAATTAGGTCGCGCTGCCAGTCGCCGTGAACTGTCAGGAGATTAATTTATTACGTACACACGCCAGGCAGCCAACCGGGAGCTGGCATGGCATGGAATGGAATGGAAAGGAAAGTTTAGATAGATTTATTATGCAGCTTCTGAAGCGGAAGTTGAAGCAGAACCTGCTGAGCAGCAGCAGAAGCAGCAGCAGCCAGTAGTCGCTAGTGCCACCTGATACTCTTGGTAACGAGAACTCCAATGTACCAGGGGCGCCAGAGACGAGGGGGTTTTGTAGTACTTTTGCGAAATGTACTTAGCTGTAAAGGAAAAAAGAGAGAGAGAGGGAGTGAGAGGGGATTCAAATAATGTTTTATTTATCGAGCCGACTCAGAAGAACGCAACAACAGAGCCGGTTCCCACAAAAAAAGCTCTCTGCTCGTAGACCAGAGATTTGTTCTCCGAAATGCCGGTTGTGTTTGGCTTTGCAGGACTTTCGGAAACACGGTTTCCTCGGGTTGTTCTACCGGGAGCTTGAGAGGAAGCCCACAAACACGACAAAGACATAGATCAATTTCCCATTTGTATAATGTTTACTTCATCTTTTATCCATACCCTGGGCGCTCGCAGACACACCGAGAGACTTCACAGAGTCGTCGGCACCGGTGGCACTTGAGGTGGAGGAAAAATTGGAGACCAGAAGTGTCTTGGGAGTCGTCCGGAACATTCGCTCGTGGCAAAAAGGAAAGCCGAACGCTTCGATGGAAAATCACGTTCCACCAACAACCTTCCAGCGCGCTTCCGAGCCGAAACTTTAGCCGAGTAATCCGTTTGACAAATAAAAACACTTTGCGCCAGGCCACGCTAGACCAGGTTTCGGGATTTAGAGCAGTTGGCACGTGATGTGCACCGGTTTGGGTGCGGTTTGGAGCTGCAACTCCGTTTCCATCGCCAGCCAGCCAGCCAGCCACCCAGCGGGACGGATCGATTGAACAAATTGAGCAAATCTGGCAGTCGAAGGCTTCAATTAGTGCCGAACGTAACTTTGCTGAGAAGTTTCCGACGTTCCGTTTGCTTTCTATTTCATTGCACTCGACAGCCGGGCGATAGGGAGGGTCCCGTATCGGTTGTGGTGTGTTTTCAGGAGTCCATTTTTCCTGTAAATCTTTTTCATCAACTTTACAAAGCATTTTACATTATGAAGGATATTCCAATGTGATCTTCAAAGAGTTTCTCTACGGTACAAAACTAATTAAATCTTTTATCTTTCATGGAAATGAATTTCCCTCCGATGAAGGGACTACCTTTTTCCAATATAATACGTTTCATTCGATCAAGGAACTGACGTGCAGTATAGAAGGGCACGTATATAATTTCCACATGACGCCTTCCAGTAATATGAATTACTTGTTGATTACATGCGCATCAGATAATGAAATCTCATGTCAATCAGTATCAGGTTATTAAGTTTTGTGATTTTTCTTGGCAAATTATCAGCTACGCTCTTCGAACGCAGCTTGGAAATGATTGGAAACTAAAAGAGCTTCCATGCAAGCAAATTTAATATGTAATTCTTAAAAGATATTTAACAGATTGCGCCTGTTTGAAAGATCAAGACTGATTGAAATAAGCACTACATTAAGAATAAATTCGCCAGAAAATTATTAACATTTCCATTCCACTCATTCTGCTCCACCAAAACCGAACTCCATTCATTTTAATTTATCATTTCGGGGTTCCTCAAATTATGCAATCAACTAAATTACCCGCTAGCCATAGCAGTGATAGCGTACGCCAGCTCGGCACTTGGTTTCCATGCCATTAACACTCCCTTTCCCCCATTCCTTGGCCGCACACAACCAGCAGCAGTTAATGGAGTCGTTCGTTCCTTTAAAAAATTCGGTCACCGGTACGCCACTACTACTGACCGGCAGTGAAACTCGCGGAAAAAGTTCCCTTCCGCATTCCGCCCCGATAGCGACGCCATTCCGGGACAAAGTTTTAATTTTTCCGTTGATTTTCCGTCGATAATTGGAACCCCACGGGTACGGTATGGGACAGTTTCGTGACTTTCGCCAACAGTGCGGTGCAGTTGCGGTGCGGTGTCCCCGAAAATGGAGACTGAGATGAATTCCAAGTGTAGAAAGTGGTAGTTCCGAGCAGCCCTTCCCCCCTTTCCCCCCTTCCCTAGGAAAGGATGAGTTTGTCGGAGTCAAATAATTAATTACTCGAATGAATTATCCGTTTTTTTTTTCGAAATTGGTGCGCAGTGGGCCATTCTCTGGGGAAGGAAAGGAAGTAAGGAAGGAACTGGATGCGCCCGGACGGCGTTGCCGAACTTGAAACTAAAGAAAGTTTGCCCCAATCTTTGCCGCAGGGTCTTTGCAGCCGGAGCATTGGTGCAGTGCAGCAGCAGCAGCAGCAGCAGCGTAAAGTGAAGCCAGTGAGCCGGAAAAAGTGAGCTAAAAGTGAGTGAGAACAGCGGCATGACATGTACATTTAAAATTCCATAAATAAGTGAGGTACTACGTGGTCGTAGTTTATCGTCCGCCTGGGTAGCGCCACCAAGGTAGCAGTCACCGCCAACACCGTGCGACTCGAGCGACAAATGGATACTATCCACCATTCCTTTGACTTCTTAGCGCAGAGTGAGTTGCAGTGCAGTGGTTTGCCGGCAAAAATGGAGTTACTGTGCGCTAAGCCTTAGTGTGAATCGTGCTGGTGGTGGTGAGGACGTGGTCGAGGACGAGGACCGGCATCACCGTCAATAGCATCGCGCGAGCTCGGACGTCTATGCCTTTTACGGGCGCCTCGCCAACACAATGGATGTACGCGGCCTCGCCCAGGCCCTTCTACTGCTGTACATTCTCAAAGGTAAGTCAACGGCTCATCTGAACGGACCTTTGCAACCCCCAAAAAGGACTTCTCCGGGACGGGAGTGTCGGCAACACTCGTTTCGTTTGATGTTAGGCAAACGGGAGTTCCGCGAATGCGAAATTCCACGGCGAACATTAGTAACATTCCACGGGGCCGACTGCCCCGTTGCTGCATTTCCAATGCGTTCTGGCGCAAAACCCGAACCGCGTAATTAAAGAAAAAGGATAATATCGAACGCAGTTGCAAAGAAACGATCCTGACGGCCACTGACAGCACGGATCACCCCTTTTTTTGCGTCCGATCCGATCCGAATCCACCGCCAATTGATTGTGGCCGGAATGGACTGGTAATCGGTGTGGATGAGGCAAAGAATTTAATGAAGAAATTCCTTCCACACAGCCGCGAGAAGGTTCTCGAGGCAAGGAACGGACGGACGGACGGACGCACGGATGGTTAATGCCGGTCGAGAATAAGTATTCCGGACCGTAGTACCGTGAGCGAGCCCTGAAGCTCTGGGCGGTTCGATCGGAATTTTATCGATATCGATGCGAGAATGAAATGGAATGAAATGATGGTGGATGAACTTCTTGCCGGAGTCTCCGGAGCCAAGAGATCAGCTTCTGGAAGGTGTGGGTTAATGGATGGCAGTATTTCTTGTGCCTTCGCCTTGCGAGCGCTGGCAAAAAGTCGAACGAATCCAAGATGATTGAGGTAAGACTGCGGACACGACCTCTCTGGGAATTTTCCCTGTTTTTTCCTCTTAGATTGCAGGATTATCTTTGATTTTTTTATCGGAATAAGTTGACTTCTGCGTATGCTGAACTTCCACAGGTTGTTATGAAGACGTAATCGCCATCAGATGAAGATCTGAAGGACAGTTTTTGATTGGAAGAACTCTACGTAGATGAAAGAGCATATCTACAAGGACACGGCTGAAAATTCGTAAAATGTCCGTCAAGTTAATAATAGCTAATGCCTGCAGAATGATTTACTGTTCTAAAATATTGTAAAGCAGTTAATGAAATGGCACGAAACGTTATTTTGAAAGAACTTTGAGAGCAATCTAATCCAACATAATTCCATGTTCAGCAAATAAAAAAACATAAATCAGAATGAATCCCTCCCTTGCGCACGTGAATAGCAAGTTAATTTGTCAGGCCGCATCATCAATCCCAGCCTTCCGTCTCACACGACCCCCCACGATTGGTTCTTCATTCGCCTGCCGGCTGTCACATGTTCCCGGTTCCATTCACACAAGAGGCATAATAAATTAGTGAAAAAGTAAACTTTCTCCAACTGTCTCCGCAGCACAGCGCAGTGCAGCGCACGCGGACTAGCGGTGTCTACCGTCGTCTCTGTCTCGACGAATCCCGACGATCCGAGAGAGTTGCGACAGCTGAATTTACATAGCAATTGTCGAGCCACCAACCTGAGTGGGAGGCGATGGTAGTTGAGTTTATTTTCAACCCCGCTCCCTTCTCTCGCTAGGTGATACCTTTCCCTCCCTTGACACCCAGGTTTCGTTTCTTTCCCATTTTTTGTCGTCATCCTTACTTGCCCGCAGAGAGGGAGAGAGAGCGGCAGGAAATGGACAGGGTTTTGCAAATTACCTTGGCATGTCAAGGCTTTGGGCCAAAGTTTTACGCCACCACGAGGTCTGACGCATTCTGCTGTTAGTCCTCTTCGGGGGGAGGGGAGACACGTAACACGACACCTCATCGGTAGGGGTCGCTGCGTTGATCCAGCCGGTTTTTTGGGGCCGAAGAGTAGCAGGAGGTAACTTCCCTGAGCGAGGGAAGGAGAAGATGAGCGGGAATTTATTTACTGCTTTTCGCCTTCACACATACAGACACACAGCCATATACATACAAAAGCACAAAGCCCATGAAGTTAAGGCTGATTTATTCGTTCCAAGCAGACAAATTGCTTCGTCAAATCCATCAACCAGCATCCAGCGCCAGCGTCCTTCTCCGCTCGGGCAAGCCACGTTGTCAGTGTGTCAGAGAGGCAGAGGTCCATCCGACCAACCGACTCGGCGGCCGACCACAGGCTGCCTGTGCCCGTCGAGTGAAAGTTTGATGGAAAAGTATGATGGAAAAAAGGGCGGTCTTGGGGTTCGCTAGATCGCTTCCATCATAGGGCGAAGGTCGGGGCGAAGGCGAAAGTGAAAAAATCCCTGCCCTCGCCCCCCGAACCCTGGCCATGTCCTGGCCCAAATCGCAGAGGCCAATCGATGACATTTGTGCCACATTCCCACCGCTTACCGCCGGGTCGTAGTAGGCCATTTACTTCGGAGCATTTGGGGGATTCTGTCGGCTTCTTCGATCTTCGAAGCAATCACCGTGTTGGATGCTTGGATTGCTTGGATTCAAATCCAGGTAGTATGTGAATAGACCGGAGCAGCACCGACAGGCCGGCATGTGTGAAGCGGATTCCGGAGTTTTCCATGGAAAGGAAAATACGAAATTTGCTGTTGGGGAAACTTTTCCCATTTTCATTATTTGCCAACGTTTGCAGTTCCTGGTTTTGCGGGTGTGCTTGGGCGTGTGAAAATGGACACTGCTCAAATCGGTGACTAGCAGGAAAGAAAAAGAAGCATCTCATTTGTTGCGGATAAGTAAACGGAAATGGATATTACTAAGGATGTGGGTATTCGAGAGAGGTTTCTGCTGAAGTAATAGTTACAATTTGCGTCTCGCAAACCTATTGGTTGTTGTAAGACGACTGTTGACGTCCTTAATAAATGTCAGTGAGGGTATTTTAATGAAGAATTCTCGTCAGGAACCCCATGTTTCAATCTTTCAATTCAAATCATTCGATTAAAGCTTCTTTCATTCACTACAAAACCATAGAAATGGACAAAATATGGACTCGAAATTGCGCGTAAGTCAATCATTTTATCAAAGGGCCTTCTCTTTCGTTTGTCCTTTCAACGAACCGCACTCGCTCGCAATTCAACCGGCCCTAATTGCTGTATTTGTGGCGTGTATGCTGTTCTTGTCGTTTGCCGTCATACCGAGACTCCCGCCGAGATGGTGCACAAGAAGATAACGACCCGAACCGGTGGCACCACCACCCGATCGAATGGTGCCGTGGGCCGCGAGGGGCGGGCTAAGAAGAGATAAAGAAAATTGGATTTTCCACCAGAACGCAACGGTACATGCGGTGCTCGTGAGCGCACACACCAACCAACGCCGACAGACAGGTGGGGACCCCAAGATGAATTGCCTGCCAGGCGAAGCTCCTACTCGAGCTCGCCCCGGTGCTGATGACGGATAAACTTTGAGCGCAACAACGCCGGCGAATCGGGAAAAAAGGAAAGTTCGCAACAAAAATATGAGTCCAACTGGCGGTGGCGGCAACGGCTACATCAGTTTTTCTTCCACTCGCATCATAAAAAAAGGGAAACGAGGAAGAGAACGGGAGCACCATCAGCGCGAAGGAGTTAAATGTTTTTTAGCGAAGTAAAATGCTTCTTTTATTTCCTCGACTCCTTCAGTAAGTGCGCGGTGTGGCGGTACACATGCTGTGTCCGGGCTGAGATTACTTTATTTTAAATCAATTTCCTCGGCTGCGGAAGTTTTGGCAGCAAGATTTAATGCTACATCGCGAGCGCGCACAGCAACTGGAAGGCGAGGCAAAAGTTGTGCTTCTACTCCCATGGAGAGCGAACTCCGAACTGTCTTGATGCAAAACGATTGTTTCACTTCTGTGGCCGCATGTGCCGCAGCGGGGCATTTCCGGTTGTTGATGGGCTGTGGAGTGGAGCACCGGAAGGATGCTGATGAATCCATCGTGCTCCGCCTCCCGGGGGTCCAACAACTGGATCTATTATGATGTTATGAGAAAAGCTTATTTTCACACAGAAAGGCCGCCCCGTAAAAGCTCATGTAAAAAAATGGTCAGAAACCATTTCACACCACGAGCAGCTGCCAACATCATCCTATCAGGCACACACAGCTCCGGTGGATCGTTTCCGCTAAACAGCGGGGAGTCTGCCGGTGGCTTAGGATGTTATTGTACCGGAAATGCCCCATACGATGGCCAGTGCGGTGCTAGCAGGATGTGAGTGATGATTAAACGCCACGGGGGAACGCCGCTAGTGATGGAGGTAGTGGCCATTAGCCAAAGTGAAACCCAACGCAGCAGCAGCAGCGAGCAAATGATGGTTTCTGATGTGAGCTCATGTATCAAACCATGAGCTGGCGGACCAGGGCAGAGATTTGCAGAGGTATTTGTAGTTCGAGCTGGTTAGCTTCATGTTGTGTGATTTTTTGTTTGTGCTGAAGGAGGAGAAGGAAAGGATGAAAGGATAACCCGAACGAGCTCCGCTGGGGAGGAAAGTGAGAAAATTCAAAGAAAATCTCAATCAATTCCAGTCAAGGATGACAGCGCAACAGCGAGCGGAGTAACCCAAGCGGAGAACCCGACTAAACCGGATCGAAGGATAAAGGAACGTGGTTCCCAGGTTCATCTTGCGTTATTTATGAGTGATCATCGTCAAGCGTGGTCGCTGCTAGGCAAGCCAATGGCTGGGGAGCTGACGGCTGACCTTTGCATTTATGGATTTAGCCCTGGCCGTCGTCCTCGGCGTCGTAAATCCTTGGTTGTCAGTCGCTTGGCTGACTGTGGCCGGCTGGTAGGTGTTGGTGGCGAATTTTACGCTTCATCGCGGGCAACGACGCTAAATCCGGGTACCGATCGCAGGCCACCGATGCGAGGCGCATAAATACTCTTCAAGACTCGGTGGACGTCCGTGAAGGACGATCAGAGCGCGTTCTTTTACCATGCATGTGCAATGAATATTCATCACGCGCACGACGACGACGACGAAGACGACGAGCAGCATCACCACCAGTTGCGAACAACGAACTGGATCCAAGGCCACACGCGCGCGCCCGGTTCGCGCTGCTTTCCATTTTTATCGCTATTGATTTTCGGGCCGGATTTGTGCCATCACTTTCGTCCTAAATCCTTGATCGCCTTACCGCCCTTTGCCCTCCCCTGATAGACGTCACCTGGGTGTTACAGGGCACGGCGCGAGCTCGCCAAACTGTGTCGCCTTCCGATCTCGTTAACGTCAAGCGTAGCGATACGTCAGCCGGTGCTGAACTGCTGCGTGTTATTAGCGAGCGCACTGTGGAGTCATGGGAATCACACGCTACACGTGGCAAACTTGGCCAAATCCTTATTTGCTTTGCCGCTTGCCGGAACGATTGGTGCGGCAGATGTTGAGTGGATCGAGATGAAAGAGGAGGATCGCTACGATTGGAAGCCCGGCGATGATTACAATTGGAAAATCAGTTTCCGGTTGCTTGAACACACACGTGGCCTGCCCTTGACTTTGGTCCCGAAATTACTTCCATCTGCAATGGACAGTCCAGGATTCTGGCGTTGGTTAATCTTCTCCCGCTTAGCATTAACGCTCTGGTGAGTTCTGGTTTTTGGTCAGGCCAATTCCTATTTCCCTTCATCGCTTCTCTTTCGCTATCTCTCTCTCTCTTTCTCTTGGGAGAAAGAATGATACAACCAACAACCAAGCTCCCCTTTGCAGTGGTCAGTTCCAGGGATCCGGTGGGCATCTGTTTGTGACTCTGCATAAATAATAAATTTGAGGATCTCGTACTTTCACCGGAGACTATACTTCTATGCTGCTTCTCCTGGTTGTACTGGGCAGCGCTGGACAGGGAGCCGGTGCTAGTCTTCAGATGCAGACAGCGTAAACCATACAAAAGCACACAAGCACAACTGTGAGCTGTGGAAGTGACTGATGAATTCGTAATGATTCTCGATTATATAGCATCGTATTTACCTTACCAACTGTCTGCAAAGTCGCCTCGCCTCGCCTCGAAGCCGTCACTGTGCCGGACAGTTCTGTGCAGAACCAGTTCCGTTCTGAAAAGCCTAAGGTCACCTCGGTGGCCCAGCCCACAAACCTTCATTTGTGAGCAAATTGGTTCAAAAATTGAAGTATCGCTGTCTTGTAGCCGCTGTAACCACGAAAGCAATAAGTTACTCTTTAGTCTTCGAGCGAAGATCCCACCAGCAAAAACGACCTTTTCTCCTGGGGAGGAATTCCAAGGATCGTGACTCGTAAGTTTTCCGCTCCTGATTTATGGGAAAATAAAAACAAATTATGACTATGATCTGTGCGCTCTCGCCGGGCGCCCAGCAGGGCGAGGGTCGTTTGTTGGCAAAGTCTTATGACAGCAAAACAAAGAAAGTTAAAGTTCCGCAGCCCCTCGGAGTACATTAGAGGCGCGTACCAAGGACTAGGTAAGGAGTGGGTTTATCTCTCCACAGCACAGGCTATCCGTTATTGATTTCTGGGGACAACTTCTGGGTGCCAACTCGGCCAACAGAAACTGAGATTGAGGTGAAGTGAAAAGCTGTTTTTTTGGATGATGTGTATTGGGTAACTTCCCACTTACGTGCTCAAGCCGGCAGCCACACAAAGCGGCGCTGACATCCAATATTGCTCCTCATCCTGCAATATTTCCTTCCCCGGGGATCGAGGCGAAGAATCCAAACATCAAACATGTTTGCCTTCAATCAACGCCATTTCAGCGCTCGCTAGCATCCAATAATAGAAATTTTAAGTTCCTCCCGGTTGACGACGCCATTCAAGGAACAATTCCCCCATCGAAACACGAAACATGTATGGGTGGGTTTTCAGGAAGTGCGCCACTCGCTGACATGTGGTCGCTGCGCTGGAGGTGTGTTCACTGAAAGTAAACATTAATTTGATGTAAGATAAATGAGAAAGATAAACCCGAGACACGAGCAAACCTACTCCACGTCATTTTGTTTTGGAGTGTCCCAAGCGTCGGCCACGGGCACGCGCGAGCATCTATCAACCAGGCTACCCAAACTAGCGTCTCATGTCGGTGAAAAACGGGGGCAAGAAAAGTGGTTGCTGCACTTCTGGCGACACGTGGACCGCACACACAAAGACACAGTAGATACTAAGGACTTGTGTGTCTGAGAGAGAGAGAGAGGCTGGTGCACTTAAAGCAACATCAACTCTTAATGTCACTGCTTCCTTGCTCGGTACTCTCGGCCGACACTCTTTATCTGATGGCAGGACCTTTTCTCGGTTGAGCGTTGTTGGAGCTCGATGACACTCGCTACAAAACCGGTGACAGGTGGTGAATAATCAACTACTGCCATCGAAACACCCGGAAAATAATGGAGAGAAGGGTGATAAGTTCTTCTTATTTTCACTTCAAGTTTACTTTCGGTTGACAGCAACCCGGGGAGTAGCTTGTTTTCTCGGTGCTTGTTGGATGCTAACACCACCGGTAGCTCAATTGTAGTGCAAGATGCAGTCGTAGATGAAAAAGAAGGAGAATTGAATCAATTTCAAAGTAACATTTCATTAATATTCAGCTTAGTATCACTTTGAATTGTTGAGAATAATGCAAAATGGTTAGATGAAACTGTTCTTATTGATAGCTAGAAGAAATATGTTCTATGTTTCTATGTTACTTTCCCGAAATCCATTACATAACTCATGTAATGGTATGTTCTTGTATTCTGTCACAAAAAAAGCCATCCTTGATCGGATGTCACATACGTAGCAGCGTTATAAATGGATTCTGGCAGTCAAATTTCGTCCTCAACGCAATCCATCCCCACGCCTAGGACAACCGATAATTGATTTCGCATCCAAGTAACTTGTCTCCGACTCACTCCGACACCAGATCGTGGCGAGATGAAGATCGAGCATGACCGACCTACCGGGACAGCCGTCAAACCGAACCGTCGTCAACCGTCAGTGGAATGTAATTTGTCGGTTTTTGGAGCGTTTCGTTAATTATCCCGCATACCATCGGGCAGGTTGCATAATCTCTCCGGTCCGGGGGACTAAGTGTCCAAAACCAAAGTGTCACTCAACTCAGCGCTGATTAGGCATGAGTAGCCGCTGACGACCGGAATTAGGGATTACGGGATCCGCAACCGGTCGGTGTGGGGTTTGATCAAGAGTGACACGTGGAAAAGGTGCCGAGCTGCTGCTGACCGAGCTGACATGAAATCCCCTACAAACTGCTCTCTATAGCTTCCCGGGAAAACCCGATGCAAAACATCGAACAGTGATCGATAGTTTCTTTTTTGTGAAACTCAAGACGAGGAATCGAGAGATGCCAATGCGATGACGCACAACGATGCGAAAGGGCAGCTCTTGCGAACGAGATCCCGGGTAGCCATCGTTGTCAGCGAGCAATCCATGATTCAATCAAAGTACCGCATGTTTCTCTCTTTTTGCAGCTCCGCACATTGCACATCCCAACGCGTTCGCGTGTTCACGCTAAGTAAATTAAAAGTTTAATATAGCCACGCTAGTGCAGCACTAGTAGCGCTGTTGCTGCTGTAGGAATTTCGAATGCAGCATAAAAAGTTGCTCCAGTCAGTGGCCCCGGATGCATCGGCACGCTAGTATCAATAACGGCCAGTAACAGACAAGTGTCTGTTTGCATCGGAGTTATGCGCAAAAACTAGTTTGCAGGAATGTAGAGGTTCGTTTGGTTGATTTGGAATTTCACAAAAAAGTGAGCAACTCGTTTCCACTTTGAAAAATATTAGTTTTATGTGCGAGATGTAAGCGTTGCATGTTGGGTGGAAATTTAAATTGCAATCGCATGGTTAATGAAATGCTATCTTTTTCCTTTTTCAATGTGCAGTCCCGCTCATTCCGTACAAACGATTGAAGTGACGACTCTAATTGGAGTGACGATGCAGCTCTCCGTTGTGGAGTGAAAGGTGCTTGTTTACAATTTCGCTTGTTTGATAGTTTGTTCATCCTAGCTCATACCACCCGGAACGAGAGCTGCAATATGTAACCAATGGCAACGCCAATCCATTTACACTCGTCTGTAGAGTCCGTTTCGCTGCCGAGGTGGAATCCTATTCCACCAAATGAAATCAAAAAGAAATCATAATCATATTTAAATACAAATGAAGTACTTCATGCAAATATAGGAACTCAACCCTCGGGTACGGGTACTTGTTTCTCTGTCCTGTTGATCCGTATCGGGCCCGTTCGTTGAACGCTCGGTCGGTGTTGTATCCTTGCTGTGCGACCTAACATATGACGATACTTGGCAGAGCAGTAATCTAAACATTATCATAATTTATAGTGAAAATTGTGTTTGGGGTACCATCGCACTGCCAGCCGACGACCGATGTACGCGAGACTGAGCATAAGCTATGCTGGGCTTTAGCTTGCAAAGCTCTGGCATCGAGAGGAGGAAAAGCAAAACATTAAAAAACAAGAAGCATGAACATGGCGCACAAGTGCTGGCGGTCGTGCTTCATAGTAGCTGGCGCGGTGGGAGATAGCTACTACCACAGCAACTACTACTAGAGGAAGGCAACGAATATGCCAGCAAGATGAAGAAAGTGCAAACGCAGCAAACTTAAACACAAACACAACCAAGCACACAAGCACTTTTGCGCTTGTTTAGCGGATGGAAAAGCGTAAAATCAAGAGAGATAGAGAGAGAGAGAGAGATCCGTGAACAAGGATATAGCGCAAAAGACGGTTGACGGTGGCAGTCAAATGTGTGAGGAATGATGAATGTTTCATCACATGAAACATTCGCTCGCCCAGCACAGGGATGATGAATTCCCTACATTCCATCAGGCCGGTGTATGTGACGTAAGCGAGCGCAGCAGCAGTAGCAGCAGCAGCAACATAGGAGCCTTCACCGAGAATGCTGCTACTGGTCATGTCGGTTTCTTTTTGCTAGGAGTTTTCATTTTCTTTTCAGCTTTTGTGATTATCAGTCTGTGCGCGGTTGGTCGGCCGGTCGGTCGGTCGGTTGGAATCCTGTTTGGCTAAGGTAGTTCTCAGAACTGGTTCGCTGGTGAGCAGCAACAATACCAGGATACAGGGCACTTGTGTGCCCTAGCTCTTCAGATAAGATTTCTCATGTTTCGCTTGAGATTTTGGTACACCATGGAGAAGTGTGGTGAGCATCGAAGATGGCATTGGTTTCTATGAGAATCCTCTTGTTTCATCTGTTGAAGGCAGCCCAAGTGGAGGAAACTAATACTTTTAAAGTTAATTTATCAATACTGCAAGACGCTTCATTAAAGAGAATTTTAAGGCATGCTCGATTTAAATGTGACTGTCAAAAGCATCGATTAGCTAAGCTTAAAAAAATATGTGATGTAAGACTGCAAATCGTCTTCCTGAGTTTGTGATATCGACGATTTAAATTGATAGCCCTTTTCGCAACAATATCGAAGTATATACAGCAGATGCTTACAGTTTAAAGTGGTGATACGATTAATATCATTCAAATCCTCATTCCCTGCTCCCTTAACGTAACAATTCGAGATCATTCTGCAACACAAAAAACAAATACTCCCCCCCCCCCCCCCACCCTTCCAGCCGTTTCCGTAACATTCCTGAATAGCAATGAAACGTTGGAAATGCAACGCAAGAAGAAGTAAAGTGGATTCCATACGGCATACGGCTCAGCAAGAAAGTGAGCAACAACTGATCAGCGAAAAATATCGCGATTTTACATTGTTCGATCTCCCACCAACCCACCTCGCCGAGGCTCACAAACCTAGCGTAGAGCTCATGTAGAGTTTGTTTGTCTTCGTCGGACCACAAAATCGCGATGGCCCATCCACAAGTTGGGCCACATCTTCTGCTATGCCATCGCGTATGCCAAATGTGTTGACAAACTTTTTCGCTGATTCGCCGTGGAATTGAGCCCCGGCAAAGCGAACCGTAAGCCGGCGTCCGGGGGGAGGAGGAGATGCTATGGGCGCCAAAGTTATCGAAGCGAAGAAAGTTTTCTGCTGCGCTCGGCGCTGTGTTTATCTTGTTTGCTGCTGCTTCTGGTGCTGCTTGGCCCCCCAGTGGCTCCTCAAGAAGTAGAAGAAGAAGAAGTTGTACGCCTGAACGATATCGTTTTGCGGTATCGGACGTCCCATTCCGAACGGCGAGAAACTGTTGATATCATTATTAGGAACCGCACTATCGCGGTAGCAAACGGAGCAGGATCACGGGGAGGATCAGAGCCCCAAACGATGGTACCTCTTCGCGCGCCCCCCTAGAGCACACTAGAGCAGCAACAATTTACCCAACGCTCCTAGCTAGCGTACATATTTGCACATTTCACAGAGAGCGAGAGCAAAACGCCATGGGAGGTGAAGCCCAATTTACGAATCATGAAGCGAAGTGAAGATCGCTCGGTACGCCTTGGAAAAGGCAAAGTTTCTCGCTGATCGCTGAAGGAGAAGAAGAGTTGCTGCTGATGTCGTTTATGTCCCTCTATCGGTTTTCCATTTCATCACGAAACACAGAACCTTCCACAGGCACTCTGTCTGAAGACTGAAAGCAAAGAAAAGTAAAAGAAAGGGGGAAAAAACAGAAGAAGGAATAGACCTGCCAACGGAACAACTGTATTGTTTGCTGTCGTTGTTGATGTTGTTGTTGTGGCGGTCCAGAATTCATATCGGATCAAATCGGAAGCCGGTGGAAATGGAGAAACATCTCGGCACCGACTCGACTGCTACCTTTTTTGCTCGTATTCCCCCGCTATCGAAGCTCCCTCTGGAGGGCTTTTACTTCCTTTTGTTCGCATCATTTCCCCCTCGGTTTGACTCCTCCTCCTCCTCGTCGTCCTTTGAGCGATAGACAGAGGGAATTGAGGTAGAAACATCATGCCGTGTGCACAAAAGCACATTACCTCGGCATCTCAACGGTTCAGACGGTGAAAGGGAGGTACTGCCAGAGGTTTGAGGTAAAATCCACCCCCCGGTTTTTCCATGCTGGTCCGTTGTTGTTCTTTGCCGATTCTGCCCTCTGCCGCCATTGCTGGCCACGGTGCAAAGCCCCGGGACCGGGATTGACTGGCTGAACGGTTTTGATAAGTTCATGAAATAAACAACCAGAAACCAGGAATTTCCATTCTGCTACTTCTGATTCTTTTCGCTGCTGCAACCGGCACACTGCACGGTGGAACGTAGCAGCTGCAGAAAGGGGGGGGGGGGGGGCTTCGGTGGATTTGCGCTCGTTTTCCAATTCGTTGTGCCCCATTTCCAATGCTGGCCAACTTGTATGTGGATTGCAGATGCACTTCAGCTTCGGCACTCAACACAGGATACGTCCCTCGTCCTTCGCTATCCTGCCTGGTGCCTTCGAAATGAAATTCCGGGAAAATGTTGTTGCCTCCTTCCACAAACGGCTTCCTCATCATCATCATCATCCACACGGCTTTTCCGCCACGGCTTCGCTATTGCCATTCAAAAGGCAAAGCCTTTCATTGTGCATTTACGACTCGGTTTCGTCCATCCGCTCGCTTCGTTGCTCACTCCGTCGATCTACTACTGAACTTCGCGGGCAAAAAGTATCGCTTTCCAACGATTTACGACTTTTCAATCGAACCAATTCACTGATTGCTTGCGAATGCCGCGTTCAGCTAGAAACTCGAACGGGGAAAAACCATGAAACGGCCATTGATGGTGCGCCGGCACTGGCAGCTTGACCGTAACCATTGTCCTAGCGTCTTGTACTGACTTGTACGCGGAAATACCATTCCTAAGAATCTGAAAGTAACAAAAAGAATCTTGCGCTAAAAAGTTAAGAAGTTCCTTCTAGTTTTTTTTCCTGCTTCCGATTGCAACCATTGTTCGGTTGCTGGAGTGCGGGGAGGCTCAGGACTACACTTAAAGATCACTTGGGAATCGGCGAACCAGCCGGATCCGGCACACCGAACCAGGTCGAATGACAAGTCGATACTGGACGGCCAATCAACCAGATTTCTCCGGGGAGTGATTACGTAGCGTTCGAAATTGGAAGCGGAGCGGTGGAATCTGGGACCTGAGTCCTGCCACTCGCACAGCTGTTCCGTAACTCCTACCGGATGGTCGATTAGTTGATGCCATTTTCTTCTGCTGATTGACAAAGGACAGGGACGCGTAGTGTAATTGACGTGCCCAACAGTACAGAAACCTCCCCCCGGGGGGTGGACAATTCCTTTGCAGCTCCAATGCAGTGCATCTTAGGAAACAGAAGTTCAAGGAACGGGCATTGTTCATTCAGTGGATGCACTGGCACTCGCTTCGGCTACGTGCGATGCATTATTAGTGGAAGTTTTGTTTGAGAAACAACTGGGGAACACACGCCATCTGCTGGCCATCAAATCGCTCACAGGACTTCCACATAAAACCCCAAAACTCCATAAGCCCCGTAAGTAGAACAATATATGCGTCACGTTTCATTGTCTACTCCCGTATTCAAGCAACTTCTGTCTTCGAATTCCGATACAATCGTACCATCGTTTCGATGTGATCCACTGTTCGCGTGGAGCCCACCGGTACACCCGGTACACCGGTGTTTCGGGCGCTTACGTCTATTCTATCGTCGCAGAAGAAGCGCCCTCCCGGCTTACGATACTCCCGGGGGCAAGTAATATCCTCATTTTTATTCAATCGTCTTATCTCGGACAGAGTCTGTGGGTTGGCCACCGATGCCCGTGGGCTGGCGTGGTTTCCGATTCGATTTTCACTTTACCGGAAGCCCACACAGGGAACCACAAAACAGACGGGGCGGTAAACGGGAATGGCATCCCACGGGCGGGGGTGCAAGAAGGTTGATGTCACCGTTGCCACCGTGCTCGCTCGGTAGCTCCAGCACGTAGTGTCCTTTGGATGTTCCAATTTTCTTATCCCCCCCCAGGGGCCAAACTGAAGGATAGAATGGCGAACCAATGGCAGACGTTGGTGGTCTTGGCGTCGCTTCCATCGCCCGAGGATCTTCGAAGCAAAACGACTTCAGAGGCGATGTGTAGGATGTGTACGATTGACTCGCAGGAGCAAGAATCAAGTAATATCGCAGACAGGGAAGGGAAGCACACCACGAACGAGCGCACGAGATAGCTCTCAACCTCAACTCCCCGGCGGAGTGGCTTTCCCGGGAAGTGGAATAAAGGTGAAAAGCAGTGAACCAGCACCACCACCGATAGCGGTGGATGCCATCGGTTGGCCGAGCACACACAACGGTGTGTGAATATGGTCTGAAAGGGATCGAAAAGCTTGAAGAAGAATGTGAATGAAATAGCTGAAATTCATCCAACACTTTCCAGCGCGGAACACCGTGTGGCCGGATGATGCGCCGCGATGATTCTGTGTCACTATTTCTCACCTGGCATCCCCGTCCCGTGGCACCGGGCAACCTGGTGAGCTGATTTATGGGGAAACATATATTTCATAACCTGGAATTTGTAGTCAGCCTGATCGTCAGCCACACTCCAGCTGGCCCCCGGGGTTGCTGGAATGCTCGCTCTCGGGGTACGACGACAAGCCGGTGCTCTGTGGCCGGCAGGCACGAGTTTTCAAAGATGTCCCCGGATGCTGGAAGCGAATGGTTGTCCCCTTGACATACCTGCGACGGAAAGAGGAGAAGCATAAATTATTAATGATAGTCTATTGTTCCGTGGCCACTATGATGGCTAATGGGATTGACGCAACGCGTCCGCGGAACGCCTCCAGGTGCCAGTGTGTTTGTCCGTCCGCGTCTGGATTGACCATTTCTCATCGCACTCGCTCGGTCGCTCGCTTATGCAGAGTTACTTTTCTGCAACTTTTCCAGCAAATTCTCTGTGACATCTGCGTCAGCCTTACGTTGGTACCGCGCACCTTACGGTCCGTCTGTGTCTGTCTGCAGCTCTCAGCATAAAGAGACCAATTTTTCTTTGAACCACCCCCCCGGAGAAATTCCCTGGAGAGTGTGGCGTACGCCACAAGGGCGGCCGTTACTCCGCTTTCTTCCAGTGCAGTGCGCCAGGGAACCACGGGCGCGCGCGCACACCATAAGGACTAAACCATTTGCAAATTGAGCCATTAGGGCGACCAAAAAGGAAGACCGCCCCTTTGGCGCTGTGGGGAGAAGAAGACGAA
>NC_064878.1:52761048-52781048 GCF_943734665.1 Anopheles aquasalis | reverse complement strand
CGGGGCCCACTCTTTTTTTTTCTGGGCGTCTCTTTATGGCCCGGTGGGGATTTGGAAAGGATTAGCGAAATCGAATGCCAGTCGATGAGCCAGCGTTGGCCAGCGATAATGCCCGTGATGGGCATGCTCGATTGATCACAACCACACTGGCTGGCTGGCTGGCTGGCTGGCTGGTTGGCTGGCTGACTCGCTGTTGTGGTTTCGGTTGGTCGCAATTCAATTAAAAATGGTGAGATAAAATAATGAGAAAACCCTGGACCACATTATTATTGACATCGACAGCTGGGAGGAGTTTTTCTTCGCGGAAAAATAACGCGCATCCCCCCGCCTGCCCATTGCGGTGGGCCATTACCCTCCACAAAATCTCGTTTGATGTTTCTGTCTCGTCAAATACGAGCGACAACGATGACGAGGACGGAAACGAATCCGGCTTGTTTGAATCTCATTTTCGTCCTTCTCCTTCTCAACAGCACAGCCACTAACCAACAGCCAACAGCCGTTCACTCACACCCCGCCCACCATTTCCATTTCTGTCTGTCACTTGCAGGTCGAATGGTCGGTAGCGACCACCAACCACGAGCTGGTCTACACGCTGCCGAACGGAAGTCTGATTTTTTATCCATTTTCTGCGGACAAATTTCGCCACGAAGTTCACTCCACAGTGTATAGGTAAGTGTGTTTCCATCGTGCTTTCTTTCTTACCGATTTTTTTGTTTCCACTTTTCCTTATTTTAAACCATGCAATCGCACTCTCTGCGTAGAAAGGCATTACGGAAGCTCTAAGTTCATTTTGGAGCCCTTTTCTGCGCCCCCTTTTTGTGCACCGTGATGGTACTGGTTTCTATTACAAATTACATGTTTGCAGACTTTGCTCTCCCTCTCTCTAGATTTCAACCCAACGCAACGTTCTACAATATCACTGGTGAGATGCAAATGTCAGATGCATAAGGGTGGCATCACAGTTCCGGGAAAGACCAAGACCAAGAGGAAAACCAACAGATGCCCCGGAAGACTTTATCTGGAGTGCTTCCGGGGACCGGAGCTTTTTCTTTGGAATTTCTTCGGACGAACGGGAAAAGATGAAAAGTCTTGGCGCAGCGCAAATGGTGGCGCTTGGGGTGCGTCACCTGGCGATGACAATCCCTTTGCTGGAAGCCAGCAAGGATCCTGGCCGCAATCCTCTCTCCCTCTTTCTCGAGCCTTTTTCCCCGAGCTTTCCAAAAGCCATTCCACGACTATGGTCCCCCATTGTGCTCGATTCCAATCGCTGCTGCTGCTGCTGCTGGTGCCGGTGCTGCATGCTCTCGCGTAGCTTAAGCGTAGCTTCTGGATGAAAACATTTGAACCACAGCAGAACCAACGGCACTGGTGACTTACACTCACACAACGATGCAAGCAACCACCAACCGTGCCCTGCGTGTGGCTCCTGAACAGATTCTCTTTGTCCGATTTGCCATCATTATCGTCATTTGGAATGTTTATACTTCTTTCCAGCTTTCCAGCGTGTCCTGGAACGCTACCTACCCCCGACCGCTGGCACGTTTAGGTACCGAGTGCGAGGCGCGCTCGCGAGCAACCAACAAGGACCATTGGAAAATGGCTGTACATTGTCGCTCGGTGACCACTCGGCGAGGTGGTACGATAAGTTGAGAAACACCTCTCACGGTGGCTTTTTTCATTGGAATACTGCAGGAGCATCCGCAGGACGTTAACGGAGCGTGAATACCTTCGGTCATTAAAAGCAGTGTTGAAAAGGATTCCTGCTCCGATGGTTTATTCATCGACGTTTATGATTGTTCGAAATCATTTACAAAAGTGGTGCCGGCGATGGCACGTTGGTTCTAAAAACATTTTCCATTCTTTGCCTTACAAGGCACGGTGCGCTTGTGCTGACATTGTTATGCATAGATCACTCTCACCGATAGATAATGGTTGGCAGAAGCCAACTCGTTGTTTTGTTGAGCGAAGTTTGAAGTCCATTCTAAATTCTTTCGAGCATTCAAGGCATTCAAATAAGGTGGTTGTTATCATGATTAGAATTCGTAACACAATGATCTTGTGTTGTTGTAAAAGTACGGAAGAGCTTATTTGCTCTACTACCCATTGGGCCACCGATGTTCTTATCAACATGACCAGCACTCACCACCCATCCCGCAAAAAAAAAGAAAGGGGAGGCAACCATTCAGAAAATTGTTAACCTTTTGCGGTTGGCTTTCGATCACAAAACTGGCAAGCGCTTCGAAGACGACCACCAGCCGACCAAAACCAACGGAAACCACAAGAGAGCGGCAGGGGGGCCGGGGGAGGCTTCCTTGTGGCCCGCGATGGTGCTGCGGTTATGCGCAAGAACGCATTCAAGTTTTTAATTAAATTCCATCCCAACCGGCGCACTCTGCGTAGCCCCGATAACAACTGATTGTGCTTGGTTCAGTGGGTCCCCACCGGGGGCTGGTTGCTCTTCGGTTTCCGGCTTTTCCGGCATTTCCCTCTGATTCATATCTCGAGGTTTTCACCGAAATTCCACTTCACACTAACACCATTGTTTGACCATCGTTTACTCTGCTCCCTATCTCTCTCTGTTCTCTCTCTCTCTCTACTTTCACTTTTTATCTCTCCGTTTTTTTTCTCTTCAACAGATGTAAATTAAAAAACTTAGTCGGTACGATACTGAGCCGGGAAGTGCACGTGAAAGGAGGTAAGTCAAACGCACGTCGCTAAGAGCTACTCATCGCGAGAAGATTAATTTGCTGATTTACCAAGCAAGAGACAGCAGACAGCAAAGGCACTCTCGCTGATGTAATCGATTTGCTGATGCAGTTCCGCCGGCCAGCAAGTGCAACGCCGGACGCGCGCCGGACGGCAATTGAATCATTTGCTTTCTTTCGCGCCCAGCTGGCCAGTGTTTTTGGGGTGGGAAAAGTTTTCCAATTAATTAAAACGTTGGACGCATGGTAACGAAACCGAAGCCGAAGTGAAGCCGCTATTCTGTGTAGCCGCATTGTATCAGTTGGAGCATAATTTCTAAGTAAACTTTTCGGAGGACTTTTCGGAGTCAGGACACAACGCGAACGGTTCCCCGCCGCTTTCCGTGGTCCTGCAATCCTTTAGCTTAATTAAGGAACGATGCTCATTAGCGAGGCTGGTTTCGCGGTGAACACAACGGCACTGCGTCGGTACTAACAAGGTAAAAAGACTAGTTTTGTGTGGTTTTTGAATAGATGTGTACCTTGTTTAAGGAATTATTTTGAAGCGAATTTTGCGCTCGAAGAGATCGTTGAGTGAGTGTGGCAGTGTGGCATTATGCATCCGGGCATGCTGCAGGAATGCAGAATTTAAGTATGAAAAGGTTACTAATTCCACTTCGGCCACGATTGATGAAAGGAATCATTTCCGGCGCAATAATTACAAACAAGCGGCAGAGAGAGAGTTCCATGCTAGATAAAAAAGGCCTTATAACAGCAACGTTACCGTTGATTCTGGTACATTACATGCAACAGAACTCCATGGAGCTATACACTGCCATCCGATCCTCGAATTCATCCTACTGAAAGCTCGCTGTCGCGCTCTCCATGTCTCGATCCATTTTTGTGTAAAGAAAATTACTTCCTCGTCTAACCGAGTGAATGCAGTCGGCCACTCGACTCCCGACTATTGTCTTCTAATTTTTCCAACCACACACAAAACGGGCTAAGCCAAAACGAACGTAAAAACGCGTTTTAATGAGCACCACTTAGCCAGCCAGCACAAAAACACAAAAGATGGAGAAGAACCTGGCGAAGGTACTGTGCATCTCCGGCTGCACTTAATCTAAAAACAATTATCATAATTGTTGGCAAAAAGAGGACCCACACGGTGCCTGGCGCCTTGTGTGGCCACGGAACTCACACACAAAAGACGTAACGTGACAATGATGTGGAAAAGGGAGAAAAAAAGGCAACCCGCCGTTAATGCACCTTCGCTCCTTCGGGAATGTGTCCCATGTGTGTGCGGGGGGGGGGGGGGGGGGCGGAGATTTATGTCGGGCGGTGATGTGTGAAAGCGTTTAAGTGCCAGCGTTCATTGAATGGCCCCTTTGGGGGGGGTGGCGGGGGTGGTGGCTTTCGGCATCACAGCCGAGGGCAGGGAAAAGTTTTAAAAGCTTAGCAGCGCATTAAACTGTCACCTCACAACGGACCTTGGCCAGGGTCCCATAGCTGTCCATCGAGGTCCCAAGGCCCCGGTTCGCCCCGTTAATGATGTCACCGGCACCGGGTACCGGGCACCTTTTTTTGGCGATTTGTTTTTCACGCTTTTCACCGGGAAACACCGTCTAATGTAAGCTGTCATCCTAATGTAGTGACGGAGATTAGGGAGCGGCCCTCCGCTCCGCTAGCTCCGCGAACCAGCGAGCGAAATCAGCATCAGGAACATGAGGTGCTTGGTATTTCAACGTTGCTATTGTCGCGTGTGTCAGGTACGGTGCGATCGGCCATCAGCTGAAATGGTGAGCTGTTTGCGCGTTTCCTAATTTCCATTTCCACCAACAGCCTTGTGTGCTTGTCAGCGGGGCGCGTCCCGGAACAACCATTTGCTTTCATGGTGCAAACAGCAATCTAGTGTTTCGTTGGACGCTGGACTGGAGTGGAATGGACCGCTTCTTAAGCTGCTATACCTCCAGTGAGGCGGATAATCATTCGGCTGATCGGTACGGTGCCTGGTTGGCACGAGATAACAATGGAAGGCAGCAACCGGAGAGACAGAGAGAGAGAGAGAGTGCTCGCTTGTTTCTGTTCGTTCCATTCCGTTGCCTTCATCGGGCTGGTTGGCTGGCTGGCTGGCTCTTCATTCATTCCACCAAGAGATAAGCCTTCATTAGGGTTAATGGGAAGGCGAGATGGATGCGACATTACAAAGCGAATGGTGCGCCGTCGTGTTGAAGCGGCTTTACGGTGTCGAGATCCTAGACTGTTTCTTCAGACAAAGAGGACCCCAGGAATCGATCTTCTTTCGAAAGCTTTTCAGTTCCAACAATTGTACCGGCAGTCCAGACAGTGGCAGCAGCTTCAGATGCTTCTCAAACAGAAGTTTCTCAACTATTTTCGGACCGTGCGACTCCTTGGAGCGAACTAATCTCACCCGGGAACTAGTCTCCCAAGGATTAGTCACGAATTTACGGCGAAGGCGAAGCGAATAATTATTTACGCAAAGCGTCACCCCGCAAAGCAGGGTGCCTTCTTGAGGAACAAGCACAAACTATCCTCTCACTTGGTGAGCACCGGGTGTCTATTGAAGGACAAAATAGAAGCTTTCCTTCCATCGGCAATCGAGTTTTCCGGGTACAAAAATTCCCAACAAAAAGCTCTACGCCGGCAACATAAAAAAGGGGACATTCGGCGAGCGTTCGTACTCGCCGAGGACGAGGATGCGACGAGAAAATGGAATTACTATAAAGTTGGAGCCGGGACCCGAGGAGCGGGACCATAATTTCAACTCCAAACCCTCGGCTTGGCGCCCGGCTAAACTTTAAGCCATCGAGCCATCGGTGGTGGTGGTGGTGCTGGTTGAATTGGCAGCCCAGGCCGAGGGCATCACGGACACCACACTCTCTAATAAACAACAAACAACGGCGGCCACCAACAAACACGCACACACAACCTAACACCGGGAGCCTGCTGTCTGCCGGGGGGCCTGCTGTGCTAAAAACCCACCAACACCAACGCGTGGCGACGTGTAACGATTTTTTATGATAACATTTCACCATAAATTATGCCTTTTTATGTGTTTATTATGGTTTACGTACTTTTAAAAGCATCGCATCGCGCCCGTGAAAGTGCCCGTGGTGGCTGTGTGGCTGGCTGGGACGCAGCAGCGGCGTTGCTCCTTCTCCGTTGTTGGTTTCTCCTCGAGCTCGAGCGCGCGCTTAAGGCACGAGGCAAGGCAAACGATAAAACGCCGTACGGGAACGCCACTGAGGATAAGCGAAACACGGCGCGCGGTGGTACGAGAGGAGAGGAAAAGGATAAAGTAAACTGGAGGATGGCACAACTCGCCGAAATGGAAACTCCAGTAGTGGTCCAGGTCCAGTAAACAAACAGACTCGAACGCACACATCCACTCACTCGCACTGGACCGTATAATGCATCGCAGTGAACGTAAAAGTTGACGAAACAGGAGAGAGAGAGAGAGAGAGAGAGAGAGAGAGAGAGAGAGAGAGAGAGAAAGGCGAGAGAGGATGGTACAAAATGGCAAAAAAACGTGCGCCTCCATCGCGCCTCCATCGAGCGTTTCGCTTAAAAGATCTCCGCTGGCGCTTATCCGCGAGAAACCAGCGCCCAGAGTGTATGTGTGCGCGGCCAGGCGAACTGCAAGAAGCATCCTATTTTGAGCGGCTGGTGGCCGTGGATCCCCGGTGCGGCTGTGACTTTTATTGGGAAAGTTTCGGGCCTTCGCCCATTGCACCATGGGCGGCGGTCGTTCGCTAATGGAGCAACCGGAACTGGCTGGACACTGGCTGGGTGGTGTTTTCTGTCGTCGTAGCGATGGTGGTGGTGCCCTGGTGGCGAAGAAAGTTTCCATCAAGACATTCCGTCTCGAGGATAAAAAGCCCCCAAAGTTACTGACACTCGTGGTGCCGACCGAGCGACCAGAGATGACTTATTTATTTGCCGAAGGCATTTTTATACTTATTTTTGAGTATCAGTCCCGGCCTAGTAAAGCCCTCGTGTGAGTGATGTGTCTCCGCGCGATTTTATGATTAACTACCACGCGGAGAGGAGTCGCGGCTCGACACAAAAAGATGCTTTCTTGGGGGGCCACGTGGGGTGCGAAATCAAAGTTTTTGCCATTACGCCCGAGACCAGACCTCATGACCGTCCACCAGGGACGCAAATCATCGCGAAACAGTTCAAACGAAAAGTCCCGGGTGACGCCTACGATCGGCAGTAAATCCCCTCCCCGTTGGAGGGGAACGTTAAGGGATCATATGACACACGCGCGCGCTAGAGATACTTCTCGATGCTCAATCCCGGCATTCTCTCGTTGTGAGGCTGCTTCGCGAGTGCCTGGGCGAAAGGCCATTTCCATCCGTTTATTTGGTGGCAATAAACAGACGAATGACGCTGGTGACGATGTATGCCATCCAGGGGCGTTGACGCCTCACGTGAAGCACTTGTTTTTGCAATAAACATTACACATTTCGCAGACATACACGCCTCAGGAAGGGATGTGTGTTCTGCGTGAGCGTGTGCACGTAAAATATTAAGAAACAAAACAAGATGCGCCGCGCCGTACAGATTGGTGAATGCTACTGTTGTCAAGTGTCAGGAATAAAACACGTACTTGTGAGCTCAGCTCAGCGCTGACGCTAGTGAAATCTGATTCCTGGAACCGCGCGTTGGGGATCACGATAAAAAAACTGAGGGTTTTATGGATCGTCATCCTTTCCCGGATGATGTGCATCAGTCATTGGGCGATGATTTCGATGATTTTGCCGGCCAGCAATCCCTCCGATTTTGATTTCACATTTTCACCACACTGCCCATCCGAAAACATGAATCACTTTGTGAATGATGCTGGGCAAATAAGATGATGGAAAGGTCCTTGGCTCCTTGGTTGCCATTAGAGCACGTTTTGGATCACGTTTACCTGGACTCGTACCACACCAACACATACACCCGTACGTGCGGTTAGTTCAACATCAATCTTATCCTTCCTGTCCCATTCCCGGGTCGGTCGGTCAGTGGCCGCTTGTGAGCATGGTAACAAAAATCAAACAAACCCGATGCGATGCGTTGGCTTCACCTTTCAGTGGAAAAAAGGGGCTCGGACCGGGACTCGGCAGGAAGCCAGGGCACGTTTCTTCTTCCTCTCGAGCACGCAGTCCACCACGGTGACCACGGGAACTGCAAACACGCCGGACGCTGGTACGCACGCCAAAAAGGGGAAGCATAAATGTGCCGACTTTTTTTTTCTTCTCCAGCCAGCACGGGAGCGGAGTGTGGGAAGAAAAGAAAATATCATCTTTCTACTGGATCACGTGCGTCGTGGCTCCATTCAGACCGTAAAGAGAGCTAGCTGGCTGGCTGGTTGGGTTGGCCGTTTGGTTGCCTACAAAGTGAAACCACCGAGAGGTCATCGAGTGAGTGAGAGAGAGAGAGAGAGAGAGAGAGAAAGAGAGAGAAGGTTCCTTTTCATTGGAAGATCCGAATCAAAGCGCAAAAGCGCGTGTAATATGAAACCAATTACACATACACATACAAAGAGAGAGAAAAAGAGAATGAAAGGAAGGGGTGCGCGATGCTGTTGGTGGTCTTTTCCAGGAGAATGCAGCCTGTTTGATGAAGGTTTAGGTTACGACTGTGCAGAGGGAATGACCGCACTGTGTAGTGAAGTCCAACGCGCACCACGTGGCACGATGGAGGCGCATGGTGCACCCCACCGAAAAGAAAGGCTACCACCCTCGAAACCCCCTTCACCTGCTGCTGCTGCTGCTGCTGCTGCTGCTGCTGCTGCTGGTGCAAAGGGACGATATTTTACTCTAATTAATGTATCACATCCGGCGTGAATCACTAATTAAATCGGTTCTCCGCAAAAGACCTCTCTCTCTCCCTCTCTCTCTCTGGACCGCGTTCCGTTCTGTTTTCGGAACACAAAGAAGTTCCTTGTAACAACGAGTGCCGCAAACAGGACCACCGCAAGCCGCCATGGTTGCGTGCCATTACTGCTGCTGCTGGTGCTGCTACAGTCACACAAGCAGTTTATGGTAGTGGGAATCGCGGCTGCCAGGCTTCGTCGTTGCGCACCAGACCGCAGCAAAGCGAGCGAGCGGTGGGCAAGTTAATTTCGTTTCGGGTTTTCCTGGCGGACTGCCACCAATTTTCCACTACATTTCCAGCACCTTTGCCCGGTGGCTCGGTCCCGGTTTTAGTGTGGGAAACCATTCTCGACGCAGAGACAGAGACAAAGAGAGCGAGAGAGAGAGAGAGGGTGCGCGATGCTGAGTGAACCGCAAACAGCAAACCGGAACAAGCGTACACACGAGCCGGATGGCTAATGAGAGGACGTCTTTCGAGCTTTCGGCTTAGAACGTTGCGTCAGTGTGTCTGTCCGTATGTTTGTGTGGTGTTTGTGGCACCCTGAGGCAGTGCACATCTTCAGTTTCTAATCGCAAAACCGTTACAATCTTGAGCGAGCTTAGGAAACTCGCATTGCTGTAAGTGGCAGCGTCACTGAAGAAGGTCCCTTTCAGGACATTCCGGGCGGTAATTCCAATGACCACTAGTGGGAAGAGAAAATAAAAAAGAGAAATCCCCTGCCTGTGCTCGTGACGAAGAAAGGCGGATTAATTAAATTTTAACGCGCTCGTGGACGCAACCAACCAGCCAGCCAGCCGGCCAGCCTTTTTAAGCATTCATTTTGCTGTCATTTTGCTGCACAACGCAGCGTAGCGTAAGAACACGCTGTTCGTCCGACGGGTTGGAGCAAATGTTGTGCTCCACCCATACGCCCCCCAAAGAAAAAAAGGGATTCAAAAAGTGAAAGTCGGACGGAAGCGATTGGTCACGGCATACGGAACGGAACGGAACACGGACCGAGACGTCGTCACCATCACCGTCGTCGTTGTCGTCATCATCATCGTCAATGTCAGCAGCGTGTGTATGTTGTGTGCATGTATGTGTATTTGTGTGAAAGTCCTCGTTAGGCAGGGATATGTACTGTCATTTGCACTGACAACATGGCATTCGTCGAGAGAGGGAGAGAGAGAGCGACGAAAGAAGGAAGCGCAAATAGACGCGCAAAATGAAAGCAAACTAAACATCTCACCGAGCACCGCGAGCATATTGCAGCGCATGAGGCGAGGAGCGGGGCGTGTGTTGAGATGTCTCTTGGATCTAGTGCTGTTTTGGATTTCTTTATGGCACGGCTGCTCGTGGTGGCTTGCCACTGGAACATAGAAAGTCAAATTGAAACAGAGAAACAAGTGGAGTGATGGTGCCAGTGCCACACAATTGCGCGCCCCACGATGATGAGAAGCGAGAAGCTGAGAAGTTGTTTCATCCCTTTTTTGATTTAATCTAACCACTTCCTCCCCTTTCACCTCCCCGGGGATTCTCCATTAGGTGTTATCGAGGTGGGGCGCAGAGATCACGCTTGTGGTGAGAGCATTTGGCACGTGTGTGACCGTATTTGTCGATCGACTTTGGTGGCTAAGCATATGAGCTCTGCTGCAAAGCACAGCATTACGCAAACATGAACCTTGTTTCTGGGGAGAACACACTACTACAGCACACATACAGCATGTCGGGAGGAAGAGTGTGAAACACTCGAAAGCAAAGTATCGAGATCATTACTTCACGCTTCACGACGCACGCTGTCACCTGGTTGGGATCTGCCAGAGATTATCTTCGATAAAATATGCGCGGCAACAAGACCCACCATTCACCTGGTACATCCGCTCCTCCTCCGCTTCGCTTCTGGCTTCTGGTGAGAAGTTTTACAAAATGTTTCTCATAAACAGAGTAAAATGTTACATCCACCGCGGCACACCGCCCTGGTGCGGTCTGTGTGCGGTGGTCGTACACCTTGCAGAACAGGCAACAGAACATCGGTTGCGTGCGTGGCTGTGTTATGTGAGCGTGCATAATTTATGGGACGGAATGTTTGACGACTAAATTTTACGCCATAATTTGGCGTGTGCGCGTGCCAAACCCAGCGCGCCACAGGAGCCCCTTCTGCTGTCCCTTTTGCGCCGGGCTGTTGGTTGGCCCACCAGACCACCCTCTTCACTTTCCTTCCTCATCGTCGCCTGGTGTACCAGAAAAATTGTCACCTACCGTGCCGCAGCCGCAGCGAGCAAATTGTGCCATTTGTAAATGACACCACCGAGAGGAGGGAGTGAGTGGGCCGCAATGTCACCTTTTTCACTCACCATCGGAAAAAACGCGAAAGTACCGACAAGAAGGTGGACCGAGTAGCGATGATAGTAAAATCGCTTTTCCTAAATTGAATTTAAGATTAAGAAAGGTAGCACCGTGGGGAGTCCAAAGTCGTGCAAGCAAGGTAGTAATGAACCTCGCCAAATAATGATGGGCTGGAGCACTCTCGCTCTCTCGTGCCAGACGCACCTGAGTACCAAGGCTGAGAGGCAAGTTGTGGACCGTGGAGCCGTAAGAAAACTTTGGTCTCCATTCGGTCGGTCCACGCCTCGCCCGCTAATTATCGCAAATCCTCGCCCTATGGAGGAGGCGGCCAACAAATAACGCACCGCCTGGGACCTGGTTTGCCACTTCACTTTCACCTGACGCGGTCCACCACGGTGCGCGCATCTTGGCTCGCGTAAAATGATAACGATTACGATGCGGCGCCCTGTGTTTCTGTTGTTTGAAGTTGTCTTGTTTGGCTCGCTATAAAAATCACGTTTTTGCCATTTCGCTAGGCATTTCAAGTGCAATTCAAGACGAGCCCATTTGCCGAAATGGCGCTCGCGCTCGCGCTATAAGGCTAATGGGGAGCAGTGGTGGAGCCAGCGGTAATTGAATGACATTAATTAATGTAGCGAACATGAGTCGGTAATAATGAACGGTCTGATATTGACAACTTTTTGCAGTGAATTCCTGGCTTGGTAATGGTCTGACCTTTCTCCTTCAGACTCCTGCTGCTGCGTTCGTTACACACCCACAACATCTCTCTCTCTCTCTCTCTCTCTCTCTCTCTCTCTCTCTCTCTCTCTCTCTCTCTTTCTTGCTTTGTCAGTTGTGATTAGCTTTCGTGGGTTAATCGATTTTCATCATTCGACAATGTTCAATCATCATTCAGTTCTGCGCCGGTCGTTAAAACTATTTAGTTGTAATGTCCAACTCGGCACTAATGGTGCTGTCAAAGAGAGTGGCAGTGCTCCCTAGCGTGTCTCGAGGTGGACACGAGTGTAATATCAAAGTGTCATTGGAAGTGATGGAAAATGCGAATGTAAAGCATGCTTATGCGAAGAGCGAAGCGAGTTTTGGTTTTGGTGGAAATTGCTATGATCGTTAATGTTAGCTATTCTTTAATTTTCTGCTAATGAACTTACCAGCTAAGTTCCTCCATTTTTTCCGCATCATTAAAGATGTGCGTGGTCTATCGTTGTCCTGATGAAAGACAAAGCTCTTTCTGTTGATCAGTTGTGGCAGTATTTCCTCGAATGCTTGCTTCAATCTCATCACTTGTTGTCAATAAGTAAAAAATCAATCGTTTGACCAGGCTGGAGTAGCTAATAATAATGGATGATTCCTTTCCTTACTCACTTACTTACTTATCCGGCGCTACAAACGAAGAGCAGTCTTGGCCTGCCACAGAAGATACCTCTACCGCTCTCGATCGTTGGTAGTCCAGCTATTCAGGCATCAACGCCGATACCGTCGCTCCGTCGCCCTCTCTGTCCATCCGGAAGTTCTAAGAAGACTTTACGGACTGAGTCGTCGTCTGCCATTCTCTTGAAATGCCCAACCCATCGATTCCTTTCCAATCCCACCAAATACACAGCAGAACCTTTCACGGCGTTAATCTGGGGTCTTGGATACCGATTGTTTAGCTTCACTATTTTTGGCACATGATCTTTTGGAACATTTTTTATATAGCATCGTCCCCGTAAACTTCACAATTTTCATTGGTGGCTCGCGTGGTATACTTCACTGTTAATGTTACCTAAAACGACACCAAATGATTAAAAATAATGAGCTTGATAGCGGTGGAGAAAGACGGATCCAACGACAATTAATCCCAGTTCATAATTCTAAGCCACTTTGCTTATATCACTGTTTTAGCATTACTAACATCGTTAAATGACACTCTCATAAAATAGCTTTAAATGCTATTCTCCATTTAATTATCTAATACCGCAATATTGGCACATTAAGGCGGATGTGAAAGATGCACCGCTGCGAAGTCTAAAAGCAATCTCATTTCCTTCCTGCGAATTCGCCAATACTCAGCCACATCAATATGCCACCGAGCACGATAGTACGCATCGTCCCAGTGCGAACGCTTTCCGATCCACAAACCCTCGATTTCCATGGTGGTTACGTCCGGGAATACGCTCCACTCCCGTCCTGGAACATAAGAAGCACCGCGGTTGGCCACAATCTTCCTGCTAATTACTCAAACCACCCTCCCGACCCGTCGGTGGTCCAGCGTGCTGCTTGCCGGCAATCCCTTGTCGGCATCGGAAATGCGACGTCGGCGAATGCAAAACCGCAGGCACCACACACCACCCCCCGGACACTCCCGTGAGCGGCCTGAAGCAGCTTAGCAGCTGGCAATGCCAGTAAGCCACATGTAGCTGCGGGCACGTTTTTGTGAGGCAATTAAAATTACGTGGAACCGGAAATTCGTTTCCAATTTACGTCGGCGAGACGCTTCGGGATCGGGAGACGGCAGCGCCACCTATCTCGGTGCGTCCTGTTCTAGCGCACCATCCCCACCAGCGCCCGAGGAGATCTAATTAAATGAAAATATTCATAAAATTAATTGCTCCACATTGAGGCGATGTCGATTTTCGCGCCGGTGGGGCGTCTTTTGCCCTCGAGGCCACCGCGCATTGGCCAAGGACGCAGTAACAGTGCGCTTTCCGTCGCCCGAAGGAGGTCCTTGCTTCCGCCCTTTTTTCCTACCCTTAGTCACCGCTGGTGGTCGATTTATGTTGCGTTGCATATTCGCACTGCACTCCCTGTGCTGCAGAATCGTTTGTGGGACAATTTAGCGAAGAAAAGCTGCTGCTGCTGCTGCCTGGAGCCACCGTCCGGACAACAGACCGACCAAGAACGTGCTGCGGTTTGGGTGGCATTTTACTGTATTTAAAGAAAATTACTCCCGTTGCCTTCTCTCCCCTCATTCAATGTGCTTCCGGTGAGGCAATGGCATTCAGTGGCCGTCGGTGAGAGAACCAGACAGCGGCACCGGAAGTCTGTGCCATGCGTTGCTCCTGTATGTGTGCCACGTTCTCTCTGTCTCTGCTCTGGAGCTTCTTGCTAAATGAATTCAATCCCGTTCCCGAGCGAAGAAGGCATTTTAAAATGCATAAAACGTATAGGCCTTGTGCTGCAACAGCTGCAACGGCTCGGTGTGCGCGATGAGGAAATGGGAAAACTTTCCCACCAAGCGAGAGAAAGAGCGAGAGCGCGATGAAGTGAGGCCTTTTTCCCAGATCCAACCGAAAAGCCACAAAAAATACCTTCCCTGCACAGCTTTGTTGGTTTGTTATTGGGCTCGCTGCAACATCAGACACTGGAGATGATAATGAGGACGGAAGGCGGGCGCGGGCTGACCGTGCTTGCGGCTACCACTCTTCCGCTTTCTTCTTCTCCGCCTCGCTACACCCTTAGCATGTTAAGCTTTTGGGATAGTTAAATTTAAATGGTCAGTCCAAGAAGCCGGAAAGACAGAGAGTGAGAGAGCGGGAGGCCACGAATGACGCACGAGGTGAATGAATTATTCACGAAATTCGAAACTCAGTTCTTACCCGTGTTCGGGGGAAAATCCCGTTTTTTTCGCCACCGGCTTGGTTCCGGAGCCAGATTATTTGGCTGGCAGGACCAGCATGGCCGGGGGGCCTCGCCACAAATGTTGCAGCTAAACTTGTCAGCAGCAACAAAACAAGCGCACGGCTTATGCATCCAGCTCTGGCTTTTCCCTTCTGCAAGCAGTGCACGTGTTGATCCTTCCTGCTTTGTTCCTTCTTTGAAGGGTTTCCGATTTTCCCGCTCCTGACGTCCTGCCCTTGCACGTGCCGCACGTTGACAAGCCACAGAACGGGCGGGGTGGGGGGTTGATGGTTGAAATATGGTGGCCTTTATCTTATGTGATGGTGCCCCCGTCTCCTCTTGGCCTGCAATATAAATTTCAATTTTCCCTGCTCTACTCTCCCCTTCCGGCAAACAGCCTACCACAGATGGTAGCAGGCCACGTGACATTAACCATTACTCTCCCGCCTTCCGGCGTCACATAAAGAGATTGAACTTCGTAGGTGCCACCCCTTCCTCCTCTTCGGAACATCCCGAAAATCGATTTGATCGCGCAAGAAGAAAAGAGGACCCGCCTGCTCCGTTCGTAAATCGTTGTCAGCGTGACATACGCCATGGTGTTTGGGGGGGGGGGGGGGGGGGGGGGGGGGCTCATGGCAACATTGAAACCGGGACGCGGACGAACAGTGGACGAGGTCGTTTGGGGGCTCCATCCCGGAGTAATAACCCGGAGAGTAAAGATGACTTTTCATATCGAATACTGGAGCGTAAGTCAAGCGGAACAAAAATGTGTGGCAGTGTGCGTGTGCGTGTGCGTGCCTGTGTTTGGCCAGCCCGTTTGGCCCATCCGCGTGACAATGCCTGACCGGTTCACCGGTTGAGGTTTACGCTATTACGCAGCCCGTTCCGGTTGGGCGGCGATCAATATACGCTCCATCTCGCAACCCCTTTTTCGGGGGAGGATAACGAAAGGGGAATGGTGGTTTATGGGGTTGGCCTCGTGGCTCGGGAATGTTCCTGGCGGGGAGAAGGACCGATGCCTAGGATCGAACCATTGTGCCAGACCGTGGATGGAATGGTGTAACACAGATGGTGTGCATTTCTGTGTGCGTCCAGCTTGAAGGTGGATTCGGTTCATCTTATCAGCCCCTGCTTTCTGCGATTTTTTCGTCTTTTTCTCTTCTCTCTCTCTCTCTCTCTCTCTCTTCAACTTTTCCCCTCTAACCCGCGGCCATCGTCACCGCGCGCGCATTGTTGCTTCATTTTCTTTGATTTATAAGAAATCCTTCATCTTGTTTTTCTTTGCGATTTGACAAAAGCCATTTCACCGCGAATGTTCTGCCTCACGGAGCGCATCCCCCTTTTCCCTTACCACACTTTTTGTCCCCCTCGCCACGTGGTGGAAGTTTTGTGGAAGACGCGAAGCTCGAATGGCGCTGCCACTGCTGGGCACAAGAACCGCGACAGTCCGCATCGCATAGTAGTTCCCATGGCAACAGAACGTCGCGGTGGTCCCGGGCTGACTGTAGAATGGTGACATCCTGGCAACGTGGCCGTGAGGCTGTTTTTTTTTTGCACAACCGAAAACCGAACCCACCCTGGAAGGCCGAAGTGAAAAGGATTCTTCCTTCCCAGTTTCCGCTGTCTCGCTGTCACTTCTACTCCACCTCCTCCCGCTTCTCCTCACCGCCATATTGTTTCACAGCAAAAAAAAACAGGCCAAATGATGGAGCCAGTGAAGCACGGATTCTCATCACGGCCGGAAGTTGTTTAATCATCGGCACATTCATTCCCAATAATGATCTCATTAGTGCAACGGGAAAGGGGTCTGACTCCCGGCGGCAAGGAAGCGAGAGAGAAGTTACCGAATGGTTGGACTTTTCCTGTTCGCCTTTTGTCGGTGACGCTCGCTGTCGAAGTTGTGAGTGAATGGTTGATGCAAATCAGTGATCATCATCGTTCCTTGGAGGTACTGTGATACGACATCCTCCGGAATGGACTGAACTGACCGAGCAGAAACTATAATTATTCTTATCAAGAAATTCAAAAGCAGCCGAGCAACAATGCCGGGGCTTGATTGCTGGATGGAAAACGAGTTGTGAAGCAAATTTGTGATTGGGAATATTTCCATTCGAATTCGCTTGGACGCATTTTACGAAATCAAATTTACTGCACGCTACTTGTCACAACGGAAAAAGCGTTGCCGGACTGTCAGAAGTGAAAATAAATTGATTGAATGTTACATGGGAATATCACAAGTAATCTGACAATGTTTTTGCGTTTAATGGAACACTGAAGATCGTGACATGTTATTAACCGACTATCACATAAAAAAATTAGTTCGAATGAAGATCTATTCAATAAAGATCATAAAAAAAGTTTATAAAATCGCTGCATAGCGGCTGTTCGTAACCATTTGATGGTTTATGAATTAATTAGAGCAACAAAACTGATTTACTTGCATCAACTTCAGTCAACAAAAGCCATCGAAAACGTTTTCATTTTTGTGTCGGTAAGTCATTCTGACTCCCTGTCAAAGCGAGCGGAACCACCTGGTGCCAGGAATTCAGTTTGCACTGCTGCTATGGCTACAGTTGCTTCAAATGTCCTTTCATCGGCACGCCTCGATGCGCCGCATAATTGTGATGCGCCACATAAGCGTGGTGTGGTTGCTTCCAAGCTCTGCCAAGCGTTTCAATCATCATCATCCCAACGACGCACTCGACTCAAAAGGGATCAAACGGCCATGTTTACACCGCCAAGTGTGCCAGTTTCTTGCCAACTTTTTGCACTGCTCATCCACTAACTTTCCATGAGGCCAGCACTGGCCAGTTTCAGGAGTTGGGGGCGGTGAACGTCAGCACAAAGCTCACATAACTTGCGTCGCATCTGGACAGCAGCAGCAGCAGCAGCATACATATTTGCCTCGAGCGTCAAAAACCAAACGAAAAGATGGCCAGCATCCTATTATACTTTCCTTCCCCTCTATCTCCCCTTCCACCGGTGGTGTCGACTTTCATTTTGTTTTCCGTTCCGGGCCGCGTTCCGGCCTTGCCGTTCCAGCCATTCTTATGCTTGACAACCATAACCGTTGGCAACGCGTTCCCACTACAAAAGTCCCTCCTCCCCTCAACACAAAAAGGAGACAGTCGCTTCCAACCCCTCCAGCTGCCCTCCCGGAGGGGGGAGGCTTCCTTTATGCCGCCGCCAGTGTCCTTGCGTGCACTTCCCTTGATGAATGCCGCCGCTTCACCGCCGGGATTTTCCTTCAGCATTTTCCCCCCTTTTTTTGTTAGCCACCAAAGCGCATCGCTGATGACAGCTCGGTGTTCTTGTGTGGGTGCGCTGGATGGATGCTCGGTTCTGTCCTTCAGAGACGTCCTTTCTTTCTCAGGTGCAAAATTGTTGCGCCATTTTTCTCGCTGGTTTTTTTTTATTTCGCTTCGTTGCCAGCAGCGTGTCTCCCATCTCCTATTCGATTATGATTCTCCGCTACGAACAGAAACTCCCCCGGCAAACAAAAGCTTATGCTGGCAATAATCGCAACGAAAGCATTCGCTTTTTTATGTCGAAATCTGTGCTGCTGCTGCTGCTGCTGCTGCTGCTGTGAAGTGCATCCCACTCGCCGTGCCTGTTCGCCTTTTCTAACGAATTGCAAACTGAATGTAGATGTTTGTTCAATAAACAATGCTCCTTGAATGCTGTTTGACTAAACACACAACTCGCCTTGTTTGGTGCAAAAAAATGTGTGTCTCTGTGTGTTGCCAGTGCTTGAATTGCAAAATTATTCGTTTCTCGTTCTCAAGAGCTCAAGCACGGCTGTGAATTACATTTGAACGTATCCATCAGCTGTCGCTTCTCTTTTGCATCTTTTAATTTAGACCTCACAGAGTTCCCCCAGCGGGCGCAGTGAAATGATTAATTAGGCAGCCCACTTCAACGATTACACCGACGCGAGCGAGCGAGAGAGAGAGAAAGAGTAGTGTGCCCATCGGAATTCATCGAGCAACCGAAGAACATGAAACCGATGGTTGGAATGAGGAGCAAAAAGCTTATGATCATCGCCGTAGGGAGCACTACGGCGAGAGCCTCCATTCGGACGCAAAGCTCACTGGGCACAGGTCTCCCCCCGCAGCACCACAGGGAGCGGTTTGAAAAACGGTCTCAAACGGACCGTACCGATGGACGACGAAGCGGATCGTTACTTTCGGCTGAATTGCTGCTGTCATCTTCGGTTAGCGCTCGAGTCCACCTGGCGCTCGAGTGCCGCTGCGGCTCCTGTCATCATCCGTTTAGTGTTCTTGCGGCTCCTCCCAAGGGATGACGTGGTCGTGGTGGTTGGAACGATTCTTTTCACTTACTCTCATAGCCCTGGGACGGCAGTGGGTCCAGAGTGGTGGCGACAACATTGTTGTCATCCCACGCACCCCACACCAAGGTTGGGACCGACCGTGAAGATAAACACCGGCCCCGAACATCTGCTGCAGAGAGACAGGCAGAGCGTACCGAAAAAAGGAGAATGGCACAAGTGGCACTCGCCAGTGTCGTTACACATCCGTACCGTCCGCAGGACAAAAGCAACAACCAAAAAAAAAAAAAACAAGACCCCCCAAGACTAATGACAAGGAAAGCGGAAAGACAAAAGCGACGTCGGACGCAAATCCTATCGAATGATTTCCCCTAAGCATAAGAAAGCGCTCTCCTCTCCTCGCGGTATTCAAAACCCAAAACCTTGCGTGAATGCCACGGGGGGCGGTTTCATCTCCCACCCCCCTCGGTGCGCATTTCCTGGGGGGATTTCAAACCGGCAGCCGGTGATTAACATTCGGTTTGCTCGCTGAAGTGCTGAAACTCGAAATGGAACCAGGAGGGGGTACCTCCGGGCGATAACGGCTTTAGTGCAGGATCATAAATCAGCAACCTCCACCAAGGAATTGGTGTGCTGGTGAGGTAGTTGCCTGGCCAATGGTCTCCTGTGTTCTCCGGGGAGTTGCAGCAGCAGCAGCAGTTCATAAATTTATGGAACTTTCCTTAGGATTTCGTTGGCGGTAACAATAGATCTTAACTACCTATTATCCCACCCGTGAAAGCCCTCGTTAAGCATGGGAAGTCACGCAATAAGAGCGCCGGCCATGGGTCAACACACGATCCGAGAAGGATCTTGAGGATGGAAACTACTTTATTGTTTTATTTTTCCATTGGAACGTTAGTGTCTTGGGAATATCGAGCTCCAAACGAAAAGCCCCCAAAGATGTGCAACATATTGAGCCTTAGTAAAGAGCTTAACAAGTGCCTGTGCCTTCAAATGCCATAAATGATGTCAGTTTTCCAACAACCGATGCCGAGATTTTCCAAATCAAATCACAATTCAAAAGACCAAACCAAACAAGATTGTCTTCCAGTAACTCAGTCACCTCAAGCGGTCTACCGATTCCTCGAATGCACACAGATTTCAGACGCACGAAGATAAAAAGAAGGCGTGAAAATGAACTTCGCTGCTCCGCAGGCTATTTGCTGAGCTGGGAT
>NC_064878.1:52741048-52743548 GCF_943734665.1 Anopheles aquasalis | reverse complement strand
CGAATGGGACGCTACAGTTCCGCAAGATTGCCAAGGATTCGCAGGGACACTTTCTGTGCGAAGCCAAGAACTCCATCGGATCGGGAGTTAGTAAGGTGATCTTCCTCAAAGTGAACGGTAAGAGCGATTTTTCTTTCTCTTCTCGAACCAGTTTCTTAGAATATCTGACAACTTTCTTTTTTTTTCCTTTAGTTCCGGCACACTTTTCGACGAAAAGCAAACAAATCACCTCGCCTCGAAACAAACAAATCCACATCCAGTGCAACGTACAGGGCGATAATCCGATCGACATCAAGTGGAAAATGCAAAGCTCCCAGCAGCATCTCGATGAATCGCTGGACAATCGATACAACATCCGGGAGCAGGTGCTGGACGATGGAATGGTCTCCGAGCTGGGCATATCACACACCTACCGCCAAGATACCGGTGTGTACGTGTGCCAAGCTTCGAACGCATTCGGCCAGGACGAGATGACGATTCATCTCGTCATCCAAGAGGTCCCGGAAGCACCGAAAAACCTACGCATCAACTCGCAGCAATCGCGCACGCTACAGCTCTCCTGGAGTCAACCGTTTGCCGGTAACAGTCCGATCGAGAAGTACAACGTCGAGTACAAGCTAGTGACGGAACCGTGGCAATCCGCTGAACACATCACAGTGGCTGGCACGCAAACGGTGATAACACTTCAGAACCTAAAACCCGCCAAAGCGTACCATCTGAGGATCTCGGCCGAGAATAAACTCGGCGCATCCGAGTACTCCGAGGTCATTCAAGTGACGACACTCGAGGAGGTACCATCGGGCCCTCCGCTCAACATCAAAGGTGAACCGAAAAGCTCGACCGAGATTTTCCTCTCCTGGGAGGCCCCAGATCGTGATCAGTGGAACGGGAATCTCCTGGGTTACTACGTCGGTTATCAGGTTGCTCCGGGTCCGAACGATCGCGAGATTAACCCAACGCAGGGTTTTAACTTCAAGACGGTCGAGGTGCGGAGTCACTTTGGTGGTGAGACGACGCTGCAAACGTTGAGCAAGTGCACGACGTACAATATTGTCGTCCAGGCGTACACCAGCCAGGGTAGTGGACCACCGAGCAAGGAGATATCGCTGAGCACACTCGAGGACGTCCCCTCGAGTGCACCGGACAGTCCCAAGTGTGATGTGCTGAGTTCGACGTCGATCTACATCACCTGGTCACCGCCACCGGTTGATGGACAGAATGGTAAGATCCGTGGCTACAAAGTGTCGTACATCGAAATGGATGACCTTTATGGTGAGTGGATTTTGCGGATGCTAATGGCGTGCTGGAGTTTCCTAACTGTCTCCCTACCTCAATGCAGAGAAAGAACCGTACACATCGAAGACCAACAATCAGTACTTGACGCTGGAAAATCTGAAAAAGTTCACCAACTACACGTTCTGGGTGCTGGCGTTTACGAAGGTCGGTGATGGTGTGCGGACCAGTCCATTCCACTGCATCACACAGGAAGATGGTAAGGACCCGGTCGATCCTAAGCTTAAAGGGGGGAATTCGGTATTTTCGGGCCAAAAAAGGCTTGTTTTTGACGATTTTTTGTGACATAACTATTCTACTTTATTTTTTCATGTAAATGACATATTAATCTACAACTTTTGAAGAATATCTGGTATTGTTTTGAGCAATATTCATTGAAAAACTAATCCATGGCATCAAATTTTGGTAGGCATGGCGTCGAAAAGGTCCTTTTTATGGTGCCCATCGTAGCGACATGACGGGTCATCTAAAATATACAAATCTATATTCGTTAGAAAGATTATAAGTTTATCTAGGTAGCCCCGTCAAGTTTTTGTAAATTTTCCTATTTTTAGATTTTTGGCAGATTTTTGAAGTTGAAAAAGTGATGCTTTTTTGTCATTTTGCCTGAACAAAACCACTTTTCAAGATTTGTTCAAAAAAAGTATCAACAATTTTCATGATATTTCGACGGGGCTACCTGAAAAAATGTGCACAGATTATGTGTTAAAATTTTCAAATCGATCGGTCCATTAGTTTTTACGGTACACAGGGCACCGACTTTGAAAACGTTGGTTTTTGGGAAACGCTCTTGAAAGTAGGGTGCTGCATGATACTCTTGACAGGATCAGCATTCAGGGAAAAATGTTAAAAATATGTGTCACCAAAAACAATTAAATACCAAAGTCCCCCCCTAAAGCAATTACTTATGCTTCACCTTGTTCCTGTTTCAGTTCCCTCGGCACCGCAAGCCCTCAAAGCGGTACCATCGTCCAGCTCAAAGATCATCATCTCCTGGCTACCACCAACACACCGGAACGGGCTCATCACCGGGTACACCTTCTACATGGCACTCGTCGACGGAGGCCGAGATGAGGGCGCACACAAGCGCACACTAGTACCGTACGCCGAGTCTCACGAAACGGTTCGATTGCAGGAGCACGCAACGTACCAGTTCTGGTTGACGGCTTCGACGAAAGTGGGCGAAGGTGACAAATCGGAAATCATC
>NC_064878.1:52728548-52736048 GCF_943734665.1 Anopheles aquasalis | reverse complement strand
CCCCCCCCCCCCCCCCCCCCCATTAGAGTAATGATGAAGCATAACTCCAAGTGTCCCGATGGCGTGGCTCAATGGAGCGAGGAGGTGCTGTGGCTGCTGTTAATTGATTTGCCACCGACCACTAAACCCGAATTGGATCCTTAGTCTAGAGGCTTACGAATTGGTGCCAAGCTCCCCCCCCCCCCCTTGGGAGATTGTTTTTCCTGTTCTTTAATTTCTCTGATGCTCATTGTTAATGATCACACGATCGGTACAGAAAAGAACACAATTGGTTCGATCAGATTCCTTCCCGAAATTGAAGCCACAAAGGATGTACGAATTCTTGGCAATTGTACCGGAGCATTGTAGTTCCCTTTTACTTCCGAAAAGCTTTGCAGTGCCTTGCAATACACTGATTATTGCCCGCCAGGGTTCAGGAACAGTGTGCTCGATGCCATTCTTTGCTTCACACTTCGAGCGATGCTCTTCAGAAGCAGTTTATTTGAACTGAACTCTGTTGGAAAGTAGAAAAATATCTGGCCATTACATTTGATTTCTGCACCAAGGACACTAAGGTACATATCGATCGAGCGACGGTGATCTGTCCGATCTGTAGTGTTCCTGGGTTCTTTCCTTACCCTGAACTAACTCTCATGTTTCCTTTCCTAGCTACCATCCTGCGGTAAGCAAAATGTTAACTATATGGACTACAGACAACACTGACCGCACCCTTCTCTCCTGCCTCACGCACTCATGATGATGTATAGAAGAGACTTCATCTAGCTAGTGAACTGAAGTCTTTAACGCACTATACACTACACTAGCAAAACGTAACAATGAAACAAAAAAGAAATAGAACAAGCCAAGTCCATCTTAAATGGAACAACAGGAACTGAATAACCACAACAACAACAACAACAAAAACAGCAACAATATGCAACCACTTATCATCATCCGCTGGCTATGGTCCGTGATCTCCATCGGGATCGGGAAAGCCAGTTAGAAGATATGCAAATAGAATTATATTTATGGCAAATTGGTGCCATACCGTGAGAAAACGCAAGAGAAACAGGGAGCATGTACGAAACAACCTAGGCTAAAGGAAGGAAGGAAGGAAGGAAGGAAGGAAGCATGATCGTAGCGGCAGCAAATAAACCAATGAGACAATATCGAATGAACCAGCATTCCCAGGTGTTTAGCGAAGGGGTGTATTAACGAAGGATTGTGTTGGCACAACTTGTTTCGTTTTGATTGACGTTCTTCAACCCGCTCCGTTTTCCTTTCGACAACGGTACGGTGCCGCGTTGGCGCAGATAGACAGAGTTACATGTTATATTTGTATATACCTTTATATAGGATGCCAGCGAGCGAGCGAGCGAACCGATGATGTTGTTATCCATACTGATGCTTAAGGTTCAGGTTTAGCAGAAATTCACGAAACCGGATGCCAACGAGAATACTCCAGTTAGAATGTTTTCGAGGCGGGGGCCTGAAAATGCATGTGAAAGGTGCGTTAGCGTGCGGTGAACGTACAGTTACGAAAGCGTACCAGAAAATCACCCCTCCCAAAAACTCATACTACAGTGACATACACATAAGTGACCATAACTCATAAGCGATTATGCATAATAGCCTGGAGGGGCGAAAAGTCAGAATCAGCTCCCTTAAGACCCACGTGTCATACCTATTCAACCGAAGCGATGAAAGAGAGAACAAGGGAGGGACTCTGGGAATATTATTTGTTTCGGAATTATTTGGTCCAGAGCAGAGCGCCAAATTGTAACGTAACGGTTGGCCGAATATCAACGGAACAAGAAGGAACAAACTGAATAAATTATAATTGAAAACCCGACTGCAGCGGCTTACCGCAATGAAAGGGATTGAGGACAATCCGAAGCTCCGAAACGACCGCGCACGGCGATGTTTTACTCCTCCCGATGCTAGCGAAGACAACAACCGTTCGGATGCTTGCAAACACACCGCGAGCATAGAAAACATAGAAACTCGTAAGTCGTTCGAATCTGCTTCAGTATTTTTTTGCTTTAAGTAGTTCTTTATCTCGTTGCTCGTCGTTCTGTTTTTAGTAGTTTCAGTAGGTGGCGCATAGCGGTAGTGTTTAATATTGGTTTTAATAGTAGTTGCTCTCTCTCTCACTCTCTCTGGCTAATGGTTCAGTGTCGCAGAAGGCAACCAGAACCGGTACCAGAGCGATTCGTAGAGAAGTTAGTAATTATACTGGGAATAATTAAAATTGGAATATCGATAACGCCAGTCCACGTGCGTGTCGGCAAGTTCTTTTCCTCAGCATAAGTTCGATTCGGTAAGTTCAGTTTCTAGAGAATAAGGAAGTTCAATTCAATTCGTGACAGTTGATAAAAATGATTTTATAATTTAAATGAAATGTAGATTCGATTTCGAGCTCTCGCGATACCTTTTCATAAGTACAATCGACTGCGTGGGAACATTTTTTTTTCATATTCCAAATGTATAAAATCACCATCGAACAATCATTACTTTTTGTAAAAAAAGGCGAGCATTTTTTTAAAATTTCCCTTGCTCTCTATCCACGCTTCACTATTTTCCGATTTGACCGATTTATTGTAATGCTTCCCTGTTGTTTGGTTGCCGTGGTAAGTGTCGATCGTTTGCTCCTTCGATAACATAAAAGCAACATTTGCCATGGTTACGCTGTTTTCTGGTTTAAATGCTGGACATATTCGGTACCGGTTATTTAGCAGCTAGGTTATCAAACGCTACAAGCTATTATCATTACTGTTATCCTTTTCTCGCTCATTCGTCCGCTTGCTGTAATGTCTAAGTTTGATTTTAGTTTACTGCGCAGTAGGTTTTCCCATCATCTTGCGTTTTAAACATATTAGTTATCGTTTAATTTGCTATTCCTTCTTTGCTTGCTTATGGGGAAGAGACACAAGACTTCGTATTTACTAGCACACTTTCCTACCATTGAGTCATGTACAAACGAGCAACGTATCTCGAAATGGAGGAAGCGATGAAATATAATTTAAAACTGATACATAAAACACTAAAGAAAACATAGTATACGGGAGCTAGGTCGAGAGCTCCAGTGTCCGATAACCTATTCCTCTCGCAGTTCTCTTGGAGCTCTTCTGCTCCCTTACTCCATCTGGAAGCCATTTCATTCGGTTCTTTGTATTCCTTTGCACGGCTTTGGTAGTGTGTTGTGTGTGAGTGTGTTTGCATTAACACCCCAATCATACTGGGTCTGTTAATTATGTATCTTCCTTTAACCATTCACAAACCACCTCGAAACGCTGCATTTCAATTGATAGTGTGAAGTCAAATCCACAGGTAAAAATATACATTTCGCATTCAGTTTCATAACGAAAACAAGAAAATGTTTTTCCAGTAACTCGTCCAAGGGCGACCGATCGATTATCATCTTCTTATCAACATGTTTAGTATTATGATATTATCTCCGGCAAGGGTTTTCCAACGTTAGCGGTCGTTGGAGGCTAAAAGAGAAGCTAAATGCAATCATCAACTCATTGGGCACGCAACCCCGCAAAACCGTATCGCGCATGCGTATCCGTGTGTCCTATGGTAATCTATGGAACCTGTAATCGATCGCGAATCGAACGAGAACTGTACAAAATCCGACTGATGGACGCATGGAAAAGACCCTCAAATGATACGGTGATCCTTCATCGGACGCAAACACAGTCAGAAACAAATGCAAAGAAGCCGGTCCGGCGACGGCTAGCGGTAGTAGTGGCGGCGGCTTCGTCGGCAGCACCAGCACCAACAGGTTGGAGCCGCCTCTATGTCTGCTACACCCAGAGCACCCGCGAAACGGTGTCAGTTTCACCGGTGTGGATCTTCAGCTTTGGCGGCACCACCGGGGCAGAGTCCCAGCGTCGATGGTTGACGAAGTGGGTATGATGCTCATAGCTCGAGTTCTGAGTCGCACGCAGCGGACTTCCATTGACCGCCGCCGGTCCATTGGCGATGCCGTTGGTGCTCGAGGTGGTCGTTGTTGGGGGGGAAGTGGAGCTGCTCGTGCTCACCGTCGTCGATGCCACCGTCGTTCTGGCTGGTGACGATGGAATCCCTAGTCTGTTGGCACTATTGCTGCTAATCACGGTGGAGCCAGCATTCGTCGGAATGACGGTGTTTTCCCGTAGTACCGAGGAATCATCCGATAGCCCGAACGGTCCACTGTTGCTTCCCGTTCCCGTACCACCACCACCACCACCACCACTAGCAGCACCAGTGCCAGTAGAGCCATTTCCCCCTTCACCACCACTGCCATTGTTGCTGCCGGCGTCCGCCGAAGAGGCAGACGAGCTAACGCCACCATGATGGCTGTTGCTATCGACGGAACCGATCGACGAAAGCATCGTCGAGTTGATGAGCGGAAGGCCGATCTCCTGGAACGAGTTCATCGAGCTGAACCCACTCTCGTCCTCGGCCGAGCTCGAGATCATCATCTCCTTGATCCGCTCGATGTTGGCACTGTAACGGTTGGTGTGGTGGTGGTTGTGGTGATGATGGTGATGATGACCATTGCCGGAAGTGGTGCTGCTGCTGCAGCTACTACTGTTGCTGCTAGTGCTGCTGGTGCTACTGCTACCGCTACCACCGATCGGTCCACCAACAATCGAGCCTGGACCGGCACCACCAGCTCCACCACCACCACCACCACCATTTGCCATACCAACGTGACCACCGTTCGCCATCGGATTCTGATGCTGCATCAGCAAATGATGGTGGTGGTGTGGATGCGACAGTAGCAACGGTGGCGACGGACGATCCGTACTGTCTTCATCCGTTTCCGTTTTCGTCGAGGAAGACGTCGAGTGCACGGAATCGGCCGTGCTGCTCCGGACCGAGAGCCGACTGCCACGCATGTTTAGCTTGCGACTGAATCCGACCGTGCTGCGCGTATTGATCAATCCATTACCAGCGAGACCGACTCCTCCTCCTCCTCCTGTTCCTGTTCCTACTCCATTGGCCGTATGGGCGGCTCCTGTGTTGGCTGCTGTTACTGCTCCTGCTCCTGCTCCTGCTCCTCCTCCTCCAGCGCCGTTTATGCCGGTGAGTGTTGGCATGCTGCTACCGAGGACACTGCCACTGCCGCCACCGTTCATACCGTTCCCGGAAGCCGACAGCCCGACACCGGTAAGGGTGGTGCTGCTGCCGCAGCTGGACGCGGCCGTTGACGAGATCAGGCTGTCCAGTGCGTTCGTCGACTGGGCGAGCGTCGGTTCCTGCGTGTTCAGGAGATTCTGTACCGTCCGCAGCAAACGGAACGCCTCCTGGGCCAGCTTCTCCGGGTCAACTTCGTTGCTGGAAATTGGCAGAGTCTGGGTTCGTTTCGGTGAGCGTCGCCTGCAAGAGAGTGCGAGAGAGAGAGAGGGGGAAAAACAAATATTGAAACAGCAATTAGTAACCACGCCACACCTCATTAACACCCTTCTCTCGCTCAAAGCCTCGGTCCCTTTCGCTGTCAGGACGCATAAAGGCACCTCATTCCGCGCGAGTGCGATTCGATCTGATCTCGATCTGATCACCGAGTATCGCTTACACCTAGTAGAGTGTAGTGAACGGAACCCCCCGGCGTGAGTATCAAATGTCCAGCAGCATCTCGTGCACATGCTGTGGACACTTTACGCGGTGCGTGACACATCAACACACGACGCAATGCCCCTGGTGCCGCTGCTGCTGCGTTTTATTGATGCCGAGCGATGCATAGTGTCCCGCAGACCTCGCACACACAATTGGAGCGTGTCCGAGCGAGGTGTTGAAAATAGATTAACTCTGTCCAACCAGGCCGGACCGACCGACCGGCCAACTGACTGACTGACTGAGATAATTAATTCCGATTGAAAACGATATTAATATCCTGCTCCTGCCCAATGCGGAAAACCCCTTATCGACTTGGACGAGTGTCTGTGTTGTTGGTGCTGTCCCGAGAGTGTGCTAATGTGTGTCAAGCGTATTTTAGGAACCCATTCTTCATGCCAGTTGCTGCTGCTACTGCTGCTCTTGCTTCCAGTCTAGTAATACGATCCCACCAAACACGCGTATACATGCGGGGATACATAATTCTTTGCCACAGTTCCCCATACTGCCGCCCTGGGGCTCGGACCTCAATTTAGTATCATGTTTTATGTTGTGAGGATCGTTCGAGTGATTGATTGGTCCAGGAGATGTCAAAACAATGCACTAAAGTTCCTCAAAACAAAAACGCAAAAACTTATGTCCCCGATCTGTTGATGCTCATCCATCGCAAGCGATTGCAAAACGCCTCTGTAACCCTCACACCCATGTGTGCGTGATCTAGCTGAATTTATCACCCAACGAACCACTGGAATCATGAGCCGCGATCGCGCGAACATGTTGTGCATCATATCTCATTCTAATGTTGCCCAGCGAGCGGAGAGGAACCGATTCAACAACAAACACGCGTCGTCGCGACATAAAAATACGAGAGAAAACATACATTCCCCGACCACAGATCGGATGGAATGTGCGTGGGAATGGCTGCCACGCGCCAATTTCGATGTCACCTCGGGAAGGTGTAAACGGAGCGGGAGAGGGCTGGCTTTGAGTCAAACAAATGACCACCACGCGTCCATCGTCCGGCGCACCATTATCGATGCTTAATGCTTGGCCTTAGGCTTTGACGAATCCTGCACGTCAGCTCGACCAAATGGTAATCCCGGTGCACGGTCCTTCCAGAGCGGTTCCACCGGCTGAAGATGACAAATCGTCTTGACACCGAAAGGGGCCACGTCCATCGCGTGCGCGCGATCTCGGTCCATCCAGCAGCGAGCACCGGTCGGTCGGTCGGTCATCCAAATCACGACTCCTCGAGACGATGTTCGCGCCTCATTGGATGGGCGGGACAGTTCCCAGGCGGGATGTCATGGATTTAATGGTTCATAATGGATATGACACAGTGACCCTGCACGGGACGGGACGCCTCTTGAATTCGTACTCGGTTGCTCGCGATCCCGTGATCGCGTTCGCATTCGCGTTGACTGATCGCACAAGGAATGGAGGACGGTTGTTTCCGTCCCATTGGACGGTGAGTAATTGCGCATCCAGAATTTTCTAGCGTTTGATTTTTAGGGAATCCAGTTTCTGGCCTCACAAACCGGATGAAGGATTTGCTCACGCTCGATTCACACTTCCATGGATCGTGATCGGTGTGATTGATTCGTTATAGACGCATGCTAAGTCAGGTAATCGATGCAGGTGCTAAGCTGCTCCTGCTGCTGCTGCGCCGAGAGAATGATTGATGGTTTCTAAAGGCGTGCGCCCGATGTCACCTGCAGATTTATGCGCGCCGTACACCACCGCATATGTGCGTGCGAACTAATCAGATAGCCAGGAAAAGCCAGGAAACCAGGAAGCATGGATTGAAAATAGAACTACACTCTGTGCAAGAACCAAAAAGTGGCCCTTGTGGACCTTCTCCGTGTCTGATCGGTGACCAGAAGAAGAAAAAACACTATCGCTGCTAATCTCTTTTTC
>NC_064878.1:52718548-52726048 GCF_943734665.1 Anopheles aquasalis | reverse complement strand
GAGCTGTCACGGTGTGCACTTGGCCAATCCTTCCTTCTCACTAGCGCGGGTTTACGCTGTTCGATACCGTTTAATGGATTCGAGTCACTGGAGACGACAGCAGCTGCCAAGAGTATCACAATCCACGTCCGTGTCGACTACGAGCGACTGTGAGGTCTATGATCTGCGAATCGTTAGTGGCAGTTCTTTGACTTACAGTTGAACAAAGGACTAGGACAACACAGCACTGAAGACGACAGACAGTTGGGTTTCATCGCCTTCGTCACAACATTTGCACAACAAAACGCGTTACATCCAAGCGTGATTTATGTCTTGTGCATGGTATTGCTAGCAATCCCCGGGGGTCTAATAGGTTCAGAACGAACGGAGATTGTACAGTACGGTGTACTTCTGGTTGGCAGCCCTCTCACTATGCTACCGCAACTGATCTTCGCCCGTTTATTGCAATGCGCGGTGTCAGGTCAAGTGTTAAAAGCCAAAGCCAGACTGGAAACATCCCTTGATCCGTTGCACCTGGAGCTGTTGCAATTGTTGTGTAGATTTCCAGGCAGCTACTTGGGCAACCCCTGATGCCCCTCTGTTCCGTGGCGCAGCTGATGATTATCGAGACGCATCGGTTCCCCATCGGTTCTCCAAATTCAGCATAGGACTCCCATACCTCAACACCGCCAATCGAATAGAATTGCAACCATAGCGTGACCTTTTCGGGCTTGCACTTGGCCAACTACTGCACCAATCGGGTAGCTCGCGAAACAGCAAATTGGCTAATGAATACATCTTGCGTTTGGCCCGTGGTTAACACACTCACAGCACACAGCACTCTCGGTACAATTAATGGCCATATGCAGACCAGACCAGGCCAGACTGGAACTGGACGAATGTCACTCCCTCCGGTCGCACCCTCGGTTACACAGGTGCTGACCGAGATGATCGGCCAACCGTGGTAACACCGATGAACAAGCGATTCCCAACAGCAACATGATGATGATGATGATGCTGCAGCAGCGTCACCCTTTTGAGCAGATGTCACCCTCTTTTCTGCGTTTCCTGAACAACTTTTTCTCATTTTTTTTAGAGTTATTCAATCCAAGACTGTGCTTTTGTATGAAATAGAAAAGTGAGTCTATGGAAAAAAACAATCTATTTTATTTCCATGAAAATCGTACTGGAATATTGGAATGAATCAAGAAAGGACTCGATATAAACGCAGACAAAACTGCATAAAAAGCTCTTATTAGGTGCCTAAAACATTTACTTCAAGCTTCAAGCAAAAATAATTTTCAAAAACCTTGCCAAAAATGATTAAAAAGATCATATTTCCCTCGGGTTTTTAATTCAAAACACCGCGGTGCAACATAAAGAAAAGGGCGGTTTATACAACATAAAATGCAGTATATTTAATTAATTTCGCCCAAAGATCCGTGACCTACCGCCAAAAAGGGCGCCCAGAGAAGGTGATCACCTTCTACTGATTTCGTCACTTTCGTTTCGTTGCATAACTGTCACCATGATATGAAAGGTACTGCTGTGCCAGTGTATGCCGTTATGCTGTTCAGTAGTGTGGCCAATCCAGCACATCGTCGTTACCAATTTGTTAATAAGCCGCGCCATCGGTAGAGAGAGGGGTGTACATTGTTTTAAAAATCAATACCCAGCTGGTGACGGTTGTTTAGTCAAGGCAGTTAGTTGAAGCACACCACACCACACCTTTCTATAATAAGCCTATCGAAACGAAGCCTCTCCTCTCGGCTTAGCTGATACTTTAATAGGATCCCTCTCTTGCGCGCGCGTATTGCCCGCATTCGTTGCGCTATAATGAGGTAACAATGTCTTAACGATTAACAACGATTGGATCCTAGGAGCAAAACACCTGGAGCACTGGTCCCGGTTCGGATTCTACCCTTTTTCGTTAATTACCGAGCGGCGGTTCGGATCATCTTACCTGCTTCAGCTGCCACTGGAGCGTTTCGACTTGCGTTTGCAGGATCACAGATTCGACGTTGGTATAGCTGCCATTGCCACCACCACCACCAGCACCATTCGGTATGCCCATGCCGAGCGTCGAGAGGCTGCCGGAACCGCTGCCACCGTGCAGCAGCATCCCGTTGCTGATCGCGTACATTGCACCACCGCCACCGGTCCCTGCACTGGCCAGGTTCATGAGGCGACGGTTTTCCTCGATCAAGTTTTGGCATTCCTGTCGACGAAAGGAAATAGAAAGAGAGAGAGAACGCGGGGAACGTTAGTTGAGTCGAGAAGCATAGCAAAACATTACCAAACATGCGTTGATCATTTGATCAACTTTTGGAAATAAACAAACGACGAGCAGACACACCACAAAAGACAGCATAGCAATCCGTAGCAGCCACCACCAGCACCAGCAGCAGCCGCAGCACCGTGATTAATCTCGTTCTCCGCTGGCTGACGAAAGAAAAACAAAACATGCATGACGCCGGCGCGCGGACACAAATGTCACGTCGCCCAAATCTTTAACCACAATTGCGTCTGCTCCTTTCTTTGCGCCAACAAGTGCTCCCACAATCGCTGGCTGGTTACCGCTGACTGACCTGGCTTGGTTGTGTTGCGTAACCGGAACGTAACCGAAAGAGGAGGCCTCCACCGTTTGTCCGAAAACCTGATGCGGTCCACCGAACTGGTGTGACATCCGCCACTCCGAGCCGGCTTTGTTCTAGCTTCGCGCAATTCGTAACGCTCCATCCGGCGGTAACTTCGCGAGACGCACATCAACCAGCCAGCGCGGATCACACGTTCTTGTCAACAGCACCGCCCATGGCAGGAGAGGGCGGTTGACAGTGTGATTGAGCGTGACACACCAGCGTACCGCGGAAGGTCAGCCCCCTAAGTAGCCGCTACTACAGAGAGAGCCGTGCAACAAATTTGCATTAAATGCGCGCACAGCCGGTAGCCGGTGGAAAGCCATTTTTGGACTCGGATCGAACTCGCGCTTCGTCTCTGCGCGTTGGTGCCAGAGCAAATTAGACAAATCGGACGCGTGACAGGTTAACGTGCGTGAACGTGCGCCACAATCACGCGTGTGAGGTCTCGACCGGCGGCCGGGCGCTTAAGGTTAAGGGCCATTGAATGCGCAATGTTGGAGAGGAAATGTTGAAAGACTCCCCCGGCCCCCCGGCCCGTTCTGCCAAGCTGGGCGGTTCTTATTGGCCTAATTACAATTCTTGTGCGTCGCGAGTTCATTCAACTGTCTGGCTACCGGAGACCAGAAGCCTTTTTCCTGAAATGTAAATTCCATTCTGCACGTCACGAGACCCCACCCCGGACGGGCCATCTCATTATGATTGATTAGCGCCCCGGCTGAGTCCGGCGACTCGGGTCGACCGACGTGACCGTTCCATCTGTCCATCAAAAAAGGGCATCCAGCGGGGGGCAAGATCGATAATGATTGATTGCAACAAATTAAAATATTTCCGCCCTTAACACGCGAGCGCATCCAGACTCAGTCTACGCTAAGGTTGCAGCAGATGGCAGATGGGTGACCATTTCGAGCACTGCATCCGTGACATCCGCGACAACTCGTCGTGGTAAAGGAGCCAGAGAGAGACAGGGAGAGAGGGGATTTATTTTAAAGTTTCCTCAATTTAAATTAGCCGAAATTAATTAGTTCATCTCGAGGAACGCGCGCACCGGCCACCAGCAGCTCCTCCGGCGCACCTTATGAGGAGGAATTCCATTCTTGAGACAGTCGAGATCTCGCCCCTCTACTGACGGTGGACATTCACCGCGAATGGGAAGAGTACGGAATACCTCGTTACCGGTGGAGCGGAATGTCGCCCAGATAAAGTAATTTGTCACCTTTTTGGCGACTCGGCGACGTTGCACGAGCGTTGTGTCTGGGACTGCGACTGCAATGCAATTCCTTCTCCGGCACTCTGGCCCCGTTACTGGCAAAGATGTGGATGCGTTCGCCCGGCGTAATCCACATTCGGGCTTGATCTTTTATCGCGCACACTAATGAATGTACCAGCGGCATCATCATCATCATCATCGTGATCATCATCTACAGCCCGACGATGGCGACAAACGGTTTTACGATTGTTTCGCCGCCGATCTCTCGATCTCCAAACCAACAAACCGCCTTTCTTTGTCAGATTTCCGAGCGACAACACAGAACACGCGCCACGCCGGGGGCCATGGGGAATTCGGTGAGCGCATTGCGCAATGGCCGTGGCCTGTGACCGCGCAAGAGAAAGCTGTGACGATGGCGACGCCAGCAGCAGCATTCCACGGGGTGCGGGGATTGTGGACAGTTGTGCGCTACGCAACATAAACATGATATCATTTCAATTATGCCGTCCTTCCGAGGAATTTCAAATTTTGTGCCTCTCTCTCTCTCTCACGGTGAATTCTGGGACTCTGTGGATCTTATCTCACCGGCAGAGCACGTATTGCAGCACATTGTTGCATTCGGAGGGCACACCATTTGCCATTTTCATGCAGCAAGAGGGGCTGGGGCTGGCTTTTCGTGATATTTTTGCATGATGCTTTCACAGCATCATTGATCAGCCGACCCTTTGGCACACATTGAGGATTCGCGGAAATGGAGGGACCTAGACATTTGTGACATTTCGCACCGGAACGGATCCATACGGACACGCCATGCACGCCTCCACACGATGCTGCACGTCGTTTGCTAGGATGCGATTCGATCCCCCTTGGGATAATTATTATAATCATAAACGAGAGGACAGAGGGACCAGGTTTCCCATGGAAGAGAATGTATCTTGCGATCCAATATGCATCGATCTCACGTGCATGATCGTTTCTTCATTCAACGAAGGTCGCAGGGTGAAAGGAACTAATCACCATAACGTGAAATGATGCTGAAAACGATTGTTTAATTTTTTTTTCTTCTTCTTCTCTTCTTTCATTGGCCATAAAGACAATCCGTAAAAAATGGCTAATAAAGTCATTCGTTGCTCCATCCGTAGAGTGTCAGCTCGCTGGCGGTACAAGGAATGAAAAAGAGTAATTACATCCAAAACCGTCAACGTCAGCGGAATCACTAAGCTCAAAGAGAGCAGCATCTCCTATAAATCATCAGCAACAAAGCACGAGTGAGCGGAGTGTGTCTCATTTCATCGAGACCATTTTCCATCATAATCATCATTAAGCTTAGCAGCAGCAGCTGCTGCTGCTACTGCTGCTGGTGTCATGCTATCATTCTGGTTACTCCGACGACACAAGTCATTAAGATGTCTTGTTTTAGGGAGCTGCTTAGAGATTGCTATCATGACGCTTTATGCAGCATTAAAATTGATAAATTGTTGGTCAAGCAATTGCACCAGAAGTGCATTTGGTTCCCTGATTTTGTTACAATATTAGCAAACTTTTCACACTCTATGGGAATATTTACACAACACAGATCCAAGAAGTGTTAAGACGAATGCCAATATGCTCTGCGATCGTTCCGTTGTAACGCCATTTCGCCTGGAATCCGTCTCGCACAGAGCCGGGACACATGTTTACGTTTCCGGCATCAACGAACCAACACCACGCGGGGTGCCTACGTCGCTTTCCGTTTTAAAGTTTGTCTTTGTCTTGAGGAAAGGAAACCCCGTAAGAAGATCCGCAACGCACCGCACGGCTCTGCACTCTAGTTGGCGAAGCTCCAACCCAAACACCCGTGGACCACGCGAGTAAAATGCAACAAAACCGGAAAACCGGGTTGTTTCACCCCGGGTTTCCTGGCCAACGGCAATGGCGGCGGTGGCGACCGGCGGTTCCACGCTAGACGCGCGAGAGTGCTCTCGCGCGAAAGTGATTTAGTGCAGCTTTCCTAGCAATAAATTTTTCGCCACCCGATCGTCACCCCGGTCCCTTGCACCGGTCCCCCATTAGCGCGCGTCTGTTTTGGTCGCGATCGGTAGCGCATCGAACTCTGGTCGAGTCTATTCTGGCCATAGCAGCAGCTGGCGCGGCGCGAAATAATGAACGGAATTGGAATTGGTAGAGCGTGCTGCATTGCTTTGCTGCTTTTGGAATTCGATGTGGAATCCAAATTTAGAGGAACATTATTGGGAGATTTCGTCTACAAAATACACGAATACTGTAAAATGCTCAACATAAACATGGGACTTGTTCACGTTTGACGTATCATAACATCGAAAGGTCAATGTTTACCCTGGACTATAAATTATACCAACACCAAGGTATGCACTTTCTCAATTAACGTACGGCACGCCAAATGTCGGTATCGGAACCAGGAGCAACATTCCCACAGAGGATCTACAGGAGTCCATACAGGGCACCATCATACCGCAGATGCCAACCCCGCGCGAACTACGCTTAATTACCCGCGAACAACTCGCCAAACGATAAACCAATCGAGAGAAAATAATAAATTATCCGCAGTCCACGAAGGTGCGCCAACTACACACTTCGTAAACAATCGCCACTGGCTTTGTGGTGAGAGGGGCTAGTGAGTGAAATAACTCCCCCTTTTACACCACATATCTCACGGGCAATGGAAGATGCGATGATCAAACATCTTAGCTAGCGATCTTTTTCCCTCTTTCGCAAATACGCCTCAACGCAACAAGAGCTGCACTGCTCGGTGGATCTTTTGCGCCTGCTGATGTTCTTCACACAATCAGTAAATGGAGGCAGCACGCGACTATTTGCACCAGAAGTTGGATTTAAATACATAAATCATGGAGTAATGTTGAAACTCACCCTTTAGGTGCTACACATAAATCGCTTTATAAGTGAGAAGAAAATCACTTACTGCCGTTCGGTTAAGGATGTTGATAGAACTCGAAGCTGTATTGGCGAGCTACAGGACTTTAGCTTCACGAGATAACCGCGTGTGTTTGCTGTTGACTTGTTACCACGTCTTCCCCAAAAATGCATTTATGAAACCACCGATCGCACGCTGCCGCTGCTCACGTCACGGAAACGCGGCCATAAATGTGACACATTAAGAGGGCAGGTTTATAGCCACGCTCGAGAACTGATGACGCCACCTTCGCCACGACTCTACTGCAGCACTAGCGGCGCGCAGTAAGAACCATCGAGCTGCCACCTCGAAAAGGGCTCGCCACTAAATCGCAGCTCAAGTATCTGTACGGCTGAAAATGCACTCGTGCAGCTACCAGATCGTGTCTTAGGCAAGAGTGACCAGGAAAGAGAGCGATCCATTCCGGGGGCAGTCTAAGCCCCGGCCCTAGGCCGTCGGACAGCAGGCAAACCAGTCCACCATCGCTATCCCAAAAATAGCGAAGCATTTGCTCAACAACCACCGGTTCGGTGGCGTAGCGTGTGGCGCACCCTAGGAAGCGGAAATTCGATCCAATCTCGGGGTGGAAGTGGTGACAAATCGAATCGCTTTATCGCCCATCTTGGACTGAAATCTTCTTCTAGTGGACGCCTGAACTGAAATCGAAACGAATCTCAAGAGAGACTTATGGCCCTGGTGCCCTAGTCGATGATCGACCAAAAATGGAAATGGTCGATCGGTTCGGT
>NC_064878.1:52701048-52716048 GCF_943734665.1 Anopheles aquasalis | reverse complement strand
TCTTTACCGCCCGCTTCTTCTCGGTGGGCTCACACCCCAGGAGGGCTGGAGCAAGCCAAGCCAAGGTGGTCGAGAATTTGCGTGAGCGCGCGAGCGAGAATGGCGAAAAACCAGACGAAAAACAATGCCGAAGAAGAAGAAGAAGAAGCAACAGAAGAAGCAAAGACCAGCCCAGAGGGAAGGGAAATGCCAAGTTCGAAACCATTGGAAAGTGTCGTTGAACTTGGCCTCGGTGTACAACACATCGCACTCACGTCTAGGAGGAGGAGGAGGAGGTGAACGAGAAGAAGGGAAACAACCGCCCGGACACGCAACCAACAAGCGCGCGCCACGGTTCCGGAACAGCTCTTGAGAGGTTCTTATTGCTCGCTTCACGAGCGCGTTCTGGTCTGTTTGTGACACAGAACGAACGCTCGGGGGGCGAGAAAGAGTTCGGCACACGCAGTGCACGCAGCCGTGTGTCTATGTCTAGGCTAGAAGGGGGGGGGGGGGGGGAGGGGGGGCTAGGGCCAAGATGATCACGCGCACGCAGCTACAATCACCGTCACGAACGGGTGCGCTTTTAGTGGGACAATTGAGGCCATCCCTAGGGGCCACCAGGTGGAGATGACATCGATTGTAGGTTGCGATCTGGCTGGTGTGTCAACCTGATCTTCGGAAGTCACCGGTAATGCCGGTTAGTAGAACCGTTGTAGAATGATCTCTTGTCGATCCCCTCTTGTATTATACCCCGGGGCCCGGATTCGTGGAAGGTAGTCCGGAATATCAAGTTACGATCATACCAGTTGTACTCGGTCGATAACGAACGCCTGACCCTGAACTGCGGTGTATTCCGGTCCGGAGCAGAGGCGTGCATAAATGTGTTCTACCGGCTCAGGAGTCGCGAGGAGGAGTCGTTCCGCCAACCGCTCTCTCCGCTCGTCTGCTGTACGATGAACGGTACATTTTGCAACCTGACCTGACAAAACTTGTTCCCAATCGACGTCGGATAAATCAGTCGTAGCCGACGAAACCCAAAGCGATAGCCTCGTTACCGATAGTTAGAGATCGGTGGCACACAGCCAAGCACGATCGAGGCTCCGATCGAGATACCGAGCACCTCGCCCAGATGCAGGTTAGGAGTAATCGATCGGCAATTACAGGTGCCCCGCGGGGGGGTGTGAGACCCCCAGGCAAGCATCATCATCATCCTCCTCGACGGCCCCAGCAGCAGCATCACGCACAGCAAAACGAGGTTGTGGGGCTACAAATACAGTCAATCATCTTGCTCTTATCCAATCCGCTCTAATCCCGCTTCGAAGGCGTGTGCCCCCCGGGGTGGGTCGCCGCCACCGCCGCCAAAGGAAAGTACCAATCAATTGAATCAAAAACTTTTGGCCGATGCTACGATGGATGAAGATCCGACAAATACACCTTGGGTTGGGCCTCGTAGGCACGCAAAAATCATCGCCACCACCCAGATGACTGGGCGTTACACAACAGCAACAACAACAACACCGATCGCGCCCAGAGCAGCAGATTGGACCGCGTTGAATAAGTTCATGCCATCGCACCAGGCCACGGCGGCAACGTGATGGCACGAAATTTCTCCTCAATTATGCTTCAGCCTTTCGCCACCCGCTCGCCCGCCCGCCCGATCTTCGTTCCCCAAGAAGTATTTTTGCTGACCTCATTTCTTCTGTAACCCGAGCACAACGCTATTGTTATTCCCGTGCCCGGGACCCTTGCTGGAAACCTTGAGAGATGAATAAATCCCTTCAAATCCGTTTACGATCTGCAGCAGCAGCAGCAGCAGCAGCTGAACTCTCGCGCCGCGACCACGCGATTCGTGCTGAAGGAAAGAAGGAAGCGAAGCGAGGCTTTCTCGATCATCTGCTCGCGATCGAAAGAATGTTCAGGCTAAACACAATGCGGAATAAATTTTCTCTCACTCCCGGGCGGTTCGATGCTGGAAAGAGACCTCAACCTCAATTCTTCCTTAAGCCGCAGCAACCAGCCCCGGGAAGATTTGTGTGAATTGGCTGGAGGAACCCAGAAGATGTTGTTGCAACCAACTATGCGGAAAATCTGGCCACGTGGGTGTATGTAGAGCGAGCGATGGTGACTATGAGACCGAGACACATCACCAATCACTAGGACAGACACGCTTGACAAGCAAAAGGCGTTGCAGTGTGCTCCGGAGTGTTGTCAGGAAGAGGTGAATTATTCTCCATTCCATTCTACATTCCTGCGGAGGTCGCACCAGTAACGCGAAGGCAATCGTCGTCAGATCCCGTGCGCTTAATCCCCTTACCTTTATCCGGAAACATAATATTTTCTCCATCACGGAATCCCACTGGTTTCTGGAACTTTCTGTTTGTTCTGACTAGATTCAAAGCTAAACACTAACCGACTAGCACTAGAACGCATACAAACAGCCCCGAATTGAAGAGGATCAACCCTTTCAGATCGCGCGATCCAGATTACACGCGTCGCACGTCAGAAGGCTCAACTAGAACTAGGCACCGCAACCGTCCACTGTCGGTGGTTGACCGATGGATGGATGGGTACAACGGAACCAGGTCCCGGTCCGGCGATCCGGTGGCTACCATTATCCCTCCCCCCAAAAAAAAACAACAAAAAAAATTATCCCGCACATTCACCTCTTCTTGAGCGCTGCTCACACAACACATATCGTTCTCTTCTTCACGGCTACCAGGTCGTTGCCTGCCAGAACGCGAAGGGGCCAGGTTAAAGCCGTACCATCGTGTTTGGCAGAAGCTGCCTCTTCTTCCGGATGGAAGGGTAGATAGTTTTGCGAATGCCATCATAAAACTGACACACTGCACAGCAGACCCGTAGGACCGTAAATCGCGAAACTTTACACGAAACAGGCCAGCAGCTCCCCGCCTCGGTAACATACTCGGCCCCGCATTCACGCACTAATGGACGAGAGAGAGAGAGAGGCTGTCTTGGTGGATTCACATGACCATCATACGGTGGTTTTGTAATTGTTTGTCCATTTTCTTGGTGGGAAAATACGGGCTTATCCTCGGGAAGAGCAGCATGGAAGCAGATTAATGACTCCATTGCATTACAGACCGAAGCATCATGTTCGTCTTCAAGCTAACGAAATGATCGGTATCATAATTCTCCTCTGTTCTATATCACTCTACCAATACAAAGGCGAACCATCTTGGAACAAGTGCATTAACTTCTTGAAATTTTGCAGCCACACATTCCGAAGATCATGTGAGACCCTAAAAGGCATGACATGTATTTGTGAAAACAAACCAGGAACAACCTAACGGCTCGGTATTTTCGGGGTCGCATGTGGATCATCAAGCCTCCAAATACCTGCGTAAAGTAACAGTACATCGCCCGGGCCCCAATCAAATAATCATACGCCTGACGGCGATCACTAAGTAGTGACTCTAGCGCGCGGTTGAGGATGGATGTTGTGTGCACGCGCAACGCGTATCGTCTTCAATAAATCACTGTCAGCGAAATTAAAGCACCGTACGGCGGTGGTGGTGATGGTGCGATGCTGCTCCGCTCATGCTCTCTATGCTTCCGCCAGATTCGCGCTCGGGTCCACTTTCTACTCCGGCATGACGGGAAATCCCTCCACCAAGACGTACGGGACTTGCGGCCCCAAATTGTCATCTGAATTGAGTTGCCCCAAATTGCCATTTGCAGCAGCGATGCAACCAAAGATGGGAATACAAACCATCATTTGATTTAAATCGCATTTGTTTATCTTCATCTTGTTTAGATCTCCGATCTCTAGTCTCTCGTCATCTTCCACATCAAAACATGCCAATAGCCGCAGAGCAAGCAGATCCACTGATCGAATATCAATTAGTTGATCAGTTGATCGGAGCAACATACACATGTTGTGCACTCTGTCGCGAGTTCCTATCAAGGTCACGTTCGCTCGATCACTCACTCAGTGCACTTGGAACAGCGGAGGGAACACAGCAACAGCACCAGCTGGCCGGCCATTGATCGACCACGATTGCTCCACTGACCAACATATTGCTGGGTCTAGGGCAGAGCCCGATCATCCACTCGTAGTCCCGTGGTCCCGTGGTCCTTCTCGATTCGTACTTGAGGCGAAGGTCGACCGGATTTTGGGTCGTTCTCGCCTACCAGCAGCAGCAGCAAGTAGCAGTTAAGCGAAGAAGTGAACAGCGATCACGAGCCTGCCTGGGGATCACGACCTACGATCTCGGCGATGCAGATGCTGGGATAATATGGGCTTCCTGGAGCCATTTCGTCTCCTTCTCCTCCCTCCTGGTTAGCATGCGATCGACATCTGATCGTCGGACGAAATCGTTTCTTTCTTTCTTTCTTGACTTTCGCATCGAAAGCAGCTCTCCTCGTGCCCCAAGAGGTATGGCACACAACAGATCCAAAAGCGTCTTGGAACATTAATCGCGTGCCAGCAATTTACGACCACGACCCTCCCCGACTTAATGAGACTAATGGCTCTATATAGGCAAGCCGTTCCACCAAATCCAAATTGGGCAAAATTGGAAGACGAAGTGGGCCCCTGTGTTTTGTGGCTCAGCTGTTTGATGAATTTTCAATGCGCGCTACTCCCACCCAGAACCAGAACAAAACCGTTTCGTTTCGCGACCACACGAGGCACGCCTGAACAGCTGGAACAGTAGCAGCAACAGCACAGGCAGCTACAGCACCGGTATCTGATTAGAATCGACGACGCAGCGAGTGAACGGAATTGATGGGTGCTTGATGATGAGCTCCCGTTTTTTTTTGTTGTTGCTTGTTTTGCGGTGATCCGTGCGGCCGCAGCATGCGTACAGAATTGAAATATGGCCGCGAAATGAGGTTTCTTCGCTGGGTGTACAGTTAGCTCATTATGTGTAGGCACTCCGCACCCCCTCAAAAAAAAAAGAGGATCATTATGTTGAAGCGAAACATTGTCTTAAACGGTGATCGGATGATCCACGACGATCTAATACTCCCCTGCCTACAAGGACTCCGGTTGCACACAAAACGAGGTTGACGTTTGTTGCGGAAACCATTAGCTCTGCAGACGCGCTTCAAAGGAAAAGGTTTGCAATTCGTCAGCGTGAGCACTCACGATCAAAGCGTATTGCGAGAGGTGTGTTGAGGCATATTAATCATAAGTTAAATACCGTACTCGACACCCTCCTGCACCCAATCAACTCCAATTCGCCCCCAGCGAAACACATGATCAATGCCAATTGCCTCGCTAGTTGTTTGGCGGCGGCGCACAACTCGCAGTCTGCTGGCTGGTAAATTATGATGATAAATATTTACACCTCTAATTAGTGCGGAGTGCGCGTCCTGAGCACCTCAAAAGGAAACCCATCGCGGTTCCTAGCGACCACGACCACGCAAACCAGGTCTGTTTTTCTGTGCACAAACACAGACACACACGAGCAAAGAACAAACGTACCGCGGCGGCAACAGGCGCCAACCACACACCATTCACGCCGACATTAAACCGGCATTGCACCGGAGACGGAGCGACCGAATAAATCCTAACGCACAACCGTACGGGTTGAGCTTGTGGCGCTGCTTTCAATAAATTTAAATCTCTTCGCACACACGCCACCGTCTGCGACGACTGTCGATACGATGCGCCCTCGCAGGAACGTCTCTATTGGCTCGCCAGCATCACCTGCGCCGCGTGGTTGGTGGTTTTCCTTTAATGAGGAAAATTATAAATCTCCACGGTAGGCGAGTAGGATGATTGATAATTTCTTTCTGCCACGAGAAGGAAATGGTCTCGGCCGTGCGCACCGATTCATCACCGCCAGCAGTTCCTCTGAAGAGCGCGATCAACGCGCGTCCGCGACATCCGCGGGGGCTGTTCTCGACACTTGCACTCACACGCGAGTCAAACCTTAAACTTTCATCTGCGATAGGCACCCAAGAAAGTTAGGGAAAATTGAGCGAACGAGATCAGGTGGGAGGTCGTAGTACGGTTTAGTGACGCAAAAACCGACGCCCTAGGCGCGATGGGTGAAGTGAGGTTCCGGTTTATGGAGCTATCAATTGCACCATCGCTGCGTGCGACACATCACCGGAGCACACCACTAATTGAACTCTCGTTGCTCTCTCTCTCTCTCTCTCTCTCTCTCTCTCTCTCTCTCTCTCGCTCTCTCTCTCTTCGATTGGAAGGGAAACGGATGGCGTCGTTTTTTTGGGAAATAAAACGCGACACGCGAGAAAACGCATTAAGCGGGCCCGGCTGGCGTGGCGATGATGCAGCATAATTTGCATAACGCCAAACGAGAGAGGCTCGAGCCCTGAAGTGCTTACCGCTAGGCAAATGGTAGGCAGCAGCAGTTGAGCACTACAACGTTTGATCTGCTGGCGGTCATATGAAACGGTTTGACAACCGCTCCAAACGCCACCCCTCTGCCACTCGTTTGCTTATTTGAACAAATTGAACCATTTCGAATGTTTATGGACTGGGCTCCAAGGTGGCCGCGTGCGTAGCGAGGTCGCTCTCTTCGTTGGGATCGTATGGTAAAAAAAAAGTGATTGTCTATTGCGATCCCATGACCTTCCCACCAACTAGCTAGCAGAGGCAAATTAGCATATGCAAACTAACGCTGAGGGCTGAATTTTACAATCAGCGAGAGCGAATCGCCCTTCCACGTGCGGCAGGCACAGAAGGGTTCCAAACACACACCACACTCTTGCTTTCTAGAGTGAAAAAAAGTCAACCAATTCGCGACATTGAGATAGTTTTATTTGCTCTTTTAATGCTTCGTTTGCTTCTTGGATTGCAGTGGCACGCGGTATCGCTTGGCCAGAGAAAAAGAAAAAAAGGAGTCGAACAACCAATTGATTTCATCGTCCATATATGGAACGGTCAAGAACATCGGAGAGGACCCATCGAAGGTCTAGTCCATGTCTTCCTGACCGCAGAATGCGGCTAAAGGATGAAGCATTGGTATGGTGGTGGCCATCGGAAAGGTGTTATTCACGCGATGCACCGCCGTACGCCACCTACCTGTTCGGGGTTTTTTTTTCATAAAGACCGGTAATGGTGGCAGCAGCAACAAAAAACTGTCCTACCTTATATTGCTGTTGCTCAGCACTTTTTTCCCACTCGCAAGTCAAGGCAAGAATGGTGGTTCTTCCTTTTTGGAAAATAATGCTATAAATCCCACTTATTGAACTTTTGCACCAAAAACCCCAAGAGTCCTTCAGCCGTTAAACACAGATATCGCGTGGTCAGGTGGTTGATGAGAGGTTTCGCATGGGTTTTTTTGTAAATTCTGTTATACCCAGAACCATAAAACACAACATATCTTGTTGATGACACAGCACGCGCTATCGTTTCTGCTGATCTGAGCGAAAAGCGCTTGCGCCAACCCAGCCGAAAGCAATTAATTAAACATTTCCAAATTGGAAGCTTAAAAACGCATCAACAACGCATGCGAGCACCGCCAGCGAGCAAACCGCCCAGTCCGAATAAAACTTGCATTTTCGCCAAATGCGCTTTTGCTGGTGATGTTTCCCATCCACCGATGGTTGGCTGGCGTGGTTGCTCGCTGTCGTGATGTGCAGCAGGAGTTCTGCGGTCGCGGAAATATGCAGGATGAAAATATGAAATATTTATCGCCCAATTTGTAGCACTGAACGCGGACCTCCGTTGCTGCTGCTACTGCGCCGTACATGCACACATGCACTTTAGCCAATCAAAAAATGGTTAATGGTTCAGAGCAAAGTACGCGTTATGGTACGCACCGGAGGCCAATGTTTCGGTTCGTGTGCCGGCCCGTTGCGGGAGCGACTTGAGGAGATGCTAATTTGAAAACCGTTGTGTTGCAGCCCATGCACATGCACATGTTGCCACCGTTTTCATACTTCGTTAAACCACACAAATTTCCTCAATCCTTCCACGTTTCACACGCGAGATGCTGACTGAGTATGTTTTGTGTGCGAAAAAAAGCACGAATCATAGTCGCTCACGTGGCCAGCATCGTGGATTTGGGTGCAAATTACAAGCATCTAAATAAAAAAATAATGAAACCAGCTCAACACCAAGTTAACACCAAATGATCGCCCCGGTCGCTGAACAGGGTTTGACATTCGAGAGCCATCAAATTACGATTTGATTGATTTTTTTCCACCCCATCGAATGAGTGTTTTTTTGTGTGTTATCTGCTTTACATGATCCCGCCGCGGTCCCCCCAAAAAAGGCGCTCGAATTCGCTCTGGCGTGGCCAAAACGACCATTCAATAAACCTGGCACGACGCGGTGTCCGCTTCCTCGCTTGCGATCGATGCGCGGACTTGAATATTTATGATCGCTTCTCTTTTTTATGCACCCCCCGATGGGCGTTGATATTTTGAGAGGTCTCTCGTAGTGTTATTCGGTTTTTTTTCGCTTCCATCACAGCAGCGGCTGCCACATGCTACCATCATGGGCCCAGTGTGTCTAAACCAGTTCAGCTGGACGTGATTGATCATTTTTTAAGAGTTCACACCTCCACTCCAGCCCGCAGAGATCCCCCCAAACCTTCGGCGACCCTGACTAGAGCTCGATCAACACGGCACCAACCGTGGTCGATGAATGCATTTCACGATCAAGCGCCAGTCGGAGGCGTTGCATAACGACGACGTTCTTCGAGGTGTTCGAAGCTCACTGGGCACTTGACAGACTCGCTGCTCTTGGCACTGTCGCGAGGCGCCGATGATATACGATTGGATACCAATTAAGCTCATTCTGTCAGCAGCATTGTTGAATGATTGCACCAAGGGCCACGCTGTTGCCCATTGAATCGAGTTGCAGCAACGAGATCGATTAAATCAAATGCACTCTGCTGGGGTTTGTCACTTTTGACAAAGGAAGATCGAGCGTAAGAAAAGAGCTTAAGTGAGTCTTTTAAAAATGAATTCATGTTTAATGTCAATTCGAAGAAGTACATTTGGATTTTTAAAAAGAAATTTAAAGTGGAAAAAAACATCGAGAGCTAAGGCGCCTAAAGTGAGACTGTACCTCGTTTGCTCTAACCTCTCATAACAAGGACCAATTATGTTCCGATAATGGAATGTCAATCATCACCAGCTCCCCCCGCCCGGGCCGGACACAATCAGCCACTGCCGTGGCCTCCACTCCAGGGCAACAGGAAACTAAGCCTATTAGGTGAGCGCTGGACTGATTCCTGCCCTTTACAATGGCTGCTTTTGACCCAAGTGCTGCTGGTGCTTTCTTCGAAAATTTGTTACCATCTCTCCCGGGCGAGGGAGAGGACCACAAGGCTTCCCCCCGCCCGGCACTAATATGGTAAGCTGCGTCGCGATGGTGCGACAACATATTCCCCCACAGCAGCAGCAGCAGCAGCAGCAGCAGCAGCTGCGCGCTAAGAAGGTTGTCGTTGCACCGATGCTGCCTTTTGTGATGTAATGGCGCAACGAGCAGCGACGAGCGGGCAGTTGTCGCCTGCGGAGAGTGCGGTCTACATTTCCAGCCCCAACATAGAATAGAGGCCGGGGCATTATCGCTTCTTCCTGGGTCAACAATGCCGAGGGAATAACTCGCGCGGAGCCGCAGGAACGCCCGCCAGGTCCACCGAGCACCGCATGTTGGCGCACCGACTATCGGTTGTTCGACCAAACCGCTGGATGCAGTCGCGTCATTTCGTTGTGCTACTGTGCTGTGGTGTATTAGCAGCAACCTGCCCCCTGGTCTGCCTCGCCTTTCGCACACACCTCCGCGTTCGCGTTCGCGGTTGGAGCAATAAATTAAGACAACCATTACAGCGCGCTCCGGTTGTAATTATTTGTTACATGGCATTTGGTGCCTTTTTCCATTGCCATCACACAATACAATACCTTTTGCTCTTCAGCGGCAGGGTTGTAAGTGGCCTCTCCTGTACCCCACATATCAGCATCACAATACGCCACCCCGGCCTCCGTCTCTTGTAGGCACCGCTCCGTTGTTTCTATTAGCCAGTAGCCTGCGAACTTGCCCAGGCTGAGTGTTGTTGCACACGTGTGTTACGAGTCTCGTATCGGGTATATCGGTGGCATTGGCATGGAATGGAGGTGCACATCGCAGGCGCATCATCGACCACCGCACCGCAGTAACGGTGATTCAACCAGCTTGAAAAGAAACTAAGCCGATCGATACCCCCGGCCGGCCGATGGAATTAAAAATGTAAATGTGGTGCCCAAGGCCACACAGCGCTTCTCCCTGGTGGCCAGTTTTTGGTTAAATGAATGAAAATTTGTCATTATTAAAAATACCGCCAGCTACTGACCTTAGATCAGACCACACAGACACAAGCAGCGCGGGAATGAGTGATGATTAAATTCCTTTTCCAGAATAAAATAACAGCCAACAGTGTAACGGCGCCAATGGTATCAAGGTGAGCACAGTTAACCAGGCAATTCAAATTTATCATCCGCCTCCGCATGACCAGGATGGGCTCACCTTTTTGAACCACGCACACGGACACAGCGCGTGTGGATGGACAGAAATAAATTGTGCTCTATCGGTGAAGGACATCAGCTTTCGTTCTTCGCGGTGGACGGCGCTCGACACACCAAAGAGTAGGATAGAGGTTGGAATGGAAAGGTACCTCCCTAGCCTCAAAATCGAACCATGCCATGCCGTATCATCATCTACGAAGCTCGATGGGCTAAGAAAAAGGGACAAAAACTAGCCAAAGGAGCAACGAAACGAACAGCAGCAGCAGCTAAGATTAGATGCGGGTTAGTTCCTTAATTAACTACTGCTGCTGCTGTTGCTGCTACGTTCCACCTCCACTGGGGCCATCGAAAAGGCTGGGTGCCACAACCTTCCGCACTTACTTCTCCTTCCTTCCACCCACCCAGCGGCGATCAACCGTCTATCCGTGGGACGGTGAGGTGAGAAGACTGGAAATCGATTAATAATCCATTCACCCATTAGTTCGTCGCCGCGGCCGTACCGACCGGTGAGCCTAATGGTCGCGGGAGGAGGAAGATGGGGTCGCTGTGTTGTTGTTGGTTTACCAATTCCACCCCGCCCGCCACGCCCCGCCCGCCCGCCCGTGAAGAACGTGTGCCCGTTACCGTTTCGAACCGTTTACCGAAGGTTAGCATTTCAATCAGGGGTTCGCCGCTACACGCGCATTGCAGTCTTTTGAGGTGAAGCGACCGCGTGACGGCCAATTTCTTGGGCACTAGCAGGAAGGTGTGTGGGTTGAAAATACGCCAGCAACGACCTTCACCGAATGTTTTCCTCCTTTCACTCACAGTTTATGTGTTTGTGGGCCTCCGAATACGAATTCGAATCGATGTAAACAGTAAACAGACGAAACAACGGTACAGCCAGCCAGTGTCAGTCTTTAATGATTGTGAAATCAATTTAAAAAATGGACAGCACATTAAATTATATTTTTGGTCAATTTTATATCCAAATTCTATGTCGAAAAGCTTAAAGATAAATACCTCAAGCACAATAAAGTGAGCTATAAAGTGAACGATCGATAAGAGCCTTTAAGACAAATTGTTCACGATTATGCTTTTTCCGTCTACCGGGCTAACACACACCGTGAGCTGAACACAACATTGTCCAAACGCGGTCATTTGATGTCGATAAATTCAGTTCGATAATGTCTTTCTTAGGCAAATCGACAGCTGGGGCAGCAGCAGCAGCTGAGCCTCCACAAACATATCGTCAAATTAAGCAAGGAACAACTCTTCGCCCACCAACCACCAGCGCAGCTAACTAGCATGCACTTCTTGGCCGTCGAAGACGGAAAGGACCATAAAATTGTGCCCGCTTACGGTCACAACATTCTGGTCTGACCGGCTGGCCTCCTCGAACTCGAAATCGAACCGAGCATCTCCCCCCATGCTGAACGAACGGGGAGGCTGGCTGCCAGATCGCCAGAGCTCGCTGGCAAGGGCATACACAGCTCGACCCATATTGCGAAAGGCCGTACAAGCTTCACCGACACTGAGATGCAAGTGGTGCTCGCAACTGCGCGCGCGCGCGCAGGTGGATTGAACTCTGGCTCTGGCGATCGTTCGGCTCCTGGTCGTCGCTTTGGCACCATTTCGTGGGCAGGACATGGACATGGGTTGCAGTTTCGTGAGGCATGTTGCTCTAGCTCCATTCATGCTCAAAACATAAAGTGAATTGCTCACACCCACAGCTCAGCAGCAGGCTCACGGCCAGTCGTTATAAAACTACGGTATGGACACAGCCAGTGAAGATTATTTTTATAGATTCAACATCACCGTAAAGGCGTACACAGTTGCTGCGCAGCGAAGTGCCAGTAAGAGCCAACGATTAACCAAATCGCACCTAACAGTAAAGTGTAACGGATAATCGCTTAACACCTTCTTACTGTAGATCGGCGATGGTTGCACATGATTATCGAGGAAAATGGTTCATTCATAGAGAGGTGCTTCAAGGTATCCTCTAACTAGAAAGTATGTATGCAATGGGCGGTCAAAGAAGTTAGTTGATCAGTTCTAGTCGTAACGTATGCATTAAAAAAAGAGACAAAATTTAAATGGTGATAAAAAAATAAACTATAACCGATAATTGAGTTCTGTAAATTACACGTGGAAAGGGAGTTTTAATGCACAAACCATGGAACGAAGTTGTTTCACATTTTTCACCATCACGATTAGAGTTCGACTGATAGAGCATTCAAATTTTGTCTGATGACGCATGGATAACTACTATCGATGCTGCATTTTCAGTTTCGGCAGTGCGATTGACGGTTTGCCCATGAAAAATCGCCAAATTTTGTCTCTTTTTTTAATGTAGACGTAATTTTCGTATTTGATCCATTTTTCATCTCCTGTTATGATTCGCTTCTGAGCTAGAGCTTTTCCGACTGGCCCAATAGTTCGTTGCGGAAAACCTACTACTTCATATCATCGCAACTGCACGTGCCCTGCGCAAATACTTCTCACATTCCAGGTCTCTTCTTCTCGCCCAAAAAGTCGCTTCCTAATCCACTCTCATTCATAGGCCCGGGACAAGCCGTAAGTCTGCAGTGAAAACTGCAGCACGATTTATGGAACCGATTTCCTGAACTCCTGAGACTCCATTTGAATTTCACTTAGAGCTGCCAGTGCGCCGCTGCTGCGATACGCAGTCGAAAGTGCAGTGCAATGCAGTGTGTATATACATGCCTCCTTATTTATGTGTCCATTCATCTGACGGTTTGAGAAGTGGCCAGCGCTCCAACTCCCGGTTTTCGATTCGTTAATGTCTGCAAACCGATTCATGAAAAGGAGCCCGCTCTGTGGCCGGTGTCCAGTAAATTCTATGTCCATGAAGTGATTTCTTCTTCGTTTTATTTTGTCCATACCACATAAACATGGTGGAGTGCGGTTGCTAGTTTCACTTTCCTGTGCTACTGGCGATAACTGACACGCGAAACTCGCTGGCGACAGCATAATGGGCAATGCAGGCAATTGCACACGTGCGCGCACTCCACGATGCGTTGACACCCGATTGCACCATTTAGCGATTGCACTGCGGCGCCGGTCGGTAGTCGGTAGGCGCACTCAGCAGCAGCATTATCAGCAGCCAGATATACTGGCCAGTGACAATGATCGATGGACGGTAAATCTGACCCCAGCGTCTGGAATGTGCTGAAGCAATGGATTGATCGTGTTTTCGAGTTGAAGTACGATCCGATGCAGTCTGCAGAGTATGCAAATGATGGCTGATGCCGAGTAAGTGAAAAAAGAATCCTTTTTTATGTGACCACGATATAAAATGCACAAATTTTGAAAACATAATTCTGCAACAAGATGTGGATGATTCTCTATTCCGCATTCTAGTTCCTCTCTCACACCACAGTTAAATGTGGATGCAGTGCCATCAATCCGCCAGCACTTCACGGTGCACAAGCTGCTCTAGAATGCGCTCCCGGTGAGATTGACGGCACTTGACAGCCACTTGGAGCTTCGAATAGAACTTGACCGATTTAGGACCGCCAGGCCCATCAAGCGAAGCATTCATTCTTCCAAAGAATGTGCCGACGATCGTCGTCGTCGTCGTCGTCGTTCGCTCTCGTTCGCAAATTCCCTCTTTGTGAATCGCATTACTATTTGCGAAGCATTCCCATTCCCATGACCGTCTGCCTGGCGACTGGCGACTGGCCTTCACTTTCTTTGATAGCGAGCGAGATTCATTTCTGCTGCGGGGATTTCTTTGTCGAGCGCAAATTACTATTTCGTTCCGGTACGGCAACCAGCGCGCCGCGGACAACCAACCGACCAAGTGCGATGACGGAAGATCGCAAAAATGTAACAACGCGTTCCGCGTGCTTGCGAAAAGGCGAGAATAGTTGTGTTCTGGGACCTGGGGGTCTAGTAATGTGTAAAGGCTAAGACTCTCCTCCGGAATGCTTTCCACTTTCCGTTCTCGGTTGGTTCGTGGGGCATTCTGTGGCTTTGAATTTGTAACAACCACCATGACGACTACCACGACGGCCTTTCGCTCGCGAAAGGGTGGAATTGATGATGTTTTGCAATGCCAAGTACCCCCACATGTGCTTCCGAACACGGTCCCCGGTCTCGCCAGACAATGCTTTCAATTTTGCATATAATGGGAGCAATCTGGCTGGCAACACCTTCCTCTATGCCGGCCAAGAACCTCACCACCGTAAGCACTCTTTCCTGCAACCCCCCCCCCCCCTTAATTTCTAATGAATTACGTCCATCTAGCGGTATGATACTCTCAACCGTGAAATAATCTACCAGCACCCATTCCGAAGCGAACGGCGACGGCACAGGGAACGTCCAGAACCCACTGGGAACCAGCTCACCTCCATCTCCACACATTCCATTCGGCATTTGGTCTGTCCGCTGGGTGCAATGTGCTTCTGGACATCCGCAACTGAGCTGGACAACGCCCGTTGCCCTCTTCTCCCGCCTCTGATAACCACAACCCCGGAGTTACCGGGCTGAAGTTGCAAAAATATGGAAGTAAGCATTTCGTTTTCCAATTACTTGCACCAAGAACGCCACCAGCAAGGTGGAAGTCAC
>NC_064878.1:52678548-52696048 GCF_943734665.1 Anopheles aquasalis | reverse complement strand
ATTCTAGTCAATGTAATTATCAACAATGAGTTCGTTTTCCCCGCCTGCGGTAGATGCATGTCACGGTTTAGGTTATCGACAAAGACAACAAATTGTTCGATCGTGTTGACGGATCGTGAGAATTTTCGAATCGAGAGAACAAACTCTGCTTCAAAATTGATTCTGACCTACACCAGCAGTTCTTGTCGAGGTTGCAATTAATGCCGAACATTAGCATTCAACTCGAGGTCTACAAAACATTCCTCATTACGGTCGAGATGGTCTCGTCATTTGGACTACTACTTTGTATTAATGGCTAAATTAGTTATCTGGTTCACTGGACTATGTGTCTATGTTGGATTGAAGCGAATCTGGTTAAAAGCAGAAATGCACAGACGAAGACTCGAACTCAACACCGATCGGGCTATGCGGAGCGATGAGGGAGCATGTTTTACTCAACTGGTTATTACCATAAATCGCAAAATGTCGAACAGGAAGCACTGATTGCGAAAGGCAGGATTTCCTAAATAAGAAACTGGCAGCATACTCCAACCCAATCGATTCCGGCCATCGATCGGAAGTGAACTAGTGAAGTTATGCTCGCTATGCTCGGCGCTGTTGAACCAGTTCTTGCGGAACTGATCTACTAAAAGACGAAAAGAAACGTTTTTTACATCGCTGCATCCAATCGGAGGATTACATTCGAATGAAATGCAGTAGCATAAAGGGAAAACTGCATCAAACTCTACTCCGAAGACATGTGAACCACCAAAAAAGTATTGAAACAGGCGCGAAAAGAGCATTGCCCAAACGGACAAGCTCCTACCTTGACATTTGAATAACCAATTGTTTTATTTTCCAATTGAAACACTCCCCCTGATATGATCATCATCTAGCCGTTTGCGATAGACTCCGGCAGAGAGGGTAAATGAAACCTGTTCACATCAATCGTAACGTGGCCGAACCGGGAGCACAAAAAAAGAGAACAGTATTTAGATCGTATCGATTGCGATTGCTGTTGCAAGCGATGGAACAAATGTTTGTTGTAACAACAAAGTGAAACATGCCTGCGAAAGAAAACACATCTGCACCAGAGCCCATCGCCCGAAGGGGTCTTACAACAACGGAGGGAGAGTGTACACATGTTTAAACACCAGCAAACATCGGGCTGTAAAAAGTTGTGGAATCATGTGGAGCGGAGGGTTGCATGTTGTGGCGAATGCATCGAACTGAAATCGAATTTAACCTTTGACAGGCATTGGGGCCCGTATTGAGAAACACACACATTCTTCTCTCGTGACACTGACAGACCATCTCGACAAGACAATCACGCTTGAACATGACCGAAATGATTTGGCTATTTTTTTGGGCGACACGGATTTCAAAGATATCTCGCTTGAATTGAGGTCAATTTACTTTCAATTTCGTTCTGTATTATGTATGACCCACATCGCTGTTTTTATTTTCGTTTTGCTATTGTTTATGTTCCCTTCCATGACGCATAATAGATTTGAATGAAGGTAATGATAGCGAACCTAATGTTAATCAACAAACGGAATTTGGTGAAATGAGTTCACGCTCTTCGGATCCCCGCGAGTCTAGACATTTGTCTTGAAAAACATCTGACTTTAGACAAAAACATGAGAAATCATACGGTCGAAACACACATTTTTGACGACAAAAAACGATTCATTAGGGTCGCGGTCGTGCACGGGCACGGCATTCCCGGCGAATTAGTTCCCCATTCCCTCTAAGGCACACGAACGGTACTCCAAACATTAGGGGAACGATGCTCTATTCGCTACCGTTTGTGGTGACCAACAGCCATCAACAAACCAACAAAAAAAATTGGCCCCAAAAGATTCCAACCAAAAAAAAAAGCTGACCAGCTCGAGCAGGCATTCATTAGAAGTAATCAATGAACTTATCGTGCACAAGGGAATGACGGCGACGACGAGAAATTAATGTGCGAAAGCGCGAGATTTGATCTCCTTGTCGTGGGGCGGACGCAGAACAACGAATGCATCATCATCATCATCATTATCGTCGTCATCATCATCATCGCCATCGTTGTTGGCTTGGCGTGCAGCCTCGTGACAACTAGGACACAACAATGCTACATAACACACAGACACAACCGGGAGTGAGGGAGGTGACAGTTTACACGATGAAAGTGTCAGAAGTCAGGCCTACTGGCTGGTGATTTGTGCAAGACCGCAGCCACCGTCGCAGCCACCATCGTTCCCTTGCATCAAAAGCACAGTTTCACGCATTTTCTTGACTTTCAGGCGGATCAACTCGTTGCAGGGGCATCAACTGTGAGCCCCCGCGTGTGGTTGACAGACCGACAAGACGAATGATCTGTCCGGATGATGTAGCTTACCAGCGCAAACAATGGAGGGTTGGACGGGTGTTGAATCCAGGTGACCGTCAAGACCGAGTGCCGGAACTGAAGCAGCGAAAATCTGGCATCTCGACAAGCGCACCATACGCAACAAGCGAATTTTCGCAAGAAGAAAAACCAGAGAGCATGCTAGTGAAGCAAACGCTTGGAGAGACGAGAGCAAAATTGCGGAAATGACCTCCCAGGGATGCATATCCGTTCGCGGGCACCCAGTACCCAGCCTTCTCAAACTCTCTCAAACATTTCCTAAATGCAAAACGTACGGACCGCAGCAAGATTGATGGGCTGCTGCTAGCCACCATTTTCTTTAAGCCTTTCAAATGGCCAGGGGTGGGGAAGGGAGCTTGACGAATGCAACACACCGATTAGTGATGCACACACATTTCCAAAGTTTTTCGTCGAAACGCCCACCACCAGAGCACGGTGCGCGGGCGTGACATTCATTTCCCTCGCAGTGAAACAGGAAATGGGAAAAACAATTTCGGGAAAAACTGTCACCAGCACACTTGCACACCACGCCGCCGGCGATACCGATAAGCCAGGTAACCGTAACCGTAACAACAAATAACGAAATTACAAACAATAGGACAGCCGAAGAAGCCACCAGTGTCGTCACAACAAAAAGGGCTGCATCGTGGTTGCATGGAGTAAACATCAGCAAAAACGTGGCCAGGCCAGTGGCTTGGTCCCTGACGCGGTGACAGTGAAAGTAAGCATTCGGAACACGCACGATCCAGGTCTGTTGCTGGTCTGGCAGAGGTAGCAGAGAAAACGGGCAAACGACAACGGTTGACGGAAAAAAAGGTGCCGGAAAATTATGCATTTCCACCTGCGCGAGCCCGACGACAGGCAATGTCATTGTTGATTAGTGCGACGGACGGTGCACCAAGTGTGCCAGTGCGGCGGTTCCCCAACCGATGGAAGCATCGTGAAGCATAAATTAAACGGTGGCACCAGCAGCGCACCGCACCGATAGTGGATGGTGATGAAATCGCAGAGCCGCCCAAGGCCTCCAGATAATTATTAACGAAGAATGACGAAGATTCTCTTATGTAGCTGGAGCAAGTGACATGTTTGGGACAAATTCAATTACAGTAAACGTCCGTCAATTCAAGATCTTCAGATAAACGATTTATGAGAGATAACACTTAACACGGCTCCATAATCGAATCCCTGTCAAGATAAGCACTTCAGAAGGGTGCGACTGATGGGTTCCCATAATAATCTGAACATTAATTGACGGCTGCTTGCTTCTGCTAAAGTGAATCATCTTCAGCCGTGCTCTGAACTGATTACAACCCTCGAGACCTGATTGTGTCTCTCTCTCTCTCTAAACAACTAAAACGTGGCAAAGATCATCTTCGATCAAGATAAACCTTCCACTTGGATAACATCACGCCGCCTGAGGGCACTACCATCTCATCTGACAAGCTAGCAATCGCTGTAAACGAGAGAGATAGAGGCAGAAAGCAAAACCAAACACAGAAGCCAGAGCACACACCCGCCCGGGGCACCCTGGAATCTTCAAGTGCGTTCTTGGCTAATCTTACACAGATCAACGACCGAAAACTGGATCGCAACGATTTACCGCCTTTGCTTTCTCTCCCTTGAAGCGCACTTTAGGATAAATATAGATAAATTTATGACCGCGATAATTCGAATTCCAACAAGCGCTGCCCGTTCGTTCGTTCGTGAACTCGTCTCGTAAAACCCACTTGCGATCGCGTACAAACACTCGTAGACACACTTTGCACTTCTTGTGTTCGATGTTTATCGCAAATTTACGATTGTAGGGCTCTGTTCATGTGCGCGCCCGCCTTCATCGATTGTTCCGATCTTCCCCCGGAAGATAGGAATGCAAATATGCCGGCACAAAACTGCAACGAAAACGGTGCTGGTGTGCCAGGGGCCATTTCGATTCCGGTTCTGTGGCCGGAGTTGCCAACCAGCTCCCTCCTAATTGCTGCTCGAGCGCCGATGATGACCAAGCAAATCATGCTGGTTTCGTATAATTGGAGGTGAAAAGGTAAATCTGGTTAACACAATGGAGGGGAAGGAATCTGCGACTCCGATCTAATCGCCCTCCGAATGTGAGTCACCGGAGCAGAACCACCAGAGTGGGATGTGATTAAAGAAAGTTGCTGCCGACTGACAACCATCCATTTTTCCCGGTCCAGAATGACATTCCCAGTTGAGCGGGGCAAGCATTCAGCAAAAACCGGAAGGTCAGATGCGTGAAGATTCACGCGGAATCACCGCAACCATCACGTAGCCGAGCGTGTGCATTCACACAGATGGCAACCCAAAGTGCGAAGAAATCGGGAAATTAGGGTCCCCATAATTAGCGTGATTTCGGAGACACGGCACCAAGACCCAAGAGGGGCATCCATTCGCTCTCTGGTCGGTTGGGCGGTCGGCCGGCTGGTCTTTTGAAGATCTCCCCCACGAAGCCGCCAAATCGGTGAATAATTAAAGCATCAGCTTGAAGATGCAGAGGACGCCACGTCGGACGTCGTCGTGTTGCGACTTCACGCGCTGGTGCACTCGGCGCTCTTCTCCTTTCGTTTGACTACGGCGCATTTTCTAAGAAAGTGCGTAAATCTATGCAAACGTCTTCGGATGGTTTTGCCTCGGGGAAATAAGTGCTCGTGACTGATTCAAGTCACAAAACGCAGTACCATTGCGTGCACGCAAAACCACCGAGAGCGAGACCGAGGCCGAGGGTTGATAGGTTTTTCCCAAATTATGGCAATTAAAAGACGCGACCGCAACGAGCAGCACTAGATCCGTGTGCAGCAGCAACAGCAGCAGCAACACCACGGAACAAGGGACTTGCCATTGCGTCGAGAGATTTCTTTTCGCTGCAGTTTCAGTCTCTTTCTATCTCTCCCTCTCTCTTTCTCTCTGGTGGTCGGTTCAGGCTCATTAGCTAATGATTTTGTCAAAGAAAGAAAGAAGTGCGTGAGAAAGGGGCGACGCAACGGCAACCAAACGCGAGTTCTCAGCAGAAAAAAAAAACCCGCACAAAAGGAACGAGCCTAACAACCCGCCTGCACCTCAAGATGCGGGTAAGCCCAAGATCATTAACATTAAGGAAAAAAAAGATCAACCAATTGCAAATGAGCGGCCTCACATCCTGCCTCTGCGGAAGTTAGGAAGATCCAAAACAAAAACCAAATCCAGAGAGTGTCTCGATCGCATATTTACAAAGTTGCAACCGATCAATTCATGTTCCAGCTGTGGGATGAGCAGATGAGAAACCTAATCCCCTACTATCTGATACCGAAGATACAGTACAACAGAACCAGGGATGAGGTGACTGTTATAACATTGAACCGCCATCCGCCAAGAGGGTGGCTTCGCTTCGCTTAATGACGTCTATTAGCCAAGAGTGATTCCAATCTTTTCGCTGGACAAACGGAAGGAAAAAAAGGCGAGCAAAAGGCAAGGCTACGGCTACGGAGTGGAATTATGCAACACACGAAGGGAGCAACATGCCGGTACCAACCCGGGCCATGGTCGCATGTTCGTAATCGCACTCCATGGAACATGATGAAGCTGCTTGGAGGGTGCCCTCTCCCTTCTTTCAATGAGAGTACTATCACAGAGTACCTCAAAGAGAAAGGGCTTTCCGGCTACCTCCACCATCCACCATGTTACTTCGTCAAACGGATTTGCAAGCAACAAAAAGACTCGAAAGATGTATGCAACAGTAGCGGCACCAGCAGCAGCAGCAGCAACAACAGAGAGCCAAATGAGAGAATCTGCAATCAATCTTTCCGTTTTGGGATTCTGCTCCATCACTCACTGCTGCTATTTAAACAGAAACCTTCTCCCCCCCCCCCCTTTCCCTTCACCATCAACACACGCATCATCGCAGCTGGAGCATAAGCATACATTACGAGGCAGCAACAATTGACGAACAGCGCGCGGCAGCTTCCCTTCCGAACTGCAAAACTCTCACCAAGGAGCCTCCCATCCATCCCTTCACATTCGCCTGATCTCGTGAGCTCGGTACATTTTGAATTATGCTGCCCGCAGGCTTCACGGGAGGATCATTATATTTCGCGCAGCATAATCCGCTCCATCTTGAGGAGCAGGGGGGGGGGGGGGGGCGGCTCAAACAAACGACTCACCAGGGGGAATCATTTCATACGGCGCAGAACCGTCGACACAAGACGCCGAACGCCACCCCGGCGCTACTGCCCTACTCTCAGGAGAGATTACGGGGGTTTTGGAGGGAGAAGGGAGGCTTGTGGAAAAAGCGAAAGTCAAGCTCTGAATGGAAATGGTTTGCACAAACCGGAAAATTATCCACGGCACAGCGCGAACTAGGGTGGGAGAAGAATTAGTTGAAAAGTACTATCGGAGGGTGGTAGTGTACCATCATCATTGTAGCTCGGTGCGGAAGTTCGTTTCGCGGTGGCCTCTGGCCGTTTAAATTGCTAGCAATCGATAGAAGATCTACCTTCGATAACGACAAAGGCTGTAGAGTTGAGTGTTTTGTCGTTGATACATTGTTTCAGGAGCACAAGAGAAGCCTTAGGGGCTCTCGATGAAATACTAAATAGCTTTTAACGTCGCAAAGCTACAGAGCTCACGTGTATTTAGCCAGAAGTTCAAAGCCCTAATAACCCAATAAGGTGAAGTGTGTTCCTCGTGGCTCTTGTGTTTGTCTTTAAAACCATGTAGCTTGTTACACATTACACCAAACTTGACCATGGAGACTTTCAATTTTCACCGCACAAAAAACCCCCCACAAAAAGTGTACAACATTTCTTTGTCGCAATGTGCTGTTCGTAAGTGTAGAGCGGTAGCATGCATGAAATGTCGCCTCTTGCCCCCTTTACATTGCCACATATCCGTTGCCGAAACACGTCCAATGCCGTACAGACGGCTTCCCACGGAAGCTCGCTTGCAGTGCCATTTAACAAGCGCGACAACATGTTTGTACAACATGCGTGATAAAGCAATAATGTTCAGGAGCCGGCCGCCGGAGAACGTCACCGGGATGGGACGGACTTTGTGGAAAGCGAAAGCATATTCCCTCCGCTTCCTTCGGTAATGAAAGCTTCTCCGTTAGCATTAAAAAAGTGGTCGGCGCTGTTTGTTTTGACGAGACCACCTGCATTGGTAGTGTCATGTTTCTGGGGATGAAATGAATCGAGAAACATGGCATACATGCTCTGAATGTGGAGCAAAACTTTTTTTAACATCTCTTGACACAAACACTAAGGCAATATCCCTGTAAAGCCGCAGCCGAGGACACTTGAATATCCAAAAAAAGATAATGAAAACAAAATTCCCTTGGCTCACTCTGGTTCGGATGCATAACAAAGAAGCAAATACTTCTGATTAGACCAAAGATATCCAATTAGTAAACTTCGTAGGTGATGCTCTCTTAGATATTTGAATATGGCCCTCGGCCGTTTCCCTCGAAGTGACCATGAATTATGCTTCTTTATGCATGCACCACTTTCATCGACCTCTTCGCACATAATTAAAAGCAAAATAAAATCGAAGATATGCAGCTGGAATATCATGAATATGCCTTCCTTCCGTTCACACCTCACAGGGCAGCATACTTTAGAATCGGTGTTTGCATAACACTAAAGCACTTTTCCTTTTTTAATTGAAATCTGAGGTGAATTCCAAAAGCGACATCACAGTGGTGTGGAAATGAAAATTAATAATTTCCCCCCTTGACCGTGGAGCAGTGGACACTCGTATCTGGCCAAGGTCTTGCCCGGCCGAAGGTGCACACCGTACACACATCCGGATCACATATTGTCGATGGCGGCCAGCGCGGTTCATAGAGCACGCGAGCACGCGAAGAGTCCGCTTACTCCGAACGAATGGAAACAATACCGAAGAGAAGATAAAACCAATCGACATTTTTCAAGGGCCCCCATAACGGTGGACGATTTTGTAACGCCGGCATGACCGGCACCGACAATAGTGGACATCATAACACACACTCGCCGATCCGATACGCACCATACCATTTCGACACCATCGCGTGCCGAGCGGCTCCATGAAACCTATTATCAGCACCACCACCACCACCACCCAGAGTGACAACAACCAAAAAAACGACGAACGACAGGATATCCGAAGATTAGCCGATAAAGTAGCCGGAGACGAGCTAATCTTTATCGACAGACTCATCAATGACCCCTCACAGGGCGGGGAGGTCAATTCAGCTCCGAAGGTGTTGCGCGACACCTTCCGTCTTCACGCCGACCGGGGGTTTTCTCCAGCGATATGGTGTAGCGGGTGGTGACGGTGTTCACACTGCATAAATTATGAACCACTGCACATCATAAAACAAAGCAGCCGGCGTTTCCGTTCGGCAGCCCGGGAAATTTCAAATTTTCACTCTCCTAACGACCAACCGATGTACTACGCCACAATGGTTCAGTGATTTCGCTTCCTTTTGCGCGAACATAATGGTTTTTTTTCGGCGGGGAGAATTTGAAGAATGCGTGGTGTGAAATAAACAAAAAAAACGAAGAAGAAATCAGCATCGCAAACGGTCGCACATCGGTATGCATCTAAACGGAAAAGGCGTTATACTAAGCCGCGCACTGTACCATCAAAGCAATAGCGCGAAAAAACGGAAACACGCAGAAGATAAAAACCAATAGAAAAGAAAAGGAAATGCGACACAAATAAAGTGCCAAAAAAATGGAAGAGAGACACACCGATCTTAATCCGGCTTGAAAAGGAAAACAAACCGTGGAAAACCTCCAGGAAAACCGAGAAAAACCCGACAGAAAAACAATGTCAAACCCGGCGGCCGATGGTAAATGAAATATCGAGGATAAAACGGAAAATGCGGCGGAGTGATGCGTTACTTTCCGGTTGAATGTGCTCCGGCTGGCTGGTTGGCAATGTGTGCCAACATCGCATAAAAACAGCGCAACGGGGTCACCCTGAGATCGCTAGCCACGAACAACACGAGCAAAGCGCGCGCACGCCACGCGATCAAAGATCGATTGACGAAAACAAAAAAAAAACAAAAAAGAGGGCCAAAAAACAAAACCGAAAAAAGGGCCAAACATGGATGACAGGTTTGTTGCACTTTTCGGTGCCAAATTCCTGGCCACAGTCACAGTCACAGCCACCCCACAATCCTCGTCTCCTCCTTCCTTTACATCGGTTTCGCTATGTACGGAATGTTGTGCTTTCGAGAAGCGCACGGCGGCCGCGGTCTCCACTTGCCGTATTTCCTCTCGATTGCACCCTTCCGCTCGGCGGCAGTTTGGAGTGACGACGACGATCGTCACCCGGCCGGAAATGGCTCTCGGTCTCTGCTTGTCTCTTGCTCTCCCGCTGATCACAGCGGTGCTACCGAGCTACGCACCGGAGCGAATGCTTTGAATTTTTTTGTTTTTTCGGTGTTAATGGGGCGCCAACATGATCACGGTTGAATGAGCCAGCCCTCGCCCGCCCGCGCTATACACTACTGTGTGGTCGATGATCACATTCCACAGAGCGACGCCCCGAGCCGAGAAGAGGTGTGACTTGAGACCGAGGTGTTATTTGGTCATCATCAATGCCCGCTGAGCTGCACAGCGGCCACAGCAGCAGCATCTGCCGGAGCAGACGTTTGTTTAGATTCCCGTCAGCACGTGTTGGGGCGCTGTGGCTGATTGATCTACGTCCGCTTCCACTAGGGCACCCGTTTTATTATTTATTTTAATTTCCAAATCGAGAACTTCATTTCATCTCCTCGAAACGGCCCCCCGTCCAGTAACCATATGCAGAAGACTGGCGAGTTGTTTCCAGTGTTGATGCCATGGAAAGCAAAATTACAGTCCCCTTCTTCGGGATTCATGAATGCCCATAAACAATAGGCACTGACCTGCTGATCCAGTTCAGTACCACTTGGTGCTCTCGGTACTCTCTCGCGGTGACTCTTGGTACACCGTTCAAGGTGAACTGGTTCGGTAGAACCAGTCACAAAGATGGAGAAGAAACCCTTTTATGTCGCACGTTTTTGCACCATTTTGCGTTCAACTGTCTTAACATGGAAAATGCCTTATCGGTACTCTTCTTTCGGTTGATTTAATTACACGCGTGTTGCATGCACGAGTTTTGCCACGAAACTTCCAATTTAGAAGTAAAATCTGACGACCTTAACTTCTTCATAAGCACACGAGATACTCAGGATCACGCCAAAGAACCATTAAAATAAAAAAAAATATAAAGTGACACAAAGATCTTTCTTCACTGCGGAATGTTGCGCATGACATCGTGACATGGAAAACCTTAAATCGCCACAAAGCACGAAATACCTTCCCGCGATCTCGTGACTTGACGTGAGTAAAATGGCATATTTAACGTGCGTGGAAAGTGTGCCATATCGCGGAACCTACTCATCCAAATCTGAAACCCACCCGACTAGTGATATGGAAGACACTGCTCATCTCATAAATCCCATTCATCGCTTTGACACCAAACGGGCCCACCCTTTTCAACACCTCTCTCTCTCTCTTTATCTCTCTTCCATGGCCTCAGGGAGGGTGCGTGAGAACAAGGGGACCGTGTGACCGACCGACTCGACGACATGGGAACACCTTTAGGGAGCCGTAGGCCACAAGAAGCATCTCACACGCAAATGAGTCAAAAGCCGGTATGTTGGCGCTCCGCCAGCTGGAAGATGGTTGCTCCAGTTTTGTGGCAGCATGATTGAAGTCGCTACTCCAATGAGAATGGTTTCAGCATCACCCTTGGATTCATTTGATAGTGAGTCGAAATTATATTGAATGTCTTCGGGAGTGTATTTCGCATTCGCACATATTAAGGAGCCAATTGTCTCCTTCAGCTTGTCCAACGATTTTCTTAATGTTGATGGCAGTCTTCAAATTCAATCACCATTGAAACAACTGAAAGGGCTGCGTTCAATAGTCTAGAAAACGGTAAGTGCATCGCACTAAACGTCTTGCGATCGAGACAATCATCGCTCTCCACCCCGAAAACAATGGAAACACATTAACTGACGCCTCTCAGACCCACTTCCCAAAGATGCAGCAGAAAAAATGGGAGGAATGCGAGGAGCAAAGCATCGCAGAACTACTTAGCGGGCGCTGTGGTGCCATTCCCAGCAATGGTGCAAACCACGCGCAAACGAATGTGTCTGCGAGAATGCTCTAAATGAAGGAAACCATATCATCGCGCCACACGCGGAATGGGCTCATCCGCAGACGAAAACTAAAGGCGTTGGGTTGGGTTTCACGCCATTGTTCGGTGGAAAGAGCGATTGATGGAACTGTCACGACACGGCCCGGCATAATCATTCCCTCAAAGGGTTTCCAACCGACACCTATCAGCAGCAGCAGCAGCAGCAACAGCAACAGAGACCTGGATGCTATTCTCCTGGTGATGAAATTGGCACAACCGCAACTGATGCAGCCAGATCACTTTAGCGAGCTGGCTCATTAAGCGTTAAGATAAGACGCGCACGGGATTGACGAAGCGAAATCGCGTCAATCATGAAGACGTTTCGGAATAAACGTAAAAACGGGGCTTCAGCTTCGAGTTGTAATCGAGAACGATCAACGGTAAATCCGACACATTTCCTTGTGTTTTCCATCAACAACCGTACGAGCTTTTCTCCCATTTTCCGCCACATAGACACTCATACAATAGTGGGAAGTGGCTGGCTGGATAGCAGCACTACAATCGTCTGCCAAAAGAACGAAAACATTCAACGAAGAAATATCGATTCCGTGCCCCCTCTCTCCTCAGTGGGCGGAAAGAAAATACTCCAGCTGCTGAAAAGACAATTGAATTGGAAACACACAGCTGCTGCTGTTACAGATTGGAACAGAGCTTTCCGCGCGAAAATCTTTCACAGACACGCGGCATAAGATTTGTGGCATTTTCCAAACCAAAGCGAAGGAGTAGGAGGTAACCAAGTGGAGCATAACCAAGTCCGTTCCGTTCGCGCTCCACTGGGATGACGTCGGGCCGTCATCGTTGTAAAATGTAACAATTCGTAAGACGAGCTGGAGGTGGTTCAGGTTACGAACCAAGACCCTTGTGTACGAAGAGCTCACGCGGGCTCACAGCGGTTATTGTTTCGTCCGTCGTCATCGCCTCCCAGGGTGGTGCCCTGTTCCGTGATTGATTTGTGATTTATGATGGCGCATACACCCATCATCGTCGTTTTCTTCTTCTTCGGGAGCGGTGATTAGATGATCTCGATGTTTTCCAATTGCATCACCAACATCACTGGCGGCTCTGCTAAAGAGATGTGAGATAGCTGGCTGAAAGCTAGACCACGGTACTGTAATCAGCAACAGGGCAATGTTTGTTGAAAAATTTCCCATGTTTTTGAAATGCATGGAATTCAATTCCAATGTTTACGGACTGTGGGGATGGCGCCCGACTGTCCAATCTTTTTGTAAATAGCGCTACTAACAGGGCGTGACTCGGAAGCCACACTGGATTGTGATGAATCCCTTTACATTGAATAGCCCTAGACGCCATTTAACCTTATTGCAATCTTCAATTTGCCTAAGCACCAATGTGCTTTGTGGTGTTGTAAAGTTAAGCACGTTCTGTCCTCGAGGCAGAAAGCCTTCTCTTGAAAAGAGAAATTATGATTTAAGAACTCGATTTTGCACGTAACTTTCTTCTAATCTCGAAATGATACCTCTTGTTTAAAAACTCTCATTTAAAAGAGTAAATCAACGCAATCTGACAAACTACAAACTCAGCAAACAAACTGACAAACTACAAACATCTCAGAAATAAATCTAGAAAATCTGTTCTTCATGAAATGGAGCTCCGTATTCCCACACAAAGATGTTCTTTGCTTCACTTTCTATTGGATTCAACAAACGAAAAAAAACCAACAATCACTTCCCTCCGTTTGATGCCTAGCAGAGAGGCATAACGGTCTGTGTGCAGAGAGCGATCCGAGCGTTCGCCAATCTTCTCCCCTTTGATGAGTTATTTATGAACGCGTTCGCGGCAATCATCGGCAACACACACGCTGGCTGACTGGCATACGCAAACAGACCGTCTGTGGCCGAGAGCACATGGTCACATGGTAGATGCGGTAGACCTACCATTTGTTTTGCATCGCATTTGCCTTTTAATCATTGAACGAAAACGAAACAAAACAGCACAAAACGCACATGCACCACACAAACACAGAAGTGGTAGCTGGATTGGCATTGAAAGGGTTTTTTTGTTGTTTTTATTTCGCCTCTTGGATGCTTCGGTGCAAGATGTGATGCTGTTGTCGTAATCACCTCCAGACGATCGTTCTTTTGGTTCGTTTTTGTGATGGGTTTAGTCCCCTGTTTTTAAACAAAGATTTTTATTTTTCCTTTTATTTCTATTTCCATCAACACGGATAGGAACAACATATTACAACTCGAAGCAACCCTCTTTTCACATAAGCATAAAATCTCTCAAAATGTTCCTTATCGTTACATAAATTTGGCAATCATTCTAACAACCAAGCAAATGATCCAGAATAATGTTTATGCCATCCAGAACAACATCCAAAGTGCATTTAATGCAAAACGATGCTTCCGCACGAGGGACGAAACGAGGGAAAATCCCCTTTCAATGCCATTAAATACCGGGCCCAGAATATGCTTTACTCTCCGGTGAAAACTTGGCATGATCAGGAGCCTGCGCAGATCACACCTTGCAGACGCTCCTTCGTACCGACCGCATAAAGGGCTGCAGCAGTACCGCATCCCATAAACTGCAGCCGATTTTTTTTTCTCTCCACAAAGAACCCACCCCATAACGACGGCGTGATTAGCCAAGCCAGACGGATTTAATGTAATGGGATTAGAGTTACCCATATCCCAGAGTCCCGGTATGTCTGATGATGTTATGATGTTATGGTTCAAAACAAACCAATACAACACACCAACTAAAGGTTAGTAATGTTTGTAAAATTACTTCAAAACATGAAATAAATCGTTTGCCTTCATGAGCTCTTTCCGGAGACATTCGAGCGTACCGGGTGCTTCCTGTTCCGGTGTGCTAAGTAACATCAAACAAGTTCTTTCCGGCAGAGCGAGAGGAGCGTGAAAATGCATCAATTTCGTGACGAGCCGGGCGATATTTTGTGGAATCATGATCGTGAATGGGACTCACGCACTTCCCCAAAAAAACACGTGCCGCTTGGTTTCGGTTCCCAAAGTGCGCACCTCAGAAGCAGCATAGCCCTCCTGTTCTGGTCGTTTTATGTATCTTTCCCCCGACTTGACACACCCCGTTCAACATCAGAGGGCCCCGGTGGTCATTAGAATATTCGATCGTCGTGTGTCATCTATACCGAGTTCTATCCTCACGCACAGACCGACACCGACCGTTCGTCGCTCGAGCGCACGTTATGCAAGTGGCGAGATCACGAAGAAGGCGCGGGCGGTGGGGCCTTCGACTACAAATCGTGGCATAAATTAAACAATCAAACCCTTTCGTTACTTTCATATGCATGCTGCTGCTGCTGGAGCTGCTCGCTGGTGCATGAAACGGGTGCACAGAATGCTAAGGTCAGCCATGCCCGCTCGTCAACATGCACGACCACCCAGGACAATTGGACAACTAAATCAGAGAAAAGGGGGCTCTCTCTACACGACCGAAGCACCACAGAAGCTATAGAAAAGACCGGAAGTCACCCAACCCAACCTAAAGCTAGGGGTGCACACAGCAAAAAGGTCGCATGGGAAGTGAGCAACACTGTTTTTGAAAAGACTAACGGAATGGATGTTGATAAAGATAAAATATGGAAACTGTTGTTGTCGTTGTCGTTGGAACCTTTTGCGCCGTAGCAATAGCTCTGAAGGTGACGCGTGTGACTAGGGAAGAGAAGAGGGTCAACGTATCACCTTTCTCACCGCCAACAAACTGCTCGCAACCCTTCTGACGCATTTGGAACGAAATTTTAGCGACGAAAAGTGGCAAACGTGTACGAAAAAACACAGCAAAACATACTCACAACGCCATGCACCGGAAAACAGGATCATGTTTCAAGAATCTGTCGTGATGCGAGCAATGCGCAATATCCCCAATACATAATTAAGGTCCAGCTGAATTCTTACCTGCAAAGATACAAATAAAAAAAAATGTTTTAATCATCAAACATACATTATTCAAGGTTATCCTTTAGATTACGGGCAGCACATGGGATCCAATGGATCCCTCGCTCCCACAAAACCACTAAATCACTGCCAAACTCCCAACTAATTCCCTGTCATTGAGGAAATGGCTGTGAAACACGCAAATTAACTGAAAACCAACATTAAACCCCGTATCGCCATTGCACACACAGAGGACGGACGCGTTGCACTAACGCTGCGTTTGGCAATCGGGCTCCCGTGCACGTAACAGCATCGGCGCACGCAAGCATTTTTCCCTCCTCCTTCGTAGAGCATGGAACTGGCTATGCGTCACACGATGCCATGGAAAATTCCCAGTTTTTTTTTAAACCTGTTCTAGAGCCCCCGAAAAAAATCGTGAGAAAATCAAAGCATTAGCAAGGGAGCATTAGTTAATCATACTTTTTGCCAACTCAAACGACCTTCAGAGTTTCTGGAGTGCACTAACGCTGCTGCTACATAAACTCATTAAAAACGAATCAACGGATCACAGAAAGACAGGGAAGGATTTAACAGGAAAATCCAGTGAGCTAGGGGCACATCGCCAGAAAGGTCACCCCATTTTCCGTTCTGCAAATAGGCCACTTCTAAAGGGCCAGAGAGTCCTTTACTTCCATCCGTCGATTCCGGTGCGAGCTGTTTCCCGCGACCGGACCGACCGTAGAGTTGCAGTGAACTGCATCAAACACCTGGGGCACAGTGAGAAAAATGGGGTTTCATTTGCTGAAAGCAAAAATCAATACCAAACGCGACTCCCTGCTGGTGCTGGTGCTCGTTGATTCCCTTTGGCCAGCCCCCGGGGGAAAACTGGGCCAGCAAAAATCGGTCGAATTCACGTGGCAGGTGACGCGGGCGCGAGCGTACGAGCAGCCCTCGTGCAGCGTGCTGGTGCTGCTGCAGTTGCTGCTCCTCGTCGTCGCAGAAGAGAAGTTGCACTTGACCTTCGCGTTAAAAAGGGGGTAATGCTTTGGCCTGAATGTGACCGAGAACGTTGGATTAGATGGAGATAATGCACGAAATGACACTTTATTGATTGGTGCAACCACTTTCTGACATCAAAAGACATTCCTTAACCGCCAGTTCTAAAAGGGATTACATAAAACCTTGAAAAAAAACCCTTCTTTTGTGCCATAAGGCCATAACTTACTATCCTGCACCGGGTTACTCTCGAAATGTGGCAAGCTTTCAAATTATGAATTACGACAGAATGGCCTACGCGCTGGCCCCCTTTAATGCGCCACCTGCATTACTAGGGCTTCTACTAGCGGTGGCCACACATCGATCGCGCCCAGGCGATGGACGGCGAGCGATGTTTCTTCCGTTTGGTCGACTTCACAAAACTTCGAGTGCGAGTGGCCTCAAATTTATTTACCCATTGACCTGCTTCCGACGCAGCACATTTCGATGGGGGGGGGGGGGGGGGAGAGAGAGAGAGAAGCCATTCCCCATTGCCGGCGAACGTAGATCAACCGGAAATTGTCTGACATCGCCCAGGCCGGCCGCCGTACAAGCATCTCCGATCTACTCGCTTGCTCTAAACGACTTCCCCCACACAAATAAAAACACACACAAGGCCTTCTACATGAATGCAAATCACATCCAAATTGATGGTTCGCTGCGCACACAAGCAGTCAGACAGGCACACCCCTTTCGGGCTCATATTTTGACTCCGGGAAGCTGGGACGCCGGATGCGAGCTCACCTTGTTCTCAGTCACTCTGAAAAGCGGCACAGCGCTGCTATCCATCTTCCGTCAGCTGATTTCTCAACACCGGCCAGACGCGATGTGAAGCAGAAGAGGTTCACTTTCGCCGTGGCGCAGATTCCCACTCATATGGTGCCTCGAAATTTATGTTTCATCAGACGTTTGCTAGAAGATGAATCTTGGGCATTACCTTCAATAGACCCTTCGTTTCCATTTGACAGGCTAATCAAGTTTTATTTGTCGCGAAAGTGCACACCTCTGTCAGCTATCGCAATCT
>NC_064878.1:52668548-52673548 GCF_943734665.1 Anopheles aquasalis | reverse complement strand
GCACCGCACTCCCCGGTTATCCACTGCATCACCCAGGGGCACGCCATGAGGAGGTGGAGGTCATAAGCTGCTGCACCACCGACAACAAGGGGGGCCATTGTGGTCGCGCAGCCCCGACTGAAACTTTGGCGACATTAAGACGGCGAATAATCAGATACAACAAGACATTCCACCTTTCTGGTGGTCGCCACCATCAAACTCCATTGCGTAGGCGGACAGGGCGAGTCGTGGATGGAGGAGATGCTAGAAGGACGGACCTGTTGGTGTAATCCAAAACACACTAAACACACACTCCAGACCGCTCGCCCCGGCCGGCTCGAGGAGAGATTGGTTCTGTCACATAGATTTCCGACGATGCATCGCATCGCTCGTCTGTCTGCCGATCCACCCGGTTGGCGCAGTGACAATAATGGCGTCACATCTCATTTAAATTCTTTACATCCAAGCGCGCCTTGCCGCTCCGTGTGTGTTTTCCTGGTGGCGCCGCCGTCACTCAGTCCACCGAGCAATCAGCGATTCTGGGATGCTACGAAGCTGCTGCCAGTATCTGGAGGAACACTCTATCCTCCGGTGATTTGTGGTGGTAGTTGAACCCGGTGATTTATTGCACTTTGGTGCATTCGTTCAAAATATGCTCTTCTACGTAACCACGCCCTGGTGTTTACGGTCGGTATTGAGAGTCAATTGAATTATAAGCGATCTGCACAAAATATCTTAAAATGATGCTCACAAATTCGCCGTCTCGATGAAAAGCTTGTTAAAGGCAAACGACCCCCCCCCCCCCCCCGGGCCACGAGGAATAACAGACACCATCGAACCCAGTCATGACAGGTGCGATGAGTGCGACAACAATGAGCAACTCATTCTACTCCATTAAACCCAAACCACCGATCGGACGTGACTGTCGACACACACCCTGAAGACGAGCGTACAGAGAAGGAGAAAAAGACGAATGGGATGTGCACCCAGACGCCGGCTAGACGGTCGACAGACAGGATCGGTTTGAGAGTTACCGGAAGCACCAGGACCAGGACGGGCTGGCACCATGGAGTGATGGAGTGGCAAAGTTCGCCGACACTGGTAAGGTGAATAGCGCGAGACACCGTCGCCGGGAAAAGCTTTTCCTGGCACGCTGCGTCCCTTCTCCGCTCTCCAAAGGCGTTCTCTTCTCGCGCTCTGAGCATGACTTTGGAATTTTGTGTCAGCAGGAGAAGCACAGACGATTGCACAACACGCTGATTATCTGATTGAAAAGTTAGTTCCGCACTCGCTCAGTTCCTACAGCAAATACATGGAACGTGAGTGGAATGCTTTCTTGAATGGTACGGCAGCATTTGCAATTCTTGTTTCTTGTTCCTTGTTCCTTGGCGCATCGCTACAGACTACAATTCATATTCCAATATTTTTCGAATATTCTCTAGAGAATGGTAATCATTCTCCTATTCAATTCAATACTTTCCCATAGATTCTTCGAGAAATGGCAGTCTAGTGAATCGCAGTAGCATTGTAGGCACGGTTTGCCTCTTTCATTCTCTAGCCCCCAAAAACCATAAAACAGCACAAGAGATCCACAACCACGGTTCTAGAACGAATCAAACCCCTCTAGATCCCTCAAAAGACCCCCGATAGAGCTCGATTTAGAACCAAACGGTCGGTGGATGTTCTACGACGGCGAAGGAATCGATTAAACAGTCTGCATTTTATATTGCCCCGATATGTCGAAACTGCAATCAAATCGCCCTCCTAACCGAGGGATGCATATTCAAGCCCCGTCGATGCCACAAGATCGGCATCAGCAGCAACAGCAGCAGCACCGCTTGGCGCGTGGCGTACATAAAATGAAATCACGTCCAAGCGACAGCCAACGCTTCAACGTTCTCAAGATGCTGCATCGCGCCCGCTGACCGTCCCTTGAAGAACCTACCGGACGACGCGTCTCATTTCCCGGACAGCACCACCACGGCTTGACTCACTGCCAAACTGTGTGATCGGTGCAAATGATGATAGGTTTTCAATATCTGTGCCAAGCGGCACTGCACTGTCAGGGCGCACTCTCTACTGCAAGCGCAACCAACTGGCCGAACTAGGGCACACATAGCATTGCCAGCGCGAGGTTTGATGCGTTCATTGATGGTTTGAAGCGAAGCATTCCGGCCAACGATGATCGTAAGAACACGTTTTTCCTTCAGTACAGATCCCAGTAAATCTTGGTGGTAGTGGATCGTCATTCACAACACGTTGGTTGACTGGACACGCTGCATAACATCATCATCATCTTCAGCGTGGCCATCGGGAAGAGGAAACGGTGGACCATCGTGTGCCGGCCGGCTAGGAAGAATCGGGTCGACTCGTTGAGATAAGCCAAAAATAGATCAAACTTTTTTTTCTTCCCACTCTTTTTCTTTTTCTTGTGTTCCTCCTCCACACCCTCGCGAGTCTTACCACGTCCATACGTTAAGTCCAACACCGTGTATGGGATGCTGCTGTCCATTCCGAGGGCGAGGGCCACATACCAGGAGTAGCAGCAGCGCTGGCCACCCTAGACTGCTCTCGTTAGCGTTCGAGCAACAGCAGCAGCACTAGCGCAATGGCGAAAGCAGTCACGAGACGCATCTTCCCCGTCGCGATCACATCTTACGCCACCGCAACCACCACGCAGCCAGCCCCCAAAGCAACACGCTGAACGCGGATATCTCGCACTCTTCACGACGGAGGAGGCCCCCTCAATCCAACGTCGCACCGCACCACCAACGCGCACGGCACGGGAGTTGTTCCTTTCGCTTTCCAAGAACGAAACCGGTCTGCGAAGATCGCGAGAGAGATGCACGCGCGCACGCGAAGGGAAGGGTGCGATGGGATTGCGTGTCACATACAGGCCAGGCGGCGCTTCACCTCGCGCACGTGCCACACACTGTGCAATGGCGCGCCCCAATGGGAGAGTAATACGCGCGTGCGCGCTTCAAGTCGCCAGTGCGCCGCACACTCGTCTCGGCGCTTCCTTTCCAGCCAGGCACCATGTTGAAGCCGGATGAAGGTGCGCAACGATGTAGGAAGTTACGCACCGCGACCGCGTATCTCACGCGTGTGTTTACATCTTGGCGTCCTTCTTCGTCATCCCCAAGCTGTGTTTATGCAATAAAAGTCCCCGATTTCTCCGCAGACACGCAGACCTTCGCCGATGGATTGTAAAACCATTCTTTGTCTCTAAATCCCAAAACAATCGTATTGCGGATGCTGTGTACAGCAGGGGATTAGTCAGAGAGTAGGTACAATCCAATCGGAGGATCTATTGCGCTACTTTCAACGCTCACGCAATATGCAACATCGACACCACTGACTATCGAAAGAGGGTCGAAGAACAGGTTGGTTTGGATCCAACGCCTGTTTAAGTTTGCAACTCGAGGGACGCCAAATCATGCCCAAAGCCTACACACGAGTTATCATTAGTAGCACAGCCTTTGGATGACTCATAAACATCGTACAATTTTTTGATAACTTTCGTAAGTACATCGAAGCTACAGATGAATGCGAATATGGCACACATAATCTCAACATAAATTCCTATTTCTTGTAATTTCTCAGCATATTCTTTTCCACTTGTTTTAGTATTTTTGTTTTGATAAAGTGTTGGAACCGAAAACGTAAAATGAAATACTGTAATCGCCTCCCTCAATCACCATTGAACGGATTAATGATCGGCATCGAAACTATTCCAACCACGCGCCGATTCCCGGACAAACAATAATTAGACCGTCACGTGGCGTCTGCTCCCTGTTAGACGACGCAACCACACCAGAATCCTTCTCAAAAGTCGTCTGTCCCTCTTCTGCGACAGTTCCAAAAAAGGAAATTTTCCGTTTTAACAAAGACAACGACGACGATGATGCCCGTCCTTTGCGGTTTCCCTCTTTCTGCGGAAGCAAAACCGACGCCAAAAGAGCTGCTGAAGAAAGCAAACTTTGCAGGCAGCCAACACAGTGCCTCCCTCTTCTTCTTGGCACTCGACGCAATCACCATTGCACGGCCCGAAAACGAGAACCGGAAGTTCATGAACGGAATTTATAATGAACTGCGCATTGCAGACGGCGACAACCGACGACGACGACGACGACGGTGACAAACGCCCCAACGGCATAGGCCTTTGGTGTCGAGAATTGTTTCTTGAAAAATACGCCAAGTTGTGGCGCGTCTCGCAGTTGAAAGGTTTTTAACAAAAACACTCTTGCGTTCCGTAGGAAGTTAACGCGGACGCGTATTTCTGTTGTCTGTTCCGTGTTTCTCTTTCTCAAGAACAGAGCAATCACTTCATACGCCTCAGTTCGATTGGGAATGCCTTGGTGAATCACGCGTCAAAAAATGAATTATCTAGTTATGATCAGCCGTTAATTCGGTCGCAATCATATCATCGACCGTTTCTCAATTAAACGGGTCACTCTAACTGTACCTTGCCACGCCACGAGCATAGCCTTGACGTCAGACGGGTGCGTGTGTTAGAGCCAACAAAAAAAAAAAAAAAGATGTGAAAACTGTGATCAAGCTACCGAACCGATTGCCTCAAAAATTATGAGCCACCACGCTCTGTGTGTGGCTCCCCGTTAACAAACTTCCGACGAGCGACGCAAAAACAGAAACCATCGGAAAACGCTTCCAATCCACCCTGGCTGAGAGAGAAATCAGGGAAAAAAGGGAAAAATACACCGGCACCACGAAGTGCTTGCGTGGAAAGGAAGCTAAAGATTGAGATTAGGGTTTAACGATGGTTGCTAATGAAAGACTCGGGATCTGGAGCGCACCGGACGCGGTACGGTGTGCCGGAAAAGGTCGCACAGCATCGATTGGCCCGATTTTTCCTTTCATCATTTCCCATTTTCCTCCTTTCTACAACCACTGGGTTTGGCTGTTCCCGAAATTCCTTCCTCGCTTCGTCGGTTGAAGGAAGCAAAAGGCCGAGGGCCGTGCTGCTTTCTAACATATGACCTTCTCCGTATGCTCCGTCGTCC
>NC_064878.1:52658548-52663548 GCF_943734665.1 Anopheles aquasalis | reverse complement strand
AACACAAAAGCGATAGAGAAAGAGAGAGGCAGGTACGTGGAAAAAGAAGGACACCAAAAAGCATAACAGTTGGAAAAACAAACCGATACATGTCAAGGTTGGCGGTGGGGGCGGGGGGCCTCTTGTTGTACCATTCGCATGTTGGTCAGTAAAAATAGAAAATGACCACCCACCCATCCATTCCCTCTCCCCTGTGCCGACCTGAACGAGTGCTGATAGCGTGCGGTGTGGAGCACTCGGAATGACCGATGATTTTTGCTGTTGTATAATATCGATAATCGGGCTTTTCAAAAAGGAAAAATGAAATAGATTCCCTAGCTGACGCTTACCTTACGCAGCCGTAGCACCTCTATCTCGTTGGCTTCGATCGATTTCCTTGGCCCGGGCGAACCGTTCGATTTCAATCCGATGCCGTGCTTGATCGGACTGTTGTTGGCTGATTTTATGTCCTGTCCGGTGATGGAGCAAGAAGAATAGAATAGGTTAGCGGTTTTAACAAGTGACTCGATCTATTTGTGGAAATACATGAGATACGCGATCACGATCACCTTATCGCCCCGCGGGAACACATAAAGCTTATCCAGGTCGGTCGACCTATGACTGGCAGAGAAGTCTCGAGACATAAAAAGGGCCAGATAGTGCACCTTTGGAGTGTTGCATATAAGCCGTCGGGTGAAGGGGATAATCTTGGGAGGATTTTCAACATTAGTTTTGAGTTTGATCTAGATTAGGTTGGAACTTTTATTACTCCCTAGCTACGGCCGGCCATATCAGTTTACGAGGATTTATTTTTAGTAGAGAGAGAGGGAGCAATCGGAAGCATCGTCATGATCCGTAGATGCGGATACAAGGCCAAGAACTTGAAGTAACTGGAGAAGCAATGAATCAGAATTTGATAAAGATTCTAAATCGGTCGATTCTCCTCTGTTGCAATCGATCTGTTTTAAGGGGGGCCATATTCTCCTATTGGGATGCCCCACGTGGGTCACAAAGTTCTTCAAAAATCTTACTACTCCTCTTCCTTCTCCTGGTAACGCCGTAGACTTCCCAGTGGACACCCAGCTGCAGCAGCAGACCACTAGGTACGCCGGACGCACGCTGAGACGACAAAATTGCGTTTTCTATTTATACTGCAACGCTGCAACGGCCCACAGACACAGACACACTGATTCTGGTGCTGGCGAACTGGCCGGCCGTGGCCGCGTGGAAAGTGTCTGCCCGATGTGGCGTTCTAGGTGCTTCTGGATGGTTATGGGATGGGACCGTGGGGATGGGCAGCATCAGTCGTCACCCCCAGGTCGCCAGGGTGGATGATCACTCACGCACACCATCGTTAGCGAACAGCGCGCGATCAACGCGGTCGTTAGCCACTGATCCGTATCGCGTGCCGCGTCCCCAACCCGCCTGGGAGGCATGTTTTGCATTCCGTTTGATCAGCGCCGCGCAAACCGGCGCCGATCCACCACCATGCTATTCGGAGGGCTTTTCGATTCTGGTGCAACTCCTCCCGTCCACCACGGGGGCATTCCAAGCTCCCGGTAGCGGCATTCTTCTCTCGCTGGTTGGTCAATCGCCTTCATCAACATCATCATCATTATCATCGTCATAGGGTGATGATAGCAGGCGAGTCATCGGGGCACCATGAGGTGACATTCAAAATCGAAAATAATCTCCACATGACCCTTGGTGGGAGTCCCGAACTCGGTTCATGCTTTTGCTACTTCATAAAATCGCATCGAAAATTTCCATGAGAATGGAATGTATCTGACGGTGTCTTACCTGTCCTTTGGCGTAACTCCACAGCGTCTTGACGATTCCACCGTTGCTGTGCGCGATTCCCGCGCCACCACCCAGCGACAATTCTTGGTGTCCATCGTCCACTGCTCCCGGCTGTCCCAGGTCTTCTTCAAAAACAGGGGAGGCCGAGGCAGGAGTCATTTGGTGGGAAGCTGATACACCACCGCCACCAGCGAGCAGCATGCTGGGATCATAGTTGACATCGAAGTCCAGCGAACGGGTAAAGTGCTGATCGGCTGCTCCGTATGGTCCACCACCACCGCCCGGTCCCTGGCTGAAGGATAGCGAGCGGGCGAACGAACTCTTGAAGTACTGAACGGCGGGACCGCCAGCCCCACCACCACCACCACCGGCCATATCAAACTCGGAGGACTTTTTCGGGATGCGGACTTCGTTGCTTTGTAGATGGGTTTCGATTGTTTTCGACATTGCGTTTCGCGTCCTCTGGATGCTGTGGTTACGTTTCTTTTTTCTAGCTGGTTTTGCCTTGACCCTAGGCCGTCGTAGTAACCAGAACACCGGCACCACCCGCGGGCAGACACATCCTGCGACTCACGGCACTAGACACACACCGCACTAAACCACACGGAACTGAACCAGATAACACAAAGCACACACACGCGGGGACAACCGATAGCTACTGGAAAAGGAGGAAGAATTAAAATTAATACCGACCCACACACGCCACTTTCGAAATTTTGTCACCTTGAACGGCAGGAAACGCACTTGGGTAAAATATTCCTACTCGCGGCTAGCAAAAGCGACCACCATTTTAAGGAGAGAAACTGCAGCTACCGTTACTGCGATTAGAACTGTTTGAGATGAACGCCACAGCACACTACGATTTATGGTACACCCAAGCCTGGATGATGATGATGATGGCGATGATCACGCAAACGTAAAATCGTTTAACACCACCGCACACCCACATGCCGGCACACGCATGGTGTTTTCCTACCGGACCGGCGAAACCCTTTTCTGCCGTTCGGGGGCCACAAATCACTCGCGGTCCGGATGTTCTTAACCGGCCTCGAACGCAGAACATAAAGCACCGGTTGGTCACCAGGATTCTGGTTTCAATTTTCACAGTATCCTTGCGGAAAGCTGCACTGTTGGGGAAAACATATTTTCTTACCGAGACCTCACTCCGATGGCCCAACCGTCCACTTAAAAACACGAACACGAACTCGCGAGAAACCGAACGTGTGTGCCCGAGGTTCCGAGTGCGCACACCAACACACTCGGCGTTCGTGTAGCTACACGAAACGCGTGCGATTGTGTTGGTGTCGTGTTTAGGAGCTGGAACACTCAAGCCAGCGTTTTAAACGGATTCTGTAGGCGACAGCTACACGATCGCGTGATGAGAAATTGGATTTATTTTGCCTTTACGCGCTATCGTGTAGAAATTGCAACGCCGGAAGTTCACCATTTAAACTTACTCTAAATCTTACTTTCACTAACCATCTATAGTACTTACATGCATTAAATTGGCTACCAAAAATCTGTGACGTTGAGCAGCTCGTGTAGCCGTTGCCTCGACGAGCTGTCAAAAAGTGGCGAAAATAGGGAAAAGTGTGTTCTCGCGTTTGTGCGGAAGTGAAAATCGTGAATTAAAGAGTTAAATCGGCGTAATTGACCCAGTGTATTGTACGCAAAATCAAGAATACCCTCCTACACACGTTCTACATAGCACTGCAAGCGGTTCTGTGTGAAGGTAACGCTACGTTTTGGAGTTAAAAATTCTCAGCATCCCTCCGGCCGCCATCTTGTGAATTGCTCGGACCACCTTTTCACGCGTCTTCCGCAGAAATACGACTCGCACGTGAATCGCAGCAAACGGAGAGCAAGTAAATCAGGATGGTTCTTCCGAGAGGTGGCCGCGGAGGCTACCATTCGCGGGGCGGTAGTACGCGCGGGGGTATGCGTACCTCGTACCACGGTAGCGGAGGTTCGGGCGGATTTCACGGTTCCAACCACAACAGCAGCAGCAGCTATGACAACCGGAACGATTCGCGAAACAACCGATATAGTGGTGGCGGTGGAGGCGGAAGCAGCGGTGGGTATGATTCGCGCAACTCGTCCCGCTACGACACGGACTCCCGGTACTCGCGGCACGACAGCCGAAACGATGGGTACAAACGAAACAACTCCTCCAAATACGAGGTATGAAACAGCTAAGAAGGTTGGAAAGGCGCTGCAGTGCAACATCTAACAGTTCCCCTCCTCGCTTCAGGATAACCGCGACCGTCGTTCACCGGATCGGAAGCGTCCTCGAAACGACCACAACTCGCAGGTAATTCGCAAGCAGGCGGTTCTTATTCTATATTTTTAGGTTATCGAATGCGGGAGGGGGCAACAGAAGATGGAACGATGCACATACACTGTACATAGCCTACTCTGCTTTATCATAAGTTGATCTCGGTGTGGGGGGTAATTCCGGATTGCTGAGTAGATTCTTGTGAACGCAAAGTACAATTTTATGTGGTAATGTAACGTAATTCCCGGGGTTCCGTTTTCTTGCTAAAATCAGTGTTATCCTTCAAATTCTACTCGATATCATTCCTTCCCTCCGTTCTATGCATATTTTTTATTGATAAAGTTTTTTTTATATTCCGTTCTCTGCATAAACGAAATGTTATCCGATAATTTCGCGAAGAAGAGATGGAAAAGAGATGATGTGGCACGGCTTATGATAATTTGATGTACAAAATACGATAACGAAATTATCCTGCTACTTCCTGACGAAATGTCGAATCGAACCCCCGCACGCGGGGTGGAACAGAAAGGGGGTGGTGGTGATAAGCGTTTGAACGCGCCGCCCCCACCCATCCCAGAGAGTCCCCATCCGTTGTTGCCTGTACGCGGCGGTGGTGGCTAATCGGCGAACTGTGTAACACCGAAGCGATGGCCCCGCTGCAACAACAGTGCAGTCGCAGCCTCCTCAGCAGCAGAGCAACCGTTGCAGCGCAGTAGCAGTGCGCGCGCCACCATGGCACCGTAAGCAAGGTTAACCATGCTTCGCTACCGAATCTCTCTGGTCGCCGAAAGTTTGGAAGATTTAAGAAAATGAAACCGATATTCACTGGCAGTGGCCACGGTCTCGGATGAGATAGAATTTGTAGCTTGTGTCGACGAACTTCCTCAGGCCTCTCTTCAGAGAGAGCGTGTTTCTTATCGCTGTCGCGCGCTCCATCTCGCGACCG
>NC_064878.1:52631048-52653548 GCF_943734665.1 Anopheles aquasalis | reverse complement strand
CCACGCCCACGCGAACGTGTCCGTGTTCGATCATCTGGGTGGCGTGCTTCACGTTCTCCGACATCTTATTCCGCACCAGCACGAGCGGTAACCGGCGGCGGCAGAACGAAGAGGCGCTGATGTTGTTTGCATTCTCGAGATCCCACTTTGTCGGTATCAGCCCCATCACGTACAGCTTCTCGAGCAGCAGCCCACTCATTTCCGTCCGGAATGGGTGCTTCGGGTCAACATCGGCTATCTTGCGGGCTACTTCGCGTACTTGCCGGGCCAGGTTGTTGTACGCCGTGTAATCCGTCCGCTTCTGTAGATGGTATTTGCGGATCACCTTGTTCTCCTGCAGCGTGTTTGTCTCCTTCCAGTTGAAGAAGTCCACCTTTTTGAGCAGTTTCTGCTCGTGGTATTTTAGTTTTCGCACCATTTTTCCGGAATTCTGTTGGTGTTTTGTTGTGAACCCGGAACCACTTCTACTTCTTTTTCTTCTTCGGAATACACGTGCGTTTGACAGAGCATAAACCCTTCGATGCTCAGCGCCCCTTCGTATTTCTTTCCAATTTGCTTTTTGAAAATCATTTTTGAACTTAATTCCCCCAACGGATTTTAATTTCTACAAAGTTGCAGGCTAGAGGAGGTGTCTCACGTGTAAATTAAACCCATTTATTCAAATCATCTCCAAGTGCATCAACTCAAACTAAACAAAAAGCGCTTCACGATCACCTCATGAATGAGAGCCAGATATCACATTCATATTGGCCGCAAACTGTGTACATATCGGAATGCATATTCATTTTCCAGCTGCTTTTTACCTTATAAAAGCCATTCTGAAGACGTAGAACAGCATCAGTACTTCCCTTCAGTATGGTTCGCCATTGCTTTTCACTCGTGATCATCACCTGCTGCTACCACGTGACTACGCTAAATGGCTTGCAGTTGGGTCCTTTCACGCTGCCCACGCTGGGGAATGGCGGAGCATTCGGATTCACCAACAACTTGCTGAACGCATCATTAAGTCCCTCCGCCGGACGAGGCTCTTTCGGGGTGCAAGCGCCCACAATTGGATCATCGGTCAATACGTTCGCGGCTTTGGCTAATCGATTCAACAATTTAGTGCCCGGTCTCTCCAACGTTGTGCCAATTCCAGGTGCGCCAGCTTTCGGAACCATCGGTGTTCCATCAGCGAATTCGCTGGCAAATGGATTCAGGCAAACGACCTCCGATTTGGCGCAAAGCTTCCTGCCTGCCAATAGATCTAGCGGCAACCCTGCAGCATCATTCTTGAACGTGGTAAATCGTTTCCGGAATCCGCCAGCCAACATATTTCCAAATCTCTCGGTCCTCAATCCGACGGGTTCTATCTTGAAGTCGTTTCCAAGGATATCATTGCTGCCGTCACTTCCTGGATCGATGACTACGAGAAACTTGATCCCACCCGTTGCTAACGGCGGTTTAGAATCATTTGCACGACTTACAAATGCGGCTGACTCGTTTCGGAAGGTGATCAGCAACGCAACTCGCACACTTTCTTCAGAGGACTTTAGTGGCCTGTTGGGACAGATTCCTGGTGCGCAACAGGGCATAGAACAGTTCTCGGAAGCGGTAGCAACTGTGACCAATCCCGAATTTTGGTCCCAGCTTGCCACAAACGGCTTTATCGACGACATGTCCAGCGCACAGGCAGAGCGACTTTCGGATGGCATCAACAAGCTGGCCGCTGGTCTATCCGATGTGGTGTCCAACCTGCCCAACGTCTCCGAAGGGACGATCGAAGATAGTGATCATAAAAATCCTCATTTCTTTCCCGGTCGGAACGTTATTGTGCATCTTTTCGAATGGAAGTTTAGCGACATTGCTGAGGAATGTGAGCAGGTGCTCGGGCCGGCGGGATACGGTGGCGTACAGGTTTCACCGGTGAACGAGTACGTACGGGTGGCCAATCGTCCTTGGTGGGAACGCTATCAACCTGTTTCGTATGAAATCCGCTCCCGATCTGGTAATGAGAGTGAGTTTGCGGAGATGGTTGGACGATGCCAGCGAGCCAAGGTGCGAGTTTATGTAGACATCGTTGCGAATCATATGGCCGGTGCTGGAGCAACTACGCCACTCTATGGCACGGCAGGCTCACCGAGTGATCCTGCTGAACGGCTTTATCCCGCGGTGCCCTTCAATAAGTCCCACTTCCACCAGGACTGCATCATCGAAAGCAATCTCAATGCCTCCCAGGTTCACAATTGTCAGCTGGCGGGATTACCGGACCTCAACCAAACGGATCCATACGTACGGGAGAAGATCGTTGGCCTGATGAACCGGTTAATCGAGCACGGGGTAGCTGGCTTCCGAATGGATTCCGCCAAGTACATCGCACCGGATGATTTGGACAGCATCTATAAAGAATTAAAGCCACTGAACCCAATGTTTGAGTTTCCACTTTTCTCCGCTCCTTTCATCTACCAAGATGTCGATGATTTTTCGGATGATTCGGGAACTGCGTAAGTCTTTGGATGAGTAAATGAAGCAATTAGCGCTGGTTATTTAATTTCCATCATGCACACCCCATTACAGCTCTCAGTACACGGATCTCGGGCTGGTCACGGAACCCAAGTACTCGCTTTATCTAGGATCCATCTTCCACGGGGCGCTGCCTGCCCCAATCTTGCAAGCTCTGACCGCCGCGAACGCAACACAGTATGGCTTGATACCGAGCGAATCGGCCCTGGCATTCGTCGATAGTCATATCAATCAGCGCAGCCATGGTGCCGTTAGTGAGCTGATTCTAACATGCAAAGATCAACCCCAGTACGTGAACGCCGTTGCATTCACTCTGTCGAATGATTATGGCACCGTGCGATTAATGAGCTCATATCGCTTTGAAGAAGACAATCAAGGACCTCCTGCGGATGAGCTAGAGCAGATTCTATCCCCGGGCACCGCAGACGATGGCTATTCCTGTTTGAATGGCTGGATATGTGAGCACCGTTGGCCCGTGATCCGGCGGATGGTTGCTTTCCGAAATTTCGTGCAACCCGCTACCGTGCACGATATTCAAGCGACCAACGAAACCTTTACCTTCTGCCGTGGTAACGTAGGGTTTGCGGCATTCAATGTGGGAACGATCACGCGCGATATTGTGGTCAGGACTTGTTTGCCGGCCGGTGAGTATTGTGATTTGATAACGGGCGAAAGGCGGGACACCGTTTGCACCGGTACGAGAGTGCTCGTTAATGAGGACAGCACGGTTAGCTTGACGCTTCCGGCCGCATCGAGTTTGGTGCTAGATCTTCGGAACCGAGTAATGTAAGGGGGTGAAAACGTGCTTCCCAACACCATTCGCGTTGCTAGCGATACAATAAAAGGAGTGTTTTATTCCGATCAAATTTTAGTTGTCTTGAAGCATAATTACAAACCGATTACAATGTTATAGTAGTACCACTGTTTGTTAAAACTTTAGAACGAAGGTTACTGAGCGAAGTTGGACAGGTTAGATACTGTCGCTTGTTCAATATGGTCACCTGAACCGAATTGCCCCGAGCCCTCTTCATACGAAGCACCATCTCCGGACCCGTTGAAGGCGTTAGCATCTGGCACCGGATAAGGTGCATCCGGAACACGGTCGGTCTGAGGACTGCGGGTGACAGCAGCATGTCTTGTTGCACCAAAGTTGCTTGACTGGCCTTGGTTTGTAGGCGATAGCCGGCCATCAAATCCAAACTGACGTCCATCGTTGGCCGTTAGTCCGGGCTGTGTGGCAGTGTTTCCGAAGGTAGAACCATCCCTAAACTGTGTGCCTGCGTTGGCCCCACCCGAAAGTCCATTTGGTATGGAGAGACTACCGCCAGTTGGACGGAACCCGGTACCAGAACCGGCGACGTACTGTAAATCGTGACGTCCGGCTGCGTTGTTGTACGCAAACGAACCCCTTACGTTGCCTCGAGCATCCGCCGACTCTTGGCGCACGGAATCGGGCGTACTGTATCCGAATTGGTACATTCTACCGCCTGCACCAGCCGCAGCACCACCTGCCCGATTGGTTACCTCTCCAACGAAACTATTTGCACCACCACCGTTTGAGTTAAATCCTTCGAATCCCCCCGACGCTGGCACACCACCGGCAGTGGCCACTGGGAACCCTTGCCCGATAGCACTTGGATTGTACTGGAAATTGTTGGAATTTAAATCTCCCGTGGGTGAGAAAGCTCCTGCCTGTGGTTGACCGTAGCTCCCTGTTCCAAAACCTGAGGCTGAGTTTGGTGTGAATCCGGGATATGCACCGCCTTCCCCGCCAGCACCGAAGCTTCCATCAGGACGACGCAATCCTAGCCCTGCACCAGCACCGTTTGGTAAACCATTCCAACCGGCTCCATCGTTTCCAAACGGTACTCCTTGACCCTGTGCGCCTTGGAGATTAAAATTGTACGATGGATCGTTCTCAGGACGACCGACAGCTTGCTCCCCGCCCAAGGCGGACACTGGCGTTGGAGTCGTAAAAGAGGAAACACCTGCAGGATTGTTGGGAGGTTCAAAGCCACCATTTCCAGCGCCAAAGTTCGTGGCGAAATCGCTTGCTGGTCCATTTCGATTAGCGTTTGCTCCGTACTGTGCGGTTCCCGGTACTCTTGAACCATCGGGCTGATTGTTCGGCAGTGTTCTGTCAACCGCACCCTGTTGCCCCGCAGTACGATCGATGATCGTGTTACGTGCCGTATCAACAGCCGGTTGGTTTGTTGTTGTTTCATCCCTAGCTAGATTTGCCTCGGTGGCTCTAGTTTGCACCAGGTTTGGTGTAACGTCACTAGAATCACTTCCACTTGGCGTTGGTAAACCGATTACCGATAGACTGCTTTGGTCAGAACCATCTCCCGAACCGAGCCCATCGGGGGCCCCCGCATCGGAAAAGCCATTGGTTGCCAATGGACTACCACCACCGGGACTCGCTGGAGCAACAAAGCCCCCTCCCGGTGCCAGAGGGAGCACTCCACGATTGTTGACCGATTGTGGATCATAATTAATCGGATTATCAATCCCGGTTCTTCGGCCATCTGCACCTCCACTTTGAACAAAATTGGTTCGCAAATCCACATCCGGTCCGGCGTTGAATGAAAAGTTATGCTTAGCACCGTCGTTCTGGAAGCCGTAAGTGCCGGCTACGTTTCCGCTACCATCACCGGTCTCGTCACGGTTAGAGTGTGGTGTATTGTAGGAGAAGCTGTAACTACCATCTGGGTTGAGGTGCGCGACAGGTGGACGGTAAAGGTATCCGGTCGGTCCATACCAAGGGAAACTAGGCCGTCCGAAACCACCGCCAACGGTTGATGGTGGGCCAAACTTCCAGGGATGCGGAAAGACAGTTACGGGTCTTCCAGCGTATCCACCAACAGCACCACCAGGATAAACAGGCGCTGTAGCCCGGTTGTTAAATCCCGCTGACCCAGCACCAGCCGTTGCTCCTGCGTATGATCCTGCTAGATCTGCAAATGAAACATGGATTAGTCAATGTGCCCTGCTTAATGACTAGACATTTTCATTCAACATACGAGAATCGCCTGCCGTCGTGTGTTGTCCTGGTACAGCTGAATGGCCGCTTGTAGCACCCGGCGCCGTTGCTCCACTAGCCGCGTGTCCTATGATTTCGTATAAATTATAAACGACTTGTGCCACTAATTCTTGATTGGCTCTTCGCAACGAAATACCTAAATGGTTCACTCCCTGATAAGATCCTCCGTGCGCAGGTACGCCAAAACCGCGATTATAATCGCCTGCACCGTTAAATCCATTTAACTGCTGCTGCTGAGTGTCTCCACCAACGATACCGGGAGTAGCAAAACCAGAACCCGTTGCTCCGTTCGACCACTGATGACGCTGTAGGTCCGTAACTGCTCCTGCTCCAGAAATCATACGAACTGTACAGATGATGTAACACACGAGATTTCTCTATGATTACCTCCAGCCGTTTGCCCTTGAAACGGTGCCCCTAGTTGTGATCCTCGCTCAAACCCACCACTGTTACCACCATGCACTGAGACTCTTTGCTGTTCTTCACTTTGATAGCCACCGTAGCCAGCGGAGTGTCTGCCAAGGTAACCATCGTTCCCTTGATTCCAACAGGCCACCAAGGGTCCATTGGATAGCAAGAACGCTACCAGCAAACAAATCGAACAACTTTTGATACTCGCTACATTCCCTACCCTGGAGTGACTCTGGTGGGGTGCCATCTCACACGTTGTAACGCAGCACATCACAGTCAATATCGGACACACTCTGTGGACAGATTAAGCCACGCAGGTGGTTTATATATACGCTGTCCCTAAACCAGATTGATGCATACTACCGGTCGGGATCCGGCTGTAGTCTATGTGATGGCGTTGTTCTAGGGACTGACACACATTGCCAGACCAATAAAGTAGTATACGACCTCCCACATGACTCATGTACTAGCCTTAGCGAAGCATCTGCTGTCGGAGGATGAGGATATTGTCATAACGCTACCGAACGGTGCGGATAGGGACCGCTGAGTATTCCTCCACCCTCGACAGAATCCCCAGCGACACAGTGCCGCGAGCGAGAGCAAAGCACCGGTAATTAGTGGTTGGCAGCATTCTTAAAAGCCGGTTTTGCACTGCAATACCTGAACAGGTGGTAGTGTAATGCTGCTAACGGGGAGATGCACTCGCTTAGTATCACAGAGCGAACGAGAAAAGCGATCATTGAAATACATCTTCTTTGGTACATCCGTTTAAAGGAATATTTGACTCTATTAATCGCTCAAAGATGCATCTTGCTGGCCAGATCGCTAATAGGTAGAACGTATGATTAAGTCTAATAAAATATAATCTCTCCAGCGCAAACAAACCTGGTAGCATCGTATAATCACATCGTTGGCTGCCGGGCATCATTGATGATTGGTTGATCGATTGCTACATTTGGGCATCGAAAGCGCTCGCAAATCAATAGGTAAACGGCATTGATTCGTCGGATCCAGTGAAGGTTAGTGAGAAGGTCGATGGACAGCTGCCATAGGCACTGCACGATGTTGCAATCTCGTTTGTCATGTAGTACAGGAGGAACAGTATTTTCTATCCCATAATCCATCACTTAGCTAATGAACAGTCACGCTAATAGCGACAATCTTACCCGGATTGTACCTTGGTGCAATCATTTTAACGATTTGCCGTTTCGATGTAATGATACATACACTTCAAAATCCTTTGTCCTTGTCCACTTCGGACATTATTATTTTCATACATGTTCAGCTAAGAAGAAATGAAATTGAAACAATGGCCGGTTTATTTCATTTTATTTGTTAGTATTTTCTATCGAATTTCCCGATTTACGCAGCCAATACCGTAAACGTTTGGTTTGTTAAACACGGGTATATCATCGTGATCATTAACAACATAGATATCTTTTAACAAGAGTTTGATCAGATTCGCACATGTGACTTGCGTGTTTTGCAGGCCGATTGTGGATAAACCGAATTGTAATAAATCGTCAGGTACCCATTGGATTCCGTTACCGTGCAGCAACAGTCTTTCAATTACACAACCGGAGCGAAATAGGCTAAAATCGAGCGCATTTATCCTGTTATACGATAGATCCACTTCTGGGATGCGACACCTTTCGCGCGATCGCCAATTTTTACCGGCGTTCGGCGTTATAAAGGTTCCATACTCGATATGGCTGATGCTATTGTGGCGCAAGTTCAAAGCTTTTAGAGAGACGAGCCCGCTGAAGATGCCCACAGGCAACTCGGTGATTTCATTGTTTGATAGATCGAGTATCTCAAGATTCCGGAGCGTCCCAAAAACGTTGCATGAATCAGTGCATCTGCTAAAGTAGGGCACATACGACAGGTTAAGCGTCCGCAAAGATTTTAGTTGCTGGAGAAATTCAAAGTTGCTCAAATCGTTGTTGGAGAGGATCAGTTCAGTAACGCCTTTAAACGCGTTCGGGTGAATGCCGTCACTGATGTTATTGTTCTTTAAATTAACATTAGATACTTCGTTGAACGCATCCTTTTTGATGGTGCTGATGTTGTTGTTCTGCAGATTAACATAATATACTTTCTTGAACGCATCCTTCACGATAATGCTGATGTTGTTGTTCTGCAGATTAACTTCTGTATTTTCCTTGAACGCATTACTCTCGATAGTGATGATGTTGTTGTTCTGCAGATTTATTTTAGAAGTTCCCTTGAATGCTTTCTTCTCGATAATGGTAATTTTGTTGTTAGAGAGGTCGATTTTGCATTCATTCCCATAGATATAATCCCGATAACAATCAAAGGTATGCGAGACAACACGGGTGATGGCGTTGCGGCTCAAATCGATGACGTTTCCCTTTGGTTTGCTGATATTTGCCGGTAGCTCGTTGATATTACTGTGACTCATATTCAGATTCGAAAGTCTCGACATGGAGCTCAACAAATCGAAATCGAATCCCTCTAGATTCATCTCTGCCATGTTCAAAGTATTCAGCCTCGTAAGCGAACGCAGAAATGTGAAGTTCGTCAGCGCTACATTTCCTTGCAATGCTAGTTGTCTAAGCTCTTCCGGTCGCTCCGTCACATTTGGTGAGAATTCTTCCAGGCGATTGTACGACACGTCTAAATTTTCCACGTTAACAAAGGTGCTCGGATACAGTCGCACAAGATCGCTATTGTTCGCAGAAACTCGGCCAGCTCGAGGGATCTGCGGAAGGCTATACAGCCGGCAGTTCACAAATGCAACACTGTAGGCTTGCAGAATGGAGCCAATCAACTGGAATGAATCGTTCTCGGTGGCTGTTACATTCTCCACCGTACAGCTAGTATCGGGAGCACAGAAGATCGGAATCCTTGCTGCAAAGGCTGGTGGCAGCGGCAGCATCAAAACGGCCGCCAAACTCACGAGGAACACGAAGCTCACTTGGTCCATGGTTAAACCGAAACTGAATGTTCCGTTGAAGCATAACAACGCTTTGCTTGGTCAGCTCATGCTGCCCGTCAATGTGTGTGCATGTCCACTGATGTCTCAATGTCTCCAAAATCGCCAGCCTCATCATTATCTTCGTTCTTTGTTCTTGTTTGTTCTTTGGCAAAGCGGATGAAACGATGATGAGTTGACGTCATTGATGGTACCCAACACCAATACGAAGGCATGAATGAACACGTAGGAATTCTGAGTTTGCAATAATTTATTTACAAAACTAAAAGAACCTTCTAACCCCGGCTACAATGTGTGTTCTGATAAGCTGCTTTCGATTGCTGCTATCAGTCGTTTAAGAAGCGTGTGCTTGTGCGTCCGTGTGTATAAACCATATTCATGCCTCCGTTTAAAATCTGTCAAGCACCATACCCATGAACGAACACTCGAAATGAAATTAACACAATGGTAATGATTTACCAGAGTCCATTGACTTTTTTATTCCATTTTATTTGTTCACATTTTCTATTTATTTCGTTGACTTATACAAGGAATACCGCGTACATTCGGTTTGTTAAACACGGGTTTATCATCGTGATCATTAACAACAGAGATACTTTTTAACTTGAGATTAACCAGATTCGCACATGTGACTTGCGTGTTTTGAAGGCCTAGTGTCGATAGACCGAACTGGGCGAGATCATCGGGAATGTACTGGATTAGATTGCCGTGCAACAACAGCCTGCCAATACTACGACCCGAGGTGAATAGGCTAAAGTCGAGCGCATTTATCCTGTTATACGATAGGTCCACTTCGGCGATGGCATTACTATTTGGTGACCAGTTTGGCTCACGGATTGGCATTGCAAAAGTACCATACTCGATGTAGCTGATGCTATTTTTGCGCAAGTTCAAAGCATTTAGAGAGACGAGCCCGCTGAAGATGCCCACAGGCAACTCGGTGATTTCATTGTTTGATAGATCGAGTATCTCAAGATTCCGGAGCGTCCCAAAAACGTTGCATGAATCAGTGCATCTGCTAAAGTAGGGTACATACGACAGGTTAAGCGTCCGCAGAGTTTGTAGTTGCTGGAGAAATTCAAAGTTGCTCAAATCGTTGTTGGAGAGGATCAGTTTAGTAACGCCTTTAAACGCGTTCGGGTGAATGCCGTCACTGATGTTGTTGTTCTTTAAATTAACATAAGATACTTCATTGAACGCATCTTTCTCGATGTTGCTGATGTTGTTATTCGAGAGGTCGATTTTGCATTCCCCATAGTTATAACGGTTGTAACAGGGAAAGGCGTTCGAGACAATACGGGTGATGGCGTTTCCTCTCAGATCGACGATCCTTCCACTGATATTAGCCGATAGCTCACTGATATTACTGTGACTCATATTCAGATTCGAAAGTCTCGGCATGGAGCTCAACAAATCGAAATCGAATCCCTCTAGATTCATCTCTGCCATGTTCAAAGTATTCAGCCTCGTAAGCGAACGCAGAAATGTGAAGTTCGTCAGCGCTACATTTCCTTGCAATTCTAGATTTCTAAGCTGATCCGGACGCTCCGTTGCACTTGATGAGAATTCTTCCAGGTGATTGTAAGACACGTCCAAATATTCCACGTTAACAAAAGTGCTCGTATACAGTCGCACAAGATCGCTATTGCTGGCATAAACTTGTCTAGCTTGAGGGATCTGCGGAAGGCTATACAGCCGGCAGTTCACAAATGCAACACTGTAGGCTTGCAGAATGGAGCCAATCAACTGGAATGAATCGTTCTCGGTGGCTGTTACATTCTCCACCGTACAGCTAGTATCGGGAGCACAGAAAATCGGAATCCTTGCTGCAAAGGCTGGTGGCAGCGGCAGCATCAAAACGGCCGCCAAACTCACGAGGAACACGAAGCTCACTTGGTTCATGGTTAAACCGAAACTGAATGTTCCGTTGAAGCATAACGCTTTGCTTGGTCAGCTCATGCTGCCCGCCAATGTGTGTGCGTGTCCACTGATGTCTCAATGTCTCCAAAATCGCCAGCCTCATCATTATCTTCGTTCTTTGTTCTTGTTTGTTCTTTGGCAAAGCGGATGAAACGATGATGAGTTGACGTCATTGATAGTACCCAACACCAATACCAAGGCATGAATGAACACGTAGGAATTCTGAATTTGCAATAATTTATTTACAAAACTAAAAGAACCTTCTAACCCCGTCTGGAATGTGCTTCCGATAAGTACTGTCGCCTTTCTGCGTACTGTTGCTGTTGCTTCGTTCGATCGTTGCCATCTGACCTTGAACCGGCTTGCGCTTGGGTATCGCGCCGCAGCGCATCACCCGGAGAGGGAGCCCTGCCACCGTACGGCAGCAGATCGATGTTCTGTATGTGCGCACGGACGGATGCACCCGGTGCCAGCCCAACGTACCAATCGCCCACATTCTTGATGATGGTCGAATCCTTGGCAAAATCCCGCCAATCCTTCTTCCGGTCATCCTCCAGTTTCTTCTGATCGTACGACACCTCGGGGAAGCTGGCGAAATCGTTCGAGTTGTACGCGTTTGTGTCCGGTGCCGCCGATTCACCGAAGCTCGGATATGGTGCCGGTCCGGACGGACCACTCGAGATGCCCACATCGAATGGACCGGACAGTGGAGATCCCGGTTGATCGTCATCACCACCGCCATCGTCAGTCGGAGAGCCAGCCGGTCCCGAGGGCGACTCAAAGTCGTACTTTGGTGGCACCAGTCCAATGATCGTATCGTCGCCATACCCACCGAGCTCGTGATCCGATGGATCATCCGCCAACCCCGGAGGATACTTTTCACGCGAGCTCGAATCATCGCCACCAATTCCGATCGGTGAACGATCCGTGCTCGAGCTCGGTGGCCGTACGCTCGATGGCGTTGTTGGGCGTTTACCATCGAAGCTTTCTTCGTCGTACCCCTGACCGGTCGGCCGGCCACTGTCCGGATAACCCGATCCCGTTGGTGACCCTGAACCGGATGGCCCGGTTGGTGGATCATAGCCACCGGGCGCGGTCGGTCGTCCCGATCCACCGTCGTATCCAGTTGCCGAGGGACGCGCAACGTGATCATAGCTACCACTCGCCGCCGACGGTGGTCGCTCACTTGCCGAACCGGAAGGAGCCGTCTGATAGGTCGGATTGTTGTTATCACCGATGTCGCTCTGCTCCACGTGACTGATACCGAAGTTGGGCTGCGGGAGTCGATGCGTTCCGGCTCCTACGGTGCTCTGTACCACCTTGTAGCCAATCCCGGCTCCGGCAATGTACTGGACCGTTCGCTGTACTCCCTTATCGTCCAGATAGGAGTAGGAACCGCGCGTTACACCATCCGGACCGGTCGTTTCCGCTCGTCGTTGGTCTGGCCCAACGGAGAGTAATCTGAAATTAAGAACCGTGCCAATAAACGCCTTGCCATGGACTGCGCACACGGTACACCTACTTGTACTGCCCAGAACCCGTGGGGCCACTCTCGAACGCCACCTTACCGCGCACCTGCTTGTGCGTCTTGTACAGTGGACTCTCGTAGGCGATCGTGTTCGGTGCATCCGGCACCGGGTTCGCTACCTCGTACCCGGTGCCACTGCCAGCGGAATACCTTACCGAGTGCTTCTCACCGACGTCATCGATGTAGCTGTACAGCCCGTTAACGCGCCCATTACTATCCGATCCTTCACGTCGCTGATAGTTGCGCGTTTTGAACTGAAAGTCGTAGCTCGGATCATCGTACGGATCGGCCTGCGGATCGTCCGGGGTACCGATGGGTCCTCGGGGGACCTGCGATAAGCTCTGCTTTCGGTGGATCTTGGGACCACGGGCACGGAACCTGCAGCCGGGGATAATCAGAGCAAAAACACACATCATTCATTCAAGTCTGGTGTCAGTCCGGCGACCCACAGAGTGCCTTATCACCGAGTGGTGTGTTAGCGTGATAAGAAACAAAATGCCGCGCTACATTTTAACAACGTCTCTGAGCAGCTGCGCTGCGGTTGTTGCGCTGGCACCCTAATAGACCTTCGGGGCATAAGATGCTGATGCGCACTTTCGATGTCAACTTGGAATTCATAAAATTATGCTCCACTGCACATCCTATCAGCATTCAATGTCATGCTTCTAAAAGCATCGCTTAAAACTCCATCACAAACGGTGCAAGGCCAAGTGCAAAATGATGATGGCAGGTTGGATCTATTTCTCACACCCAGAGAAGCAAACCCGCGTGGGTTTTTTTGTCACCGAGCTGACCTTGAAGTAATTACATCGCCCCCTCGAGGCGGTAACGGTGTGATAAATGCTAAATTAGTATCTCACATTTATCCCCCCCGGGCCGGCCTGTGGACCAAATCAAGTCAAGTTCAAGCTTTGGGAATTCACCGCCGTTCACTCGGAACGTATTGTTAGGGCATTGCCGCAGTACAGAAACCGTCAGGGCTTACCCTCGTGGACCGGCGGTATAGACCGTTTCCTCGACGCGCCCCGTATCCGGCTGGCGGCTTCCGTAGCGACCGCGGACGATGGTTTTCGGGTTACCACTGGCCGTATGGTAGTGTGCTCCCGGTGTGTCGCTGTTCTTCAAGCTGTTCACATGCAAAGAAATACAAGAGCATCACGAAGGTGTTGGTTTAAGTAACACACTGGGTGACTGGGAAATTCGCGAGCACTCCAGAGCACGACAGTGAACTGAACACTAACCCAAAGGCGAACGATCCATCGGAATTGATGTGATTGAAATCGGTCTGGTCAGAGTGTACGCCTGCAGGCAGTTGAAACACCAACACTACACTAACACCGAGCATCCAGAACAGTTCCATGTTGCACGAATTTATCAAGCCTTCACGGATATCCTTTGTGAGTTGCAAGCTTCAAGCACGTTCTTAATAATATCTTTGATAGTTCCAAGTCACGTTGAACAGCAACTCATTACACGGTACTACAATTGCTCCTCTTATATTTGCAATACATTTTCCACAGCCACAAACGGATGCACTCCAGCAAACTTCACTCTCCAGTGGCCGCTCAGTTTAGGAGTCTTCTTCTACCGTAGTCCGCCACCAGATCGCCGCCCTCACTAGTTCCGACTATCCGTCGTTTCTCAATCCGGCACCTGTTTATATACATTTCGACGGTTTTCCCCACGATGCTACTACTGCCCCACCGCCGCTGGCATCGTCATCGTCGTCGTTAATAGCGCTTTTCCGCCGAAAACTTAAGCAAACAGAAAAGAAGAGAACACCCGCGCGCGTGAAACAATAACAACAACAATAACAGTGGTGGTGAGAGAGAGAGAGAGATTCTTGCTAGCAGATTGTCCACAGAGGCGGGCGGTGCTGACGTTGGAAAATCGGAGCTGTCGGAGGTTCGAAGGGGGCTCGAGGATCGTGGTGGCCCCGTTCCGCTCTTCCCGCTTCGGTTTCAGCTTGAGATTTTAGATTGGAGACGGACCGCCGGACGGAATGCTGCCATCCATGGCAGTCCACACAATGAATTCGCGCCGAGAGCGCCAATTCGTGTTCCCACCACGGCACGCACAGGTCAGGTCGGCCCATTCTGGGGGTCTACTACCAAGTGCTAGTGTGCGTCTATGCATCGATATCGATCTTTTTGGGTTTATCGTACACACGGGGCCCCAGCGAGCCGAGCGTGATCCTATATGCTGGCTGGTAGATAGGTAGGATCCAGCCTGCCAGCCCCCCGGCACGATGAAGCAGCGCGTGGGTAACGATTGAGCATGTGCGAGCCGCTAGGTTTTTCATTCATAAGGTTCTTATCTTTATGCTCGATGGAATTGAGCAACGTCTGCAATGGGGGGGGGGGGGGGGGGGCTGTGGACGGGACAGGCGCACGTGTAGCAAGTTGATCGAGTGCGAGCGCATGTTGCCAACTTCATTAGCAACGTGCGCACAAAACGAAATTGAATTCAGAGTCTTCTTTATAGTCTCTGAAACAAGATCGCTTTGCAAGTCAGAACTGCGTAGTACAAATTGGAATATTGATTTTGTTTCTTAATGCAGCGTTGAAAATTGTTTGACTTCCATTTGTACTACTGCCGTTCGTAGATTCAAATTGTTTCACTAATGCTTTTGCGACTTTGCCTGCAAACACGAGTTTTTCATAATTGTTTAAAAAAAAAAGTATCAGCATTTTTTTAAAAACTCCATGAGGCTACCTAGAAAATAGTGTACAGATTATGTGCTCAAAATTTCAAATCAATTGGTTCAGTGGTTTTTATGCTACGATGTCGGTGCGACTTTGACAACGGTCACACATTTGTCAAACCGGGTTCGTCGCTTAAAGGGCAAGTCTTTTGATTTGTACCACAAACGGCTCGTTTTTGATGATTTGTTTTTAGCAAAATATCATCCTATCAATTTTTTTAAAAATGTCACAATAAACTACAACTTTGGAAGAAAATTTATTGGTATTTTTGAGAAAATATTTTAAAAACCTACGTCCATGGCATTAAATTTAGAAAGGCGTGTTTGCATGAGACGCGACTTTCCAAAAATCAATATCTTTGTCAATTTTACTTCGATTGATCCAAAAATTTAACACAATACTCTTGAAAGGATTAGCATTCAGGGAAAAATGTTAAAAGTATATGCCACAAAATAAATTAAATACCTTAGCCTCCCCTTTAAATAATGAGACTAACGGGAATACAATCTGGGATTTGATAAGTCACAGGGATGACCATGCCAATTAAAATGGCGAGAATTGATTAATGGTTTGTGTCTTCTCCGTCGATCGTGAACAAAAACCACTCCCTCGTGGGGTGCGAAACTTTGTAATGACTCGCTCGCTCAGTTCTAAACGTCCATTTCCTGCAACGAAAACCCTCTACTTAGCATAAAATGGGTTCAACAGGCACCGTAACAATCGTGTCGTTGAACATGCTAACCACCAGCCCCTAGGGCAAACAATGCCGCCACCCCTGTGCCGAGATGATCAACGCAACGCCGCCCATCGCTGCTCATCATTCTTCGACGCGTCAATCGTGAGTGTGTATATGATCCATCAGTCACGTCTGATGCTAACCATAGCCACATGATAAACGGATGCAGCTAAAGGCCCAAATCCACCTACCGCTCACTCGCTCGTTTGGTTCCGAAGTAACCGCGAATCTCTGGCCAGCACCCGGCTGGTAAACCACTGCCCACGATACAAGTCAAGGGCAGGCAAGCATTATGATGGAAGCGCCATCTCTGCGCATTGTTTCCACGATCGCAATCCACCTTCGCGGGTATGAGATGGCTCATCAGAGCTACTGCTGCTGCTGCTGCTGCTGCTGGACACAGCTCACCACGGGGCGACGCTCTGTTCACTTCTGTTTTGCCAGATCGGTTTCGGCAGGATTTCCTTCTCGGCGCTACACGCTACCATTCTGGTTGTGGGTGCAAAATTCTTCCAAAATAAAGCTTCACCACCCAAACACCTTGTAATTGACCGAACAATGGCCCCCGGGCGGTAAGTTGGGTCCCCGACCGGATACGGCTTTTCCTTCCGAGCCTGTAACCGGAATCCTTGGTTCCGTACGTTGCCAACTGTGACCTTCTTCATCACCCACGAGCAGCAACAGCAACAGCATCGGCATGAATGGTTGTATGTTGGTTTAGCAGCAGCTACTGCAGCATCCTCGTGACGAGCGTGATGATTTATGGTGACGGTTCTGATTCTAGCCACCTGATATGGACCAGACTCACCACCACCGTTCGGACAAAACCGGACGTACCATAACACGAACCGCGAATGAAGATTGTGCGGAAGATTGACCCCAACAGCAGCCGCTCATCCGGCCCACACCTGATAGATGCTGCGGATACAAAAATTATTGTTTTATGCTCGCTATGATGATGCTCTCACGTGTTGAGCCGTTAAGGTGTGAGGTGCAGGTTGTCCGCAACTAAGGCCACTAATGCAGCTAATGGAATTCAATCCACAACAAACGATTTAACATGCCAGGTGGCATGTTAGAGACCACGTATTTGCGTGTTGGCGAAAATGTTTCAAATTTTTACATTAACATTAGCACCACGTGTGCTCTTGTGAACTGTCTTAGTTCGTTACAATGGTGCGATGGGTTCACGATGGGCACGAGGCAGCCACTACGAAAGGGATAAGATCTAAAGATGCCACCTCGGGTTAAATCGTGAAGCTATCCGCGGTCTACGTTCGCTTGATTATGCACGCCGATGAATCGACGAAACGCGCCTGATAAGCCTCGCCGACACCGTCAAGCAACGGCCAATTATCATTTTTTGCTCATGATTTGAAATTTTTGATAAGCTCCCCCCCGGCCACGGTGCTGTTCGATTTGGTTCTTAACTATGTGAAACGTTGCTTGCAGGGCAGTTCTAGAACGTGAGTCATTGTGTACTTGACCAACTTAACTGTTTTCTGCTCTGCAGCGAAACAAATAAACCGTGCCACCAATGGCCAGGAAACACAAGCACCGGAAGGATCTAATTGGACAACTTCCAGCATCGATCCCTATCGGACAAATCTGGCGATGTCGCGCATTAGCTGAGCTGTTTTACAACGAAAAGCTGCATGTTCTCAGGGCTTGTGCGTCTCCTGATTCGGCCCCGCTGTTAGTGTGCTTTTCCCATTGACCGGCTATGCTGCAGGACGGTGAAGACAATGGGGACAAAGCGGCTGGCTGGCTTTTATGGAACCCCGATTGCCATCGGTCACAAGGTTAGGTGCGAGCGGGTGTTTCTGGGTTGCTGTTGATCACTGCGCCCATTGTGGCATTGCTGTGTTGCCCCTGAAAACGGTATGGCACTGGGTTGAAGAACTGGACGCTGCTGAAAGCATGTAGAACGCAAGACATTTCCGGTTTCTTAGAAAGCCATTCTTCAGCCAAGAAGGAAGGTCTTGAGATGTAGCAATTAGCAGAGCTTACGAGCTGGTACGGGAACAGTGCTCTTGACTGACGCCATGATGATGTATGATGAATTTTCAAACTGATAGTAAACGGGAGTCAAGGGAATATTGACTGGCTGACCACGTTTACCAAAATATTTGTTTTGTGACATATATTTTTTACATTTTTCCATAAAAGCTTATCCTTTCAAGAGTATTGTGTAAATTTTTTGGATCATTCGAAGTAAAATTGACAAAGATATTGATTTTTGAACATCTGCGTTTGGTTCGAATCAAAAGACTTGCCTTTTAAGCGACGAACCCGGTTTGGTTAGAGTGCGCTCAAATTTTTAACTTAAAAAATCGGCCAAAAATCGATAAATTGGAATATCAACAAAAACTCGACGGTAATAGCTGGATAAACTTATAATCTATCCAAAAAGTATGGATTTGTATTTTTCGGCTGACACGGCTACGATGGGCACTGGAAAATGTACCTTTTCACAGATGCTCCTTCATAAATTTTGCTGCCATGGATGAAGTTTTTAATAAATCCTCTCCAAAATAGATCCAAATAATCTTGAAAAGTTGTAACTTAATATGACATTCTCTTGAAAAAGCTATATTAAATAGTTTCTTTAAAAAAACGTCAAAAGTGAGCCTGTTTGGACCCAAATTAACCTTAACCGCCCCTTTAAACAAAATGTGTAACGAGTTCTTGCGCAGAGTCGACATTTTGAAGGCGAAACCCCGTCTCAACGCCGCAAGACTTACGAATGGCCATTGTTTCGGCCAGCCCTATGCAAAGCACAGCTCGTTTTGCATAGTTTTCCACTTTACGGTGATTCCGTGCTCAATGAGGAACTAATAAAAGGCCGGAAAGTGGACCGAGCTAAAATGGTGAACGGTAATTAAATGTAAATATTGTGAGCATCTTGTTTACAGATTGTGCGGCCACGTGGAACGTTATTATTTTTTTATAGCAGCTTGTCCCTTAAACATAAAACGCTCTTCGTACACAATCACAATTCGTATATTTGTTTAACCCTAACTGCCATATCTCGAATGCCCTCATAATAGAACAAAATGATTGCACCCATTTTGTGCGCATACTACTCGTCATGCGATTCACCGCTACAGTAATCGGTGATCATGTCCGAGATGCAGTCGAACACATCGAACGCGACTTCACACTGTTCAAAGTTTTCTGAAAAAACAAGAATGAAATTTGTCAGTTAAAATGCGACTGCATTAAAAAGGACACTCGCTCATACTCACCGGCCAGATCGTTTCGCTTGATCTGATACTTTCTCGAGGTGCCCTTAAGACAGCGATCGACACCACGCAGCGTTGCCATGAAGTAACCGTGCTCATTCACACCGTCCGTGTACAGGCTGACCAGCCCGTCCAGCGTTGGCCAGCCGTTCTTGTCGATGGCATTGTTTTTGCGATAAACGCACTGCATAAGACACTGCATCCGTTGGTAGAGAGCGGGAGTTAGTGTCGCATTTTACCTCAACAGCGATGCTACTTACTCCTGCGATCCATTTGTCTTCGTGCGAAACGATCGTTGGATGGGAGAAATCGATCGTTCCCTCTTCACCTGCGTCGCGTCGTCGCCGACGATGATCCGGCTGCCAGTGGCCAACTTCGGCGGTGTAGATCTTGAGCGCATCCTCGATCAGGGTCGATTTGATCTCCTCCTGGCACTGATAGATCACCATGTCCACCTTTTTGCTGACGTTCGGTTTAGTGAGGCAGCGTTTCTGTTGGAGATGCAAATGCAAAAAAAAGTGTGGACATCAATATCGGATTTATCGTGAAGATGGAAGATTCAAACATCGGACCAAACGAAAGCTTCATCGATTCGTGCATTCCGGTTCCGGATGCTCAGCCAGAGGCAGCATTCCATCAAATGCTGGACGGAAACATGTTTTGCCATTTCACCTTTCTATGAGCAGCGTGTTGCAGTGTCCGCAAATGATATATACCCATATGTAACCGACGGGACTACTGTCCGTATGGCAATGCACCCCATCTCGAACGAGTCTTGGCGCCGAGCCGTGAACTGACGAGGTGTGGTGTGGTTATGTAGCGAGAGTGGCTGCCATCCCTTATTGGAACGATTATGTCCCCGTGTAGCTTTTGCGACTCGAGGTACACGCGCTTTACGCGGCTTCTGTTCGTTTGTTTCATTTTCCATTCGACAGAGGCAGAAATCGGGGTGACAGGTGATCGTGCCCTACGAGTTATGTAATTTTTGCGTCGAAATTTACCTTACCGCTTTGTTCCTGCACCAGTTTTTGGCAATGCGATAACAATACCCCCGGACAAGTGAGCTTCAAGTGAGTGAACAGACGCACGTGAACTCGTTTTCGCCGCGATGGTTCTCGCTCTGGGCGTTGTTGTAATCGGCTTGATGAGCTGAATCGCTAGAGCCAATAGCAAAAGCGTGTGTGCAAATGGATGTACAGTTACGTTCGTTTAAGTACACAGTCTTAAGAGGTGCCTTGTCTCTCAACGTGCATTCCACAGATGTAGCACAATGTCACGAGATACAGTCTCGCTGAATTCGTATTGAGGTGCGCGGTTGCGTGCGAGAAAGAGAGTGCGTTGTTGGCCTCATCTTGCGCCCAAATCTCTCTACCGCTAGCGAGCGCATCCTAATTTCATTATCAACGCGCACCGTCGGTCCAAGCTGAGGTCAAGGTTTACTCTTTCTCAATTTCGACTCGGTAGCCCTTGGCCGGACCGAGTAAACATCGCATGACGTGGTTTGCATACAGATTGGTGCATGTTCCAGTGTATGATTGGTCACCACCGACCGATCGGTCTGACTGGCGCACGCACGCACCCAGTGGCTCTAGATTGTTCGCCGGTAGTGATACGAGCGAATGACGCGTTTTTTTTTAATTAATCAAACCATCAATCTAGAGGCACCTGCAAAGGCCGGCTGCTTCGGTGGCCTTGTTGTGGTGCTTGAGGGGATTGCCGGTTGGCCAAACTTTTACCAGACGCCGGTGCTGGTTGGTTACAACACCAAGAGGCCGTGATGTGTTGCGTCGCGATCGCGATCGATCTTTCGCTGCTCTCGTTAAGTCGTGAAGATCGTTGAGCGTGAAGAAAGTGATGGATGGATGTCGAGAGTGTTCACAATCATTCGTTTAGATAACTTTGGTGTCAAAAACCAATAGTTAAGGTGTATCACCTGCAACTCCAGGTGTACAATTAATACAAAAAAACCAAAAGCAACGTTTGGCGACTTTTGTGCTCTCTGAAATCCCCCCCTCCCCCCAGAAATCCGGTGTCCATCTGTTGTGCAAGCAGCCGTGCCGTGTGCTTTCAACCGGTGCCACAGATGGATGGAGCATTGCATCTCTCCGTTCGATTACGATTGCGTAAGGCTGGGTAAGACAGTCGTAGGATTCCTCCACCTACGGTTAGAGAGAAACACCCATCCTCTGAACTCACTTTCATTGGATCAGCCTGTACCGTTAGCACGCTGCAGCATGCCACCACAAGCCAGCCCACCAGCAACAGGATGTTCCGGGACGAGTAACGAGGCGCCATTGCGTTCGTTGAACTTTTGGCTAAACACTTTGGCGATGTTTGACACTACGGGACACTTCCGGTGCACTCTCACTTTGGCTTTAAAGTTCCCGTTTTAATTGGAACCTCCGGGGGTTGGCCAGCACCTAGAGCAAACTGCGTCTGACTAAATTGACGGACCCGATGGACCCGGTTGATGCCCGGACAAAGTTTAGAGGGTGATAAATGCTGTGGATCACGCACCCCGCGACACGACTTTCCGGTAAGAGCGCACGATGGTGTCTGGTGCACTAGTGCCCCTGGTTGCCATTTTCACCTCAAGGCCCAACATCGTTGGAGGGATGGATTGCCGCACGCACCTTGCCGTGTGTGCGCACCCATTTTCGGCTCACCGGTCGCGGTGCCAGGCCAGTTGATGATCGTATTCCGTTCGCATTTGTGCACGCGATCGGCTGTGTGAGAGGTGGGGAGAAGGCGTCCAACACGCCGCATGCACGCGCAGCGTGTTTGCCGAAGACGCGCACGTTCGTCGACGGAAGGGATAATCTTCAATCGAATTCGAATAGACGATGGCGAGCCTTTGGATGCTGCAGGGGGGGGGGGGGGGACAACCGCGGTTGCTGCATCGCAATTCAGTGCCAAAGAAAGCGCATCATGGTTATTGCATCGCCATACGCGATGTGCAGGCCATGCATGGTGCAATCGACGGATTAGGAAATTCTCTTCAAGTTTTTGTGAACCAACCGGTGATCGCTCCATGCGATCGTTTGTACGGTGGGGTCTGCACTTTCTTCATTCCTCAATAGGTCGAAGCAACTGTGCAAGATTGGCTAAAGAGGCTCTACCACAAGAAAAGGGGCACATGCATGATGGGGTTCAACCGTGGAGTTGCTTAACTAAATCGAGATTGGGTAATGGGTAATGTAAATTGCAAGGTCTTTTCTCTAACGAGCTGGTAGCTATCTCAACATGCATCAAACATCATTTGGAAAATATCTTGTAGGGCAGGGTTAAAAAAATTCTTTAAATTCGCACAAAAGATCAGGTTGAGGTCCTCTGGTTCCTGATGTTTTTACATGTTCTACACACATGCACACTACTGTATTGTTTATGCCAGCAAGTTGAACACTATATGCAATTTAATTCTTTATGTTAAAAGGTTTTCACAAATATTACCTTC
>NC_064878.1:52576048-52626048 GCF_943734665.1 Anopheles aquasalis | reverse complement strand
ATCAAACTACCTATATTCACGCGATGGGTCGGTTGGTGGAAAGCGACGATTAGGCATAGCTCCGATTATCATACCCTCACCTCCTAAAAACTTCTTCACCGCTCCACCACCACCCAATGGCCGAAAGGTGAAACACGATCAGACGATCGCAGGATCACAGTTACTTCAGTAGAGTATCGCAATAGCATGATAACGATAACGCAACTAGTTTTACAACAACAACGTGCTCCCAACACGCCCACTCCCCCCTACCGATTAGAATCAGACCGTTGGGGATCGCACAGAATTGGATGCGATCACAATGGATGATTTAAGATATCGTGATACATTTTTATTATTTTCTAATCAACTTCTGAAAGCAACAAGAAAAAGCGAAGAAGTGGTAATTCTTACAAGTGTGCGTGTGCATGATTGTGCGAGTGCGGCGTACGTGTGTTCTACGTGTAGTATCTAAGAAGAAAGTACTAAGAACTTTGAAATTAGTAACGGTAAATGGCGCTGCGTTGTTAGGCACAATGAAGAGAAGTGTTCGCCACACAACACAATGAAAATGGTTGGTTAGGAATAACGACGACGCTGACGACGGTGACGATGGCGATGAGAGTTAGGCATACTAGATTAGTAGAGCTACTGCAAGGAATGCAAAGATCGCCGCATTCAGTTAGCATCTAAACAAACAACCACACACACACATACACGTAGCTATTCGCATCATAGTAAGCATAGATATATGAAAAAACCGATACACACACGCCTACTACATAAAATCAAACGAAATCGATGCAATCGGTGGTGTCCTGACGCCGCCGTGGCGCCCGCATAGTAGCGGTGGGCGAGCTGCAAACCGGAAACGAAATGAACATTCTCAAGGGGGAAGTGGTTGCGCAATATAACCACCAGTTGATCCCCTTATGCGATCCGCTACCGCCGCCCATGCTCATGGCCAGGCCATGCCAGCGCACGGCTATACACACCTATGATACACCGTATGAATGTATTCAATAAAGTTTGAACAAAAAAAAATAATACCAGCAAGTAAACGCAACCACAAAAGCATGAACTTTATGCCGTTGTAGGCACAATCGAATATGCAAAAGTGATCGAGTAGTGTATCGAGATGCTGGTAATGTGCGCGTGCGTGTGCGGTATTCGGCAGGAGAAGATCCTCCTGCCGCTCTTCGACAGCACACAATTTTGGTAAAACACCCTGTGGACAGTATTATGCGGCTCTGTGATTTTTATGTGTCAGAGAACGGAAGTAGTAGCAGCCATGGAAGCAACAGCAAGCAGCAAAAGTGTAGTGTTCGCCTTTACCCTGAAGGATCGAAACCATCGACGGTAGTTTTGGTGATGAAATATACAAGAACTTTCACCATTTCCGTCGTCCAGCTTCAGTATGGGTGGTGTTGCTAAACAGCTAAAACCTCAGAAGCGGGGACCAGTCGTTCTGAACGCTTGATGGCCTCTCCTAGATCGCCGAAGGAAGCCCACCGAGAAAGAGCGATGAAAGTGTATGAAACCGCCCGAGCGAAAGTAACCAGCAGTGCAATTCTTCTTGAAAAGTGCAATAAGGACATTGCCGGTCTTGTTCCTTCTCGTACCTGCCTTGCAACTGACCTGCGCTCTGGACAGTGCGAGTAAACGACGATCGACGAATCTTCTTTTTCGAAGAGATGCCTGCATAACATCGCTGATTTCGTTGCAGCAGTAGCAACATCAACAACAACCCAAAAGGATAAACACTGTGCAGCTTTTAATCATCATCAACAGCTGGCTTTTTTAGTCTGGTAGCTGCTGAGCGTGAATCTACAGATGAGGGAACCAAAAAGGACAACCACAGAGATGGAGAATTAGGAATGCAACCCTTGCAAATCGTCAACGTACAATGGTTGGAAGAAACGGAGCAGAATTTTAAAGACTTTTCTATTTTAGAACCTTGTTTTTGATGTATTTTGCAGTAGACTAATTATGGATTCCATGAATCCCTACTTGCGCGATGTTGAAGGTGGCACATGTTGACAAGACTGTTGGAACAACTTTCTATGAAAGAGTAGAACGTGCGATTTTTGCGCACATCGTGCCTAATGGAGACGCGTTTTGTCGTCGAATCTCACAAGAAGTAACTCATCTAGAAACAACGATCCAGATGGCTCTAAATTGTTAGTAAGCGAAAGGTAATAGCAAAGCTGGACAGGAGACAAAATGTACAGGAAAAAAAGAAGAGAATTTCTCAGCGCCTCGTGCTGAAGCAAGGAAGTCATAGAATGTCAATCACGACGTTGTCAGCTTCCGTGCGATAGATCGAGGGCCTGTATGGATAGTACAAGCAATACAAGATAGGCGATAAAACACCTGGACGTTTTCTAGGTCTTGAACACTGCATTTGGAATTGTACGTGCCTATACTGTTGCTCTGCGCTTTAACAGTGTTAATATTTGGTGTCTTGTAATGTGTCGACGCCGCATCGAAGTAGAAGTTCCTTATCCTTATGGTAAAAGCATCATATCAAAAGTGGCGCCACGTTGTGAACGTAATGTCTTTGGATTGTAGAGAAGGAACTGCCTGTCTATGTCTGAACTCGGAGGTTCGGATAAAGGAGACTGGCCATCCACATCAGCACACGGAATACCATTCGAGCGTGTCTTTAGAAAAAGGTCACTGTTGTGACTAACCCCGGCAAATGGCTGACGGCGATGTTGCGGTACAAGCGACATATATTTATTTATATATACAAACGTATTTACAATTTTGTGTGGACCGTTTTCTCTTTGCTATTCATTCGTATTGTCTCTGGTGATCAGCAGGTAATAGTTGCACTATTAGAAGAGCGTGTTGTGTTGAGCTAACAGACAGGTTAAATACTAGCCGTCGTGGTTGTAGAATTAGCCACTGAAAACATCGTACGGCGATTTTCGAACATACCGTACTCCAACAAACAATTCACTTCATCCTGGTAGACACAAATCCTTCAAGTATCATCACTCTTCCACATCTATACTCCTGGATACTGGACACATACCGCATCATTCGGGATAAATTCGCGGGGAAGCTTAACAATACATATGATGACATATAGCAAATGCTGAGATTGGTGTGTAATTTCTTACAACCTAATACGAGTGAAGATTTGGTGACAATCGACATAGTAAGATTTTATTAAATGAGCAACACAAGATCACAAGTGTTCGTTACACTGCACTGGTATGGCAAGAAGATATACAATAATGGAAAGTCAATGGCAATTGAAGAATTGTATGGGTGCAGTATACATCTTTTTCGGGGCCGTAGTCATTGCAGCATATTACTCTTTTCTCACGTGGATGCTTGATCGACGAATTGGTGAAACAAGTGCTATTGTCGGATTCGACATTGATAAAAGCCATATTTTTTTCAATGTATGTTAGAAACTGCGTATTTCCAAACAGCTAAAGTTGTTATTGTGAATGTACAGTTTCTTTAGTTTTGGAAACCCTTTGAACAAGTTACTGAGACGATGCAACCGATTATCATTTATTTTAATCATTTATATCGAAGGTATGTCCCAGCGATTGAAATCAATGTTGGTTAGATTATTACGCCTCAAGTCGACGCAGTTCATTTTGCGTCAGGTCAACGTTTGTAAGGCAGAAAAGGTCTTTCAAAGCCTTCAGGTTAAATGTTTTTAAAATACCATTTTTTAAAGATAAATGACTCAAAGCTTGCAGGTGCTGCAGAGAGGTAGGTAATCTTCGCATGGCACTTTTATGGACTTGCAACAGTTTAAGGACGTTACCCAACACCTTAATAGTGCGATGTCTCGGGGCAGATCGCACACGTATAAACTTCAAAAGACAGTCTGCCGGTATGGGCACGACTCGATCGGGGAACATCTCATACTGTACGCTTTCTGTAATCCTGCTCAACATCTGCGTGATCTCACCATCTGGGTACAGCATGGATACTCGATCGATTTGCAGCATAATCCACAGGTGGAAGGAGCAATGGTTGACCCGAAGAAATGTTGAGAACATCGCACTGGGATCGTGGTTGTTTCACTTGAATGCACGATTGCTCTTCAAGCCAACAGGAGAGGCGGCTCCAAGAGTATGCTTGGAGAATAAAAGGATTTGAGTAAATGCACGACACACTAAGTATGTTGAGAGCAAGACATACCAATGATTAACCACATTAGAATCCAACCGCTATGCATGGTAAGTATTTTACGATCAACGTGGACGATGGTTGACGACTTCTATACAACTGCATGGATTTCATGAACCACTCACAGACATATGGAATATGTGCAATATGCTCCACTAACAGAGATCTATTATTCACTCTCTAAGTGGTGCTGATTACCAGGTTGCGTATTTGATGGTTGGATAATGAAAGAAATCGAGAGACACTATTAGCTTCATAAAAAACATCGATTGCAGTAAGTTGTTAGATTCGTTTCGGTTTGGTATCGCACCTAAAAGATGATGCTTTACCATCGAGACGAGCGACGAATATCACAAATTGCCGAATCGAGAAACTTTCATCATGTGCGCCCGTTATGCCAGACCGAATGGTGCAAATTTTGAAAATCAGGGAGTTTTCCACTCCTGTTGCTCTCTCAATCAATGCTCATAAACATGAAACATAACGCCACCAACACAATCGCACGCGTTTCGTGTAGCTACACGAACGCTGAGTGTGTGGTGTGTGCACTCGGAACCTCGGGCACACACGTTCGGTTTCTCGCGAGTTCGTGTTCGTGTTTTTAAGTGGACGGTTGGGCCATCGGAGTGAGGTCTCGGTAAGAAAATATGTTTTCCCCAACAGTGCAGCTTTCCGCAAGGATACTGTGAAAATTGAAACCAGGATTCGAATCCTGGAGACCCGCTGGGGTTGGTGTGTGTGTACGAACCACTTGAAATAGTTCCAGCATTTTGCAATATCCTTTTCCCGTGCCGTGCTCGTGAGGTGAATCTGGTTAAGAATCTTCTTTTTTTTTTGCGCAAGAACGTTTCGGGGTGTATTTGTGATGCTGCCGCTGTTCTTGTGCGTGTGCGTGTGAGTCAGCTCGCGGCCCAGAACGAAAACAACGCGATCTTGGGCCCCGCGGCTTCTCGAATCCTTTTCGCTGTGTCCTGGGAGTAGGATTTTCCCGGAATCCCCTTTGCCCGTTTTCCGTGAAATGGTTCGCGAGGAAAATCCAGATTTGCCCCCAAAACGCTCAGTGCTTGGGGCAGAGTTGAAATAAAGCAGCAAAAGTGATTGGTTTCATCTCGTTCATCTCGGATGCATGGATGCGCGTGGTTGATGGTTCATGCGGTTGGTTAAATGTTTTGTGTATCCCAAGGTGATGCCGAAAGAGTGTTGAAAACGTAAGAGAGGAGAAAAAAAGTGATGAAAATTGGTCTGAACCGGAAAAAAGGAAAATCCTTCTGGCGTGCGTGCTAGTACAGTGTGCGTGTGGTGCGCGTGTGTTTGGCTCGAAGTGAAACGATTCATCTCCATCAAAGCAAGCGACGGCGGCCAGCGGTGGAAAGATCGGCGCGATTCTTGCGGTAATTGGAAACCTTATCTCCGTTCTGTTCTGCTAGGATGCGATCTGAGGAAAATTTAAAGGGCGGACCCAGACACACCCAAAGATACACTGACACACCCAGATGAAAACCGCTACACACACAATCGCACACGGCGCCTCCCCCTTCCCCCTCCTCGCCATAAAGCGTTCGGGTCGTGGAGCGCGCTTTCGTCCTTTTCGGGGTGGAACCTCCCTCCGCTACCCCTCCACCGGGTTGTCATACGATCGGTGTTAAAGGGGTGCAATCGAGAGGGTGAAATATTAATTCAAAAGATGGTGGTTCCTTTCATCGGCCCAGTTGTGTGGGCTCGATCGGGGAGACCTCTCGGCACCAGCCGGTGGGGTAGACGGAGAAGGTGGAGAACCCCGTCGTCCCGGCTACGGATCCTTTTCGCTCAGGATGCCGGAATTCGGTCTCGGCGCATGCGGTGCAATCACCGCACCTACGGAGATTCTCCATCTTGTGCTGCTCGCTCGTGCCTGCTGGTTGGATGGGGATGCTGGCTGGAAAATGAGGGCGAATGGGACGATGGGATGGATGCGATTTTTCAGACCGGAAGAGGCAATTTAACCATTACCAGTGCTTTTGGAGATTTTCAAACATTTTCTTATGCATTCAACGATAACCAACCGAAACCGTTCGTAAAGATGAGAAAAAAACATAAGCAGGCCTATGTTGCTTGGTAGTAGAAAATATTTCGATGGGCCATCCCAGTAATCCTGTACTATTCTTTGCTTAAAGACGTGAAATAAGTCAAGTCATAGTTGAGTTGCTAAATTTTTCCTTTTTAGTTCGTTATCTAAACATCTCTTGAAAATCTCTTACGCGACTAGAACCGTAAGTTTTGAATTTTAGTATCAAATAACGAGTAAGTTAGTTAGCAAAGTCTTCCTTTTTACCAAAAAGTACTTTTACTTGGTACTAGCTTCACGCTCGCTCTCTCTCTCTCTCTCTCTCTCTCTCTCTCTCTCTCTCTCTCTCTCTCTCTCTCTCTTGCGCTAATTTATGTTGTTTGTCCTAATTTTTAATCCTTCTGCTGGCGCTAACACTACCGCACCCTGTGCAGCATAATATGTATGTTTTAATGCCTGGCAAATGTTACCTTCGCTGGTGCAAAAAAAAAAAAAGGTGAACCGGCTCCTCCGGCAACAATGGCAAAACTCCCCTGGAACAAGAAGCCATATCGAGCCCACACCGGCCCCGGGGGGTGGCTATCCCAGGGTGGCCTTGCCCTGTCGTACCATTGAAGCCACTTTATGATTGTGGACCAGCACCACCTTCAACCGTTACCGTTTAGAGCCAGCAGAAACAGGACAACGGGAGTGGTTATGGTCCAGTGCGAGAAGGGAGAGTAACTCACCTTGTACGGTTTACAGAGCGGTAATTACTGACGTCGATGTCCTTTAGATTGTATGCCGTGGAGTGTTATGGTTTAGTTTGGTGCAGTTTGTGTCCCTTGGCACATTCCGTCACGAACCTCCCGGGACCTGAACTCTGGTCATTTCAATGGGTATGCCAGGTGTAGTGGACAAAGTGGTTCTCTAGACACGTGGCCACAATCGAACCCGCCGAGCGCGATGCCGTCTTTGAATTAACATAAAACAAGGCTGATGAACGAGTGCCTTTGGTGTCTAAATGAGTGTTTACCCTTTCGGTTCATGTTCGTCCGAGTCAAGTAGAGCCAATGTCAGCTTTTAAGCCGCATCAGATTCCAATTTTAGTCTTCTTTCTGCTGGCCTGGAATGAGCTGAAAAGACTCCAGCTGATAATCTCCGGTTTTGAACCTGTAAAAGGATCCATTTGATATGTTTACCTTTCCCCCTACGGATTGCCCTACGGAGTCCCGATGGCGATGGCCAATCGCCATCGAAATGTCAATATTGAACAGCTTAGCCGCCCGTTCCCTTGATATCGCTTCGCTTCCGTTTCATTAACCCGCCCGGAACCGGTATGAGGCAGCGTTAGAAAACGTGCCGAACGCGATCGAGAATCGAGCGAGTGACTTATAAGCGGATTAGCACAACGACTTGCGCTCGGTTTGTGGATGGCCAGGCTGAAATCGAAGCATTCGTAAGCTTCGACTAGGTTAATTCCTATGTTTGGTGCTACACGGACAATCGAACGATGAACTGGTGATGATTGGCCGGTAGTCGGTTCTAATCTGAGTGCGCAATGTGCCATTTGTGCGACACGGAACCTTAAGGCCTAACGGCAATGGATTCCGTTTTTGGAGAGATAAATCGCTTTGAAGGGAACTCATTAGGAACGAGTAAGGTACATGGTATTCTGAGGCAGAGTTTGAAGCTGTTGGTATTACTGTCAACTCGGCGCTCCAACCACGAGGTCACAGCACCCAAGATGGAACGGAGTTAACGGTAAGCATCGGTCTGGGATGACCGCGTTCACCGTACCAGCACCTCGTTTCTCCCTCAACTACAACAATCGGCAACAGTTGTAGTCGAGCAGCGACGCATGACGGCTTCATGGCGGCCGACGAAGCAATCACTCAAGAAATATTAATTTCACTTAACACTTCTTTCAAGAACTGTACTATGCAGCGGCTGCTGCCACAAAGGCTGCGCTAAGAAGCGAACCCCATCAGCTTAAGCCAGCTCAGCGATCGCGAGCGATCAAATCCGCGTGAGCAGCAGCGCAAGAAGGAGAAGAAGAAGATCCGAGATCGTACGCTTGTCGGTCGTAAGCAAACCGGAAAATGCATTCACAACATTCCGCTATCAGGCTTCAGTGCTCTTCGTTTTTTTTTCTCTCTCCCCACACTTGTGCTTCATCATCCGCCAGTTCCGTTATTTCTGACCGTCGCACCAGTGGTTCTGCCGGCGCAAAATCCTGTTTCTACCCTTTCCACTCCGCGCTCCCCACCCGGTGGTATGTTTTTGGGTCCAACGAAATCCGTCGTGGCCAAAAACCAAAACACAACCACAACCGATTCCGGAGCGACGTCGAGTTGCGAACGGAGAACGGACTTTCTTTCTGTCGGAGCCGGAGTTGGAGGAGAAAGTGTTTCCAAACGCGAAAAAGGAGCGCCCCAGAGTGAGGGGGTATGGTCTGTGGACGATCGCCCATCGATGCGATGATGGTGCGTTCGGCATGATATCAACCGGCACACCATTGCTGGGGTGTGCTACTGACTTCCAAATTTTCCTTACGCCGCCACTACATTGCGTGCAACGGTGCCATTGTTGCGGAGTTAATGTTTTCATTTTCGGTGGTCTCGATGGAGTTGGAGTTATTGTTGTTGGTGGTGCTGCTCCACTGAAAGCGAAAGCTCCCCGGCCGCACCCGACACAATGCCTTGGCACAATGGTTGGATCTTTGAGGAATCGCCAGATCGGAGGCTCTTTGAATTTGCATTTTACAACTCCCAGGAATCCACGGGACCAGACGGTTGTCACCGAGGTCATAAAATGGCATCTTATCCCGACTAACGAGCGCAACCATGCCGTGAATCGGCATCCTCCGTGGGCACGGTTTGTTGCTGATAAATGTCCCGAAAACCAAAAAAAAACCAGTTCAGAGAGACAGGCATCGATGCGTTTAAAGTCGATCGGCGATGCATGCATGGAGGTACAATAAATCAAAAACGAGACTCCAAGGCTTATGTAAGCGAAAGGAAAGTTTGGAACGACCGTTGGCTACATGGTTATCGCTTTAATTTTCGTTCATAAAAAGGGCGCCAGCGGTGGCCAAGACTTAATAATGGTCAGATGCACCGGGGACCCGGGGTGGTTTTTTTGTGTGTTGGGAAATTTAATCAAAAAATTTCTCTCCTCCGCCTGGCATGGCACTAACTGGAGCGCGAACGCGCGAGTTCAGGGTGCGTCTGCTCACTAGGTGGCTAAACGAAGGATTATGTCTCGGAGGTCTCAAAGGATAAGCAATGTCTCAAGGCAATGAACATATCCTGCATGATACTTGCCACTCCTCCAAGTAGCAGCAACTCTGGTATTAGTTTCTCCATCTATCTAGCTCTCTCCCTCTCTCTTCCCCTGTGTCATCCACTCCCAAAAAACAACATATCAATCAAGCAGAACAAACTTAGTGGACGCTAAAAGTTGGTCTACCTTTCGTGGCGTGTGCGCGCTCGTCACCGTAGATGGGGAGCCCTCCACGCGTCGAGGTTAACCTCTGTGTGTGACATGGCGATTTCTGTGGCTCTCTACAGCCACCGTCTGTCCACTCGGTTCGTGGTCGGTCGGACGACAGCTTCCATGTGGTTTTGGAGGTGGTGGTTTTTCGTTACTTTGATTTCTGCTAGGTCAGGTCGTGGGCTTGGGACATGGTCTTGGAAACGCTTGATCACGGGGTATGTCACCCAGTGAGGGGAGGGAGTGCTAGTGGCTGGTAACCAAAGTGGACAAATTGAGGTGATTTATCTTTTCGGCGCGGGGTTTTTTTTTTGTACACTTTTCAATGCAAGCAGGCAGGGTGGCGAAGTGGCGAGTTTTGCTTCACCCTTTTGTGGCCATAATGTTGGCGGTTCTCATTTTTCTTGTCGTGCGCCAGTACACGGTCGCGTCTCAAGGTCTCCAAACCTCCCAGCAACCTGGGATTCCAACTTTTGAAATTTTGTTTTGAAAATTTAAATGCCCCTCGCCGAGCTGGAGTGTATAATCCCAAGAATGTATAGACGCTACAGGAGAGAAGGATGGCTTTTTGGCGTGCCGCGCAGTTCTTGATGGCCTTACTTGGACTTGGTTCTTTTGGGGGCGAACTGGACGTCGATTTGCATAATCGTAAGGGTTATGGCCACGTGCCAAAGCCAGCAGCGAATGGCTACCATAAATTAGACAATCGGAGTCCATTTGCAGTAAATCCCAGACATGATTGTCGAATTCGTTAAGTGAAAACTTCACCATAAACTATCCTCTCTCTCTATATCAACCCCTTCATTCATGCCCTTTATAGAACTCGATCACTTTCACAGCTAATGAGGTACGGCTGGGCCACGAGGCACTTCTTACGTTGCCACTAATTGACCAATCATTAGTTGTGAACTGCTAAGCTCCAAATCTTAAATCTCCCCAGCATGTAGACCCATGTGCCGTGTGAATGTGATCCGCGTGGGATTGGCAAGAAATCCTGGGGTCGGTCATCTTTGTGCCACGCGAACCGTGTTCCTAGTTTCAACTTTTCTTCTTTTCCAAAGCAGCAGGAAAGGCAAGATGCTGCGGCAGGTCTCGTTCGTTCGCCCATCTTCACAACTTATCGGCCATCGGCGGTCGGGTTGGATCGCCGCCCGAAAAACTGGTTTTATGCTCGACGGTGCGACGACGGGTGGCCAGACGACGACGGTGACGTGTGGTTCGCACTCAGACACTCAGAAAGTCACTTTATGATTTTGTTGTTGGCTTTGTTTTGCTCTTCTCCTCCTGCGGCAGCGGCAGGCTTTAGTTTCTTTTGGGCCTCTTGGGTTCCGTTCCGTTTCGTTCCGTTGATTGACCCCACACGGGTGATCACGGGCAGCTTAATCGCTGGTCATCGCCCCGTATCGTCGACCGCGAGAGTTCAGCACAGCGAGCGCGCGAAACCTTTCACGCAACCGAAGCGGATCGCTCGAAGATTGGGTCAAGCTTGGGCTTTTCGGCTTGTGGACACCACAAGCCACATACGCGGTTGTACCGTTTGAAGAAGCGTTTGTCCTCTGGTGGAGGCTGGTGCAAATGTGTTTATTTGCTTTCGTCTCCCGGTGTGCGTGGCGTATGCAAAGCGGACCGTCTGGGGATGTTATCTTGCGGTTCTTGATCTGCATTTGTTGATGTGTTTATGGTCTCTTGGCCATTATCTCAAAAGCTTTACAATGTGTCGCTCTCGGCGAGTCTACAATCACGGGCATATTGGCGATGCAGCCAGCTGTGGAAGCTGTGGCTGGCTGTGGCCTGGTCTAATTGAATTCGCTTCCGACCTTAATCGATGCAAGCCGCACAGCCGCTCTCGCACGCCGCTAACGGTGTTTCTTTTTTTTGCGCCATGTCTAAATGGTTGATGCGTAACGCACAGAGAATGGAGCTGAAATCGGGTACGGATGCAAGCAGCAGCCACCACTGCTGCATTGCTATCTATCCAACCGCCTCCTGCACATCAAGGTGCAACGAATGTTCCGCAGCACCGTCCGCAGTTCGGTGCATCGTGGATTGCATTCGCTTTGGCGGTGGTAATAATGAACGAATTCTTCAATTAACCACGCACCGTGATCGTGGTGTGAAGCGTACAACGACGATCGTGCGCAACAGTTGCCGCTAACACAATATGCTGCTACTGCTCGGTTCGAGCTAGCGGTTTCGGTGCCGTGGCATTATTCTTTCTCCAGCCGCGAAAGCGCATCCAACGAGTGCATCGGAAGTACAGTTGCATGTGCGCGAGCGCGCCGTTGAATTTATGTTGCGCTTACATTGAAGCGTGCGTTTTGTGTGTTTGCAATTTATTTTGCCGAGTGGCAGCAGCGACATCCCGTCGTCGTTTGTTGATCTTGATTCGCTGCTAAAACATTTCGTTAAATTTATTGATTTAATGGGGTAAGTAAAGCCTTTGTTTTTAATGTTCACCAGGGGCTGAAAGTAATTTTCCCATTGCTTTGCCTGCAGATTGGATTAACTCGTGACACATACTCTGGCAGCGACTTACTTTATTGACTTTATGTCTTCAGCTCATTCACCTACAAAGTATAACTCGCATGAATAATGCATTTCCGTCATTCCCATCGTCAGATGACAATTCCATCCTGATCCGGTGCCCGCTCTTCTCACACAGAAACATAAAGCCTTTTTTCCACAACTTTCATTGCATTAAATTGTGCAAAACAGACAGACAGCGAGGGGCAGAGAGAGACATTTCGTAGTTAATGCAAATCTTTGTTTACTAAATCAATGTACCACAGTGCATTCATTCAAATGCGCTCGTCGGCGTGGTTGCGATGTAATCAAGCAGAGGTGGGGCCACTCCTGGTGTCCTACTCTGCATCCCAATCCCATCGTCACACGCCCCGTCAGTGCTGCGATTCGTCTGGGTGCTGCTGCTGCTTCTGCTGCTGATGCCGGGTGTGCATTTGCATTGCAAAAGTGCAGCGATGAAAATAATTCATCCCTTCATCAGCTGCCCGGCCACTCAAGACGTCGGATATGAACTTGTCTCTGCAGCAGTGGCCGATGAACGGCCAAGAATATGGCCACTACTACCACCGAAGGCTGCCGGCGATCACGTGCGGTCGAATGCGCCGAGTGCCAAGTCGAGAGTCACCTGCCCAGTTTTGTGAATCGCATCGCGATTCAAGTTCGTTCGTAAAACGGCTCCGACGGTTACGTTCCGAAGGGAATAAACATTCTTTATCAGCTCATTTGCATTCGTCTGGCAGCGTTCGATGCATCGACGAAGCGATGGTGGGGACAAAGTTCGTTGTTGCGTTGGCCAAAGACCTCTGCGCTGCTGCTGCTGCTGCTGCTCATAAAACCTACACTATGGCCTATGTATGTCAGCTCTATGAAGCGCGCCCCACATACAACTGATTGTGATCGATTAGGAAGGTCCCATGCTCGACAACATAGCGGTACCGCTTGGGGACGGCGCCGATCGAGAGAGCAAACGATTAGAGCGAACGTTGACACCAACGGACTCGGTGGTTTGCCCGGCATGCCGGAAAGAGGAGAGACCTTAAGCCAGTCCGTTTGGGTGGAAAGTGTCCGTCACCGCTTGGCTCCATTTTTATTTTTGTTTTCTTTTTCCCTTCCATAAGAAGACACTGTCTGGTCACGGCCAAGAAGCAGTGTCGGTCGGTGTGTTCCGGCGGCCAGAGATAAGAAATCCGATGCGACAGCGCTAACGATTCTCGGGTGATTTGTCGCCTTTCATCATCATGGCTTATGCGGGCCGTGGTCATGACGATGCGCGATGTGACAGTGTTTGAGAGGGTTTCGTATTATGTTTCAAAAGCAAAGCATTTTTTGGAAGGGGAAATTCAAACAAATATTGATTCACAGTTCACATGAAGTTCTCAGCTTCATTGGTTTAATATCAGTTTTTAATCTAATGGCATTGTAATTAAGCTGATTTTTTTTATTTAGACACTGTTCTAGTTCCGAGTTTTTACTGTGACCTCTGCGCGATTAAAGTTTAACTCGCGCCATTGATTAAGATAACAGAAAAGAAAATGAATTTCCAATTTAATCACATCTTCCTCTCGGCCAAGCGCACCTCAAAAACAATAGCCAAAAGAAAGGCAGTGAAAGCACGAGCAATCCACAAGCGAGCTTGGATTGATTTTGGCTCTACTCCGCTAGGAAGGTACACCCGGAGCTCCCCCATTTCATCACCACTTTTGATGATATGTTGGCATGATTTTCGTGCAAAAAAAAAGCATTCCATTTCATTTCGTTGGCGCCGGTGGGGGCATTAGTTTATGATGTGAAGAAGAGGCATAAAAGAATCAACAAACGCTGATGCTGTCGCTGACTTGACTGACGGACGGACGCGCGGTGGAGGCGCGATACAATCCACTTGGTGTGGCCGTGGCCGCTGGTGAGAAAATAAATAAATTATCCAATGAAAATAAATCATAATTAAGCGCCAACGCATCCAACTGGCACGCACACCCCCGGAGGTTTCAAATTTGAGCTTTCCGTGCCCCTCGGGTGCGGCCTACGCCCATTTGCGTTTCGATGCGGCACACCCCGGTCGACCGACGTACGCAAATCTCCCTGTCGCATAGACCGACCTTGAAGGGACTCTCGGTTTCGTGACGTTCGACTTGGACGACCTCCCGGCCTTAAAGAGTAATGCGCGTTTCCTTTTGTCCCAAAACGGGATATCGCCATCAAGATTTATGGAGAACGGTGGACGCGCTAGGTTGAATAGTTAATTTGAGGAAATTAGAAGTGTGATCCATCCACCAGAAGAAGGGGTGGCGCCATAGTGTTACCGAACGGCGTTGTTATTCTGACGAAACAATCTGCATCTACGGTTCACAGTGGTTTCCAACCAAAAAATGGCAAACTCCGCAGTCCAGACCTCACCCCGGTCTGTGTTTCCCACCAACCTCAACTAGCTCAAAATTACGGCCTTCCGATGCCGACAACAGCAGTAGCAGCACCAGCAACAAGACGCAACAAGAGGCAGTTGTTTAGTGACGGTAAACACAGCTGCGTCGCCGGAATTGGCAATTTATGTCGAAGCCTGGGCCACGGGGTTCAGCTTCGAAAAGCGGCAGGCGAAATGCATGGACCGCGGAGAGGGCGGAGAACCCGATTTTCCGATCTTGATGGAAGGGTTTGAATAGGGTCCGGTTCGGTCTGAGACCGACAGCGCTGGGAAATGGGACTACTTATCGCGTACCGATCATGCCTAGCCTTCGTCGTCGTCGTCGTCGCTGGTTGCGCAGCAAAATCAATCAAAAATTGATCCATTTACTTGGCCCGCGAGACAGCCCGGAAGTGCGGGACGTAGCGTAGTATATCGGCTGTTGGAAGTTACTTCCGATCACTTCGTGCTTCGAGTGGAGGAGGAGTTGGACTTTGCCTCGTTATTAACCATTTAACGGTGCTAATCTCCTGCTGCTGCTGTTGCTGCTGCTGTTTGTCGGCGAATTGGGAGCCAGTTCACTTCCTCCCGGGTCCATTTCCTTCTCGCAAGCCGCCAAGTTAATGAGCTTCACCATCACATGGCTGTAGTGCATGTGCATGCAACTGTGGCACCGTGTTTTGCAGCGGATTCAACCGATCGGTGACAGTCACTCACTCCTCACGACACTTTCTTCTGCTTCCTCTCGCCACGATGTCTAGTTAGTGGAACAAATTGGAGTGGGACTTGGAACGCCACTTTCAGCGGCGGAGGGCGAAAAGTGAAATCAAAAATGTTTGTCAGCGAGCGGTTTCACCGCTCATGGATGAAACAATGGGTGAAACAATGCCAATAATGCTGTTATGGAGGGGCCCTCAAAGGGGGCGAGGAATGCAATGAATTTATTTTTAAAAGTCGCCAATCTTTTGATCCGATGTTCACGGAGGAAAACATGCCGCTTCTGTTAATCGCGTATGGTGATCGGCATCGATTGGGAATGGAAAGGAATCTCTGAAATATTCTGTAGTAGAGTTTCTTGTGTATTCCCACTGGGATTCCGTTCAGCCGTTGCACTATTTGGGAATCTAATTTTAGACGGTCAAAATTGGGAGGACAGTTTCCCACAATACTCGATGCTCGATGCACGTGGAAGCATGGACATGTTCCGGACGATTTACGGCCCTGTCAGCAGCCTTCATCGTGTAAGTGCTCTTGTGCTCTATGTCGCTCACCGTGTCACTGGTCATGCTGACACGCGCTCGACCGTTTGATGGAGATGCACATCTTCATGTAATGGATGTGCTGTGGAGTTTCGCTCTCCTTAATTTGTCGTCAATTTCTCCGCTACGCTCTCCAGGACAGGTGTTCCTGGTCCAGCTGTATTGTAGCAACGCAAAGTCAGCAAAAACATGTAAACCAAAGTGTTCCTCGTAATGCTTTTAAAACGATTTTTACGACGTTTTTAGCAAACCATTTTACCTTCACATAAACGGAGCGAGTGAGCAAAGAGAAGGGACTGTCCCTGCGACCAGCTGCTTAACATGCTCGTCAACATTCCGGTTTCCGTCGGCGATGTTGTTGGTGAAAAAGGGAAGAGTATAGCTGGTCAAGTACCGGAAAATGTGCCTTTTGAAGTGCCCATCCAACAACCACCTCAACCTGTCCGTCGTCCGTTCAATGTGTCTCAGTAAAGCACCTCCATTGTCGACGACACATGCATTCCCGCACTGCGTGAGCCAATCGTCGGCCTTTAAGGTGACATCTCGTCCCACGGCCGGTCTCTCACCCATCCCGTTCGGTTCGTGAGAAAATGCCGCCCGACCAACGTGCGCTTTGCGGTGCGGCGCGGCATGATTAGAATAACAATTTGGGAATTTGGCTCTTTATCTTCAGTTACTTGCTTTTGAGTTCCTGCTTTCAATCACTCCTCTCGTCTCGCCTATCGTCACGTAGGTCGTCGTACGAACGAACGGAGTCCGTTCGGTTCAAAGTGACCTCCCGGAGCCGGAGCTGACCTCCGCCAAATTGGCACGCAGTGGAGAGCGTATTCAAATCAACCTGCCTTCCAAAAACCACACCGTTCGTTGATTGAATGATTTATGAAGTCAACCGGGTGTGGCTGTGTGTATCCGCATGTTTTACCTCGATGGAAATCTAATTTCCAGCACCAAACGCTTCTCCGTGCCCGAGGGTGGTGCGCCAGTCTAGGGATTATCGGATTGGATCGATTCTGGAATCCATAGAAATCGGTCCTCGCTTCTCCGATATTGATTTTTGATCAAATATTTGTCCCCACCGGGCCCATGCGCTGCCTGGTTTGTCAACGATGGCGTCGGAAAAGGCAGGAGTAAAAACCTTTTACCACCGTCATCACCATCTGGCCGCCAGGATCGGACTATTTTTCGCAGAAAATATTTGCTCCAACGGCTGAAAGGAAAGGAATCCATTTACTGCTGCGTGGCTATGACGGGGCGTTGAAGACGTTTTTAATCTTCCGTCGTCACGAGTCGTCTCTCTTCCTGCCAGCCGATCCTTTATTCCTCCGTCGATCGAAGGGAGTATCCTGTTTCAAAGGGATGAACCATCGCTTGTTGGCTGCTATTCCATTTTGCGGAAAAGGAACTTCAAAGTCAAGGTGGTCGGTCTCGTGACAGATGAAACTTTCGCTGCTGGCCACGACGATGAATAAATAGCAGCATGAGCGAGAGGAAGAAGCGGGCTGTCCATCATACGGAGAGCCGCTTCCGGTTGCTTCCGATCCGATTTCCATTTGGCACACGCCAACAGGACCGTGTTGCTTCGCTGGTGTTCCTGCTGCGGCTTCCGAGCTGTGACGTGGTTCTAGAATGGTGTGTGACACTCGAGATGATATTTTTAGCTCGCTTATTAATAGGCTTGTTGTTGGCCAGCAGCAGCATCAGCACGAGTAGCAGCGAATCCGGACGCCCTTTTGTGGAGGAAACCAAACCAAACCACTCTTCTCTCCATTCGGCGAAAAAAGGGAAACTCCATTTCCGTTTTGCCACAATCGCCACGTTGCGTTTTGGGACGAGGGCCGATGGCCGATTGCTTCTGGTTAAGGTTAGCTGATTTGCGTTACTGTCGATGCTTTCTAGCCCTGGCCAACAAACAAATGGTCCCATGGCCGGCACTGATGACGACGACGCCGAGTGTCTTTTTGGCGTGAAAGCTTTCGCTCGCAAAGAAAGAAAGCCATCATCTGATGGAGGCTAGAGCGCCAGATAGGTGGTGATTGAGGTGGAAGTGCAATATCAGTTTTATTGCCAAGCATGATGGGCTTGTGTTTCGCGCGATCCGTGCGCCATTAGAGGAAAAGTCACGCTGGCGAGGCTGCTGCTGTTGAGTGGCCACGTTGAGGGATTTGTTTAATTGATTTGCCTTTGTTTTATGGCCAATAGGTGCGAGGATGGATCTCTTAGATGATACAATGTGACTGCAAAGGCATAAAGGTCTGGTAGGTGGCTAAGGGAGAGCCACATAATTTCGCTTTTTAAAAGTACAGCTTTGAGCACTCTACAAAGCTTTAGAAATGGAATGCAGACTCGCCCACGTGAGAGGACCACCTTGCAACAACGTATCGTTGTATGCTATGTTTTGACGTTAATGCTAACGCCGGTCAATCATGCCAAACGAGGCTCTCAAGTGTGGTGAAGTACCACCAGGCAAAAGGTAAACTTCCACCATCGGAGAAATGTTGAAATGTTTTGTGAGTGAAGAGCGAGAGCATGAGGCTGTGTGCAATGCTGCTTCCTTTATGCTGTGCGAACGCGCGTTTGTGCAAACACAGTGGGCCCGCCAGTCTGCTTCGCTGCTTCAGCAACCTTGTACGATCAATTTGATTTCGTTCATCGTTTGATGGCAAATTTGCAAACACCCCAAAAATGGCCGTTGGCGCACGAGACAGCATGGGGCCCGCAAACATGCTCGCTCTTATGGTTGTTTGCAAATGAAAATGCGCGTGACAATATGTCAACGTACCCACCCAGGCCCCTGGCCGGGCGGTGACGTGCTTAGTGAGCGAATTTGGAAATCTTTGTGGATGTCCCTGAAAAGTCTTTGCCGGGTGTGAGAGCATAATGAGCATTGAAGTATGCGTATTCTGCAGCTGTATGTTTTGAACTGTTTAGTCTGGGGCAAGTATTTCAACATTTTTAAACTACTTTGCTAACATTACATTCACAAGAGGAACGAGGAGCCGCTGCTTGTTGTGCTGCAATGGGTTTTGTAAAGATTTAATTATAATTACTCTCCGCTCCCTCTGGCTCTCTCTTCTTTACGATTGTCCTTCCGGCTTCCACTTTCTGCTACACCCCCCCCCCCCCTGCCGTGAGGCCGTGCTCATCAAATTTGTTTTACCCAATGTTTTCGCTCTTAATGGTCAGGATACTGACTGTCATCGCATGGTACCGGATCCCGGCTCTCGATAACGAGCCCAGCGATGCCTGCAAATTTACGATAACGAGCGCCCTCATGGGGTGGCACCGGTGGTCCGGTACCCGGTTGTCAGTAACGAACTCAAGTGATAACGGTACGGCACTATGGGGTGAAGAGGCTCCATCTCGGCGCTGGGGCTGATTCGTCCACTGTAGTTCCCTTCTTTTATGATTGCTACACGAGTGTTCGAAGGCGGAGAGAGAAAGAGAGAGAGGGAGAAAGCTCACCAGCAGACCTTGCAGCTTGTAGGGGCCAAGTTCATTAGTTAAGTTGTTAGTTTCAACTTCTATCGATCGCCCCAGCGGTGGTGCTGATGACGGTGGAGATGATGCCCCCCCTTCTGGTGCCACAGATGCGTATGCTCGACTCCCTTTCGATGACCTGCCACATAGCGCTACATGAAGCCACTCGCTTGAGCCGCTGCTCTCTGGTCCCCCTTTTTTTTTTGTGCGAACGAACACACTGAAGTGTGTGCGCCGCCAACCGAGTTCAAGAGGCGTTCAGTGTTCAGAGCAGCAAAATAAAATCCGCTTGCGAGTTACTACGAAGGTTAGGGCCCTTACCGGATACCTACCTCGTGGCTTGATCGTGCGGCATAGAGCGGGGTGTAATGATTGCATTCTGACCACCTCGTGCACCTTGAGTAGAGGGGGAGTGGAGCAAGTTGCAGCTGCACAAAAGCAGCAGCCGCAACACCACCAGCACCAGCAGCTCTGTCTCTCGGTGTGTGGAACGTGGTTTTTCATTTCCATTTTTAGCTCAAATGCACGCCGGCGGACCAGGCTGGCATCAAAAGCCACTCGAACTTGCATCGTTGCATCGTTGCCTGCAGCTCGAGAAGCAGGGTGCCAGCCAGTTGTGCAACGGCCACACCACAACCATCGGCGACAGGTCTGAGGTGCAGTGCCACGTTCTCAAGGTAAATTCGGAGTCGCTCGCAAGTCGATCGCAGGAGTCGGAGGAGCATTATGGTTGTGGCTGCTGCACAATGCGGTTTCGTGTCGTTTTTCTGACTTTTTAATTTTTCGCTTTTGTTTTCGAAGATGCAGAGAGAGAGGCAGAGACAGAGAGAGATGCGGCGGGGTGGTTCGAAACTGCATTATGTCACGGCACAGCTTTTTGGGAGGCTCAAGAGATGCTGTCTATCCGTGGCGTGATGTGAGTTTCGGTGTCGCAACGATGGCCCGATTTCTGGCGCCACGTGGAATTGCAGTAGATTGGATGTTTTTCCGGGGGCTTTATTGGACAATACAATACGGGGTGCCTATTACCTATGGACCAGTTTCGGTTAGATTTGGATGGGATTTATTAATTTGTACTCCTCTTGTGTATTGGCATTAGTAAATATGAAAGGATGCTGATTGGCATCGATGTTATGTCAATGTGGTTCATCATCGCATTTGCAGTTGTTTCGTTTCTCCGGATCAATCTGTCGATAGCTATCATAATCCACGGGCATCAATTAACTCCTCCCAATATCCCGAGTTGCGTCACGATCGCGTCTTGATGCCTTCACTTCTCGGATATGGCACTAACCGGTTAAGATTATGACATTTAAAGGTGCAGAACGTTCCGTCTATTAGCTCGGTAATTTAATTCCGTGATTTACAAATCCCATTCGCTCCGACCTGCGCTTGGAATCGAATTAAAAAAAGAGCAACAATTCGATCACCAGCGCAGCTACGCGAGCAACAGCAGTGTGGTCTAATCGGATTGCCTGCCTGCCTGCCTGCCTGCCTGCCAGTCTGCTGCCTAGTGGGTGAGAACTGAGACCAAAACGCGTACGACGCGACGACAAATTAGAGTGCGTCGTGGTCAATTAATCGCGGTAATTTGTAGGTTCTACCCTGCGGCCGCGGTCGACGACGTAATTCTCTGAGACTCCGCGCCACGCCACGCCACGAATCCGAAACGGCGCGTAACGCAATGGACGAAATCGAAGTGTTGTGTGTAGGGGATCAGCTTCAGCTTCGGGTGAAGATACCTCTTCTCCTTTTCTTCTTGTTGGGTAGGGGAGATGGATTCTGACCCCAACTGGTTGCCGTGAGCTCCCGGAATGAGTGAGAGATGAATCTTATTCGTTGCGGGCAATTAGCTTCGTCTATTAAAGTCTGGGAGTATGGTGGAAGGCAGAACGGCGAAGAACCAGAAGTTGAGTTGAAAGTCATCACAAGCACTTTATAATAATCGAGGTTACAGTGCGAGCGATCGAGTACAACTGGGCGAGTTGTTTCATAAACTCATGGAAGTGAAGGCGTTTTTGATCAATTGGTGAGTCCGTGCCTCAATCTCGATCAGTGGACACTGGAACAGTTTCGACTCGTTACGCCCGGCGAATCATCATCAATCATCAATCACACCCACATGGGATGAAATCTACCCGTTCTTCCGATCCGATAATGCCCCGGGGATGGCGTGTGCCCCCTTCGGACTCTGGAGACACATTATCCAACTTAAGTGTCCATACCCTACAGAGAGAAGGAAAGTAAGAGTGAACGGATTGAGTTGAACGGGATTCCACTCGAGACAATGTGTGGCCAAACGGTGGCAGCACGTTACGCCTACCCGTACCGGCACAAAACCAGAAACAGGAATCAGAGTCGGAGGACGAGGAGGACCGCACGAAATGACAACGCTGGTCGAAGACGGAAGCGCTCGCTCATGACAAAAGGTTGTTAGCATCGGTGCGCACACTTGGGCCACGGAGCATTGTTACGTTTCGTAATCGCGCCAGATCTGCGTGTTTCGCGTGCTGGAAGGGTGAGAGGCACGCGTGTGTCGTCATACCGCCATCGTTGCACCGGTTGCCTGTGTACCGACAGGGCCGGGCCTAAGTGGTAGCGAGTGGCGGGATTTCCCGGGTTTTTGTTTGCTGTCGGTGTCGTAGAACGCGTGTTGGCAATAATTGTCGCTCTAAGTGTGTACCGCCCGTCGTACACAAGTCTCTCTCTGCGTCTCTTGGGTCCATGTTGAACACTTGTAATAGCAAAAAGGGAGGGTGGAAAGAGGTAGTACCGTGGTATGCGTACCTTGCCATAAAGTTCTCGCAAACCAAAGTTTGTGTATCACCGAAGTTGAGCTCTTCGCATTTGCATTTCGACAGCTTCCGGGCGCTCTGGCAATCCGTATGGCAATTTGAATATGAACCAACTTCCGTTCTGTGCTGTGGGATCTTCATATGGTGGCCTAAACTCGGTGCCCTGTGGGTAAGAAAAATATTATTCACCCCAGTGGGTGTCATCGACTTTTCCTTTTCGACAAATTTTCGGTTCACTCTCGAAATCGGTAGCAAAGTGCCCGGTAGCCCTTCGAGGCTTTTTGAAGTTGACTTAGGCTTCTTCGTTTACTTTGTCGACTTCTTTTGCTTCTAGTTAGGTTGGAAAACACAACGCTGCAAGCTAGAGATTAGTTTTCTCCGGAGCACACAGAGAGAAAGAGTCCAAAAAGCAACGGGTCCATTGAAACGGAAGTCTTCAAGTCGAGAGCAGTGTTGACGGCACCGAGTGCCAAGTATTCATGCCTTCCGGCGAGGAACACAGCACAGCGAGATGAAGAACAAGCAAGTAGCCTAGCGTGGTGTGTTCTGTGAAAAGGAAGACCTACAGTAGCACCAGCAGCACTAACAACTCCAGGTGAATGTCCAGAAGATGCAAAAGTAATTGCAGCCGAGCGGTGGATGGCAAACGAGAGGGGTAGCTGATGGCGTGTGTGTCTGGTGGGGCTTCCACTTGTGTCGTTACACAAACTGTACCACCGCAACCTGGAAGCCGCGGGGGGGGGGGGGGGGGGGAGTGTAGACGAACCGATACCATGTTGCATGTTTTATGTAGTCTGATTTCGCCAATCCAAACAACGCACTTCAATGGAATCAGGAATCGGACGGGGGCGAGACGGAATAGAGAATGGAGCTTAGTTTGACATTTGGAGAATCGCCATCGGTATCTAGATCGACGATTGCTGATGGTGACATTGTGTCAAGGCACAATGTCAGTGCACTGAGGCGTATGCTGGTACCGTCAAACCAACCTGTACCCCGCGTATCATCATCTAAGGGGTCGGGGAACTGCTGCTGCTGCTGCTGCTGCTACTGATGGAGGTCATCGGCAACGATCCGGAGCGCACAAGGCTGCCTGAGGCACCAACGCGCGCGCGAGAGAGAGAGAGAGAGAGGAGGCTGGGCTGATTGTGCCCGGACTGCTGCGATGCTGCTATTCATAGCATAGTTCCTCTCATCTGGCAAAGGGGAGAAACGATGGGATAATGCCGGGCCCCTGGCGCGCTCTGGAGTTCATAGGTTGCTGATGAAAAATTCAAACCCCATCACCGACGTTTGCGCGCCTCCCATGGTTATCCGTCGACGAGAGCGATGTCGCTGGGATGATGGTATGAGCTGTAGTGGCAAACGAGCCTCGTGTCTAATGGTGAAGTCATTTAAATTTTTGTTTGAATTGGCGCTGAACTTTTGAATCCGCCGGGATCGGGCTCAAAATAGGCTCAAAGGTGACTGCCGCTAGCCAGCTGTCGTGAGTCGCGCTGCGATGATGCTGCGGGCACCATTTCCTTCATTCCGATGGTCGCCATGGCAACTCGCCGCTGATCCGTGTGCTGGCTGTAATGTCAATTGACTTACCACTACCATAACCAACAGACCGAAAGGCAACAGACCAATGTACGCGCCCAGCATTCCACAGCCTACTGCTGCAGCTGGTTTTGGGGTGAAGGTATAATCCGGATTCGTGACCGAATGCGGGTCAACCCTGGGGAGGAACGGCGGTAGGGGGCACTGAAGAGCCACTGGATGGTGAGAGTGGAGCCGAGTGGTCGATAAATCGAAATTGCAATGTGCATATTGATGAACCATTTCTGTTGGCCACTGGCCACTGGCCCACAGTTCCACTCTGGTGGTATTAATGCGATACTCATCTCTGTATCGGTCGTATTTCGGAATTCCCGTAGTGTGTCTGTCTGGCTGTGGTTGTGGCTGCTGCTGCTGCTGCTGCTGCCGAGTGGTAAATTGAAACTCTTTCCCATGACCCACGGCAACAGATACGCGTAAGCCACCAACAGGTTTTTTGGCTCTCTGGCTTGGCCACCGCCGCTGCCACGGCATGGCATGGCTCCTCCTTGCTCTGCTCATCACTTCAGCCCTTTTTGACAAGTTGCTGCAACGTGCCCGGACGTTGATGTACGTGCGCCCTACTTTTGGCCAACTTTGCTTTTGTATCTCTCTGTGCAACCCCCGGGCCCCCGAAGATGGCGTTCCGGGCCAGGGAGCCGAATTAGCAGCGATCAAGATTAATAACGATGATATGGGCTTTCTTGGCTAACCGTCACTAATCTCTCGTTCCCTCTCTCTCTCTGGCGGAAGGGAACTTTTGAATTTCAAGTTTTGTTCCGGGCGTCACTTGGTTTCTGGGCCAAAACGGTATTCCGGACGTCAAGTGCCTGTCGGAACTGTCAGGAGCCACTGTTGGTTCGGTTGGTCATCTTCCTCCCTGTGTGCGAGTGTGAGTTGCAACCGAACAGCGCAACGGGAACACTGAATATGCTTCCAATTAGCGAGAAGTCCGTGACCATTCGCCTGGCCTGGCGCCTGGCGGAGTTCCGTGCCGAGTGTGGTGTGAGGAGTGTGTTGCAAGAGTGCTAAAATCAACATTAGCATTCCGTTAGTCTTGAGGAAGTCCACCCCACTGGTAGTTGGTTGTGGTTCAGCCTTTTCCGTTGGCATTAGTATCGCTTGTCATTGGGTTGTCCGCGTGGATGGATCCCTCTGGTGGTGGTGGTGGTGGTGGTGGTCTGGCCTGGTGGGAATGGAAAGTAATGAACATTTATTATCTGCTAATCACAGATAAGCAACGACCTACTCTCTCGCTGCTGGTGCTTGTTTACACGAAGCCTTTTACGCGAAGAATCCATACACAAATCCAGCAAAAGCGTGACCCAAAGTCTAAGCCACGGTCTTCGTACCACCCACCCGGTCGATGCCGATGCCGAGCTGATAAGGTGTGCCGTATACCGGGAGCCACCGGCGCGACGACTTAGTCACGTCTTTGACCTTGAGTACCGTTACACTTTGATCGCCTCACGTTGTGACCACCCCATTACACTCCATGGCGCGCTAGCATCGCATCGTGGACAGCTGGCAAAGTGGATTTACCGGTCCCGGATGGCATACGCGGAAGGAAAGGGTATAGGGAGGCAGTACAGGCCCCCCTGCACCACGTTGATGGTGGTCCACGTGCCATCACCACAAAAACCAGCGTCCATAATATTGTGGAATGAGGCAGTGAGTGAGTGCTATCCATCCATCCATCCATCCATCGGATCGCTTGCCAGCCCATCTGGTGGTTTGTGGTGTCATCAGCTGATGCTGATGGTGCCCCCGATGTGTGTGATGGATGTATGATACAGAGGACGACCGCAGGGGTTTATGGGGCTTGTAAAATTATATCCATTAGATAATTGCGCGCAATGAGGTACTGGCCATCTTCTACGTCTTCTACTGTCCTTCGTACATTACATAAACACCTTGGATGCTAAGGATATAAAATGGATGCGCAGCTGCCAATCCCATCCCATCTCTTTGTTCCACCTATAATTACTAGCTTCAATTGTGGCTGAGTTGAATCGTGAGCTTTCGGACCGAGATTAGTGATTGCGCTGGTGAACAATAGACAAATTACGAACCGCTGCTGATCACGTTCCGATGCCAAGAACCATCAGACATATCCCCGCAACATACATGGAGCCACCAGGAGAAGATTTAATTGCGGACGAGCTCCATCACGGTCGCCTCTTCGCGCGTCTGATATGTGCTAGAACCCTCAGCACAAGGTGCCAATCGTTAGGTCGTGCTTGTAAACACCCTTTTGCTGCGTTCACTAGCTCGTTCTTCGACTATCCTTTCAAGAGAATGCTTGCTAATTAATCGGGATGCCTAGATAGTTGCTCGACTAGCGCATCTGTCCGATGGCATTGACTCCTTCCCATCGAGCACGTACGTGCTAATTAAGTGCCGAAAAGCGCTGCTTCTTTCTACCCAGAGATTCAACAGATGTCTGCACAGCTAAAACCGATCGTTCCTTGGCTGCGTAGCTGCGACAGAACTGCGTCGATTCGGCCTCCCGGATTCTGCGCCCGACGATCTTGATTCACGCGGAGCGGAAATTATGAATCACTACTCAGCCGGAAATTGACATTCGAGTTTTGTGGTTGCGGCCCGAAAACGGAGAGCTTAAACGGAGCCGCGCGAGGGGCAGCGAACGTAATCGAATACGAATGGCTGTGTGTTCGGGAGTGAGTCAACGAACGGAACGTGTCGCCGTTCCAGCTAACGTGTCACCGTCACCGGCGTTGTACTTGCAGCTCGCGGCACACCGCAATTGCATCACCTGCTTGCCACCGGCATCGATCAAATGACACGGGGGCTGTGGGAAGTATCCAAATCGAAACTGCGCTGCAAACACTGCGCGGAACGTCGTTATCTTCACTCGGGGTTTACGATAACGGGCCACCGAAGTGAATGGAGTGCGATGGCGCAACAACGGCCCGTGGCGCACTGTGCGTGGAATGATGCTGCAAATATTTTATGCCAAAATCTAGCCAATCAATCTGGAACAACAAGATGCGGTGCGGAGAGCCGTGTGTCTGTCGGTCGATGATAATGCGCTAAATCATCCGCTTCGCTGATGCTGCTGCTGCTCATCGTTCGATGAATTGTTGTTCGATTCTTCTCCTTCTTCTGCCACACTGAACACTGGAACAAGCGCGAACAAGATCCAACGTGTTCACGGTACGGGCGCCTTTTCAGGTCGAAATGGCGTAAAGGCGTTAAGTGAAAAGAAGGAAGATTAACAAATTCACTCTTTGCATTAATATCCCATTCGTTCAGCTTTGCGCCATGAATGGGGGGGTTTCCGGATGTGTACGGACCGGTGGCAATATGTTAATACAACCATTGGTTGTCCGATTCTCCAGACGATGAGATGGTCTTTTGGAGGCAAAGAATCGCAAAATGATTCAATTGCACCACGGAGCAACCATTCCTTGCTGTTGGTCCAATAATAGGTAGGGGCCCCCAAAAGTAATAGGAGAGCGGGCATCGCAATAACCAGAACCTTGTGTACCATGAGGGCACGAAAATTGCGGTCAAAGATTGCGCCGAAGGAGGGATTCCAGCGGGAGTTATTTCTTAATTTCCAACGACGTCCAGCCGAGGCTCCAGAGGTGGACCTCATGCACCGTTAATAAGTACGGGGAGTGTTGTGTGCCTGAACAACTCGCTCGTACGCTAGGGCATCGTATGAGGCATCCTTCCTTCGCTTTGTTCTCGTTCCGGTACGGTGAGTTCTTGGCCTTCCCTCTAGACTGTGGTTTGACCTCACATACAGACACACACGTATGGCTAGGAAAGAATTTTCTCCAATTTCCGAGGTAATAACCCCCACCACTCAATGCCTTTTTTCAGCTCGGTCTTCGGTCTTGTTACCTGCGTTGATTTTGTATCGTTTTGCTTGGATCGCAGCATGGGCAGAGGGAGACAACAGCGCAGACAACACATTCTCTCTGTGGCCACGTCTCTGTGCCGGGGTAACAATGAACCGCACGGGCCTCTCACACCGTTTAGTAGCATGTCAGGATGGGAGATATGCTAAGCAACGCCCGCGATTTCATGGAGCTTCTACCACGGTCCGTCGTGCGTTGCGTTGAGTGGTTAATGGTTTCCGTTCCAGTTTGCATTAGCATAGGCGCTCCGAGGTGTTCCGAGGTGTTTTCGCAGCATTAAATTTATGTCCACAGTGATCGTACGCGAATCGATCCGCCAGCCACCAGAACCACCATCACCTTCGCTGCCATCGATCAGACCATCAGTAACGAATGCCGCCCAGCTTGCGGCAGTAAAGTGCAAGATCAGCAACAACAAAAAATCGAAATAAATAAATAAACATTGCGATCGCGATTGCGGCACACGACGACGGGGTCGCGGGGGTGCGATCGCGATCGAAAAACATCACCATTGCTTCCTCCACTCCGAATGGCGGCACCATTATGCTTTCATGCATGGATGGTTCCGAAGCAAAACATCGTGCACCGTGGAGCTGTGATGACTAACTGTTTGGCGACGTTGGGTTGAACCCAATGTACCGGACCATAATGGCCTTTGCAAGTTTGGTGGGGGACGGGGGGGGAACGTCACAAGTTGTGCCAAATGGTGCAAATAGCGGGAGCTACTCACGATCTTTGAATGATCGAAAGTGAAACCTTAAACTTCGATAGTCACCACCACGTGGTCAGCGAGCTCGTCCAACCAGAGAACATACCAATCTCTCATTCTCATTACCTGTCCAGCGCGCCGATGCTCACTGATGCGTGAAAATGGCCCTGACCATCAGGCCGGAGGCGCTTCGATTGATCTATTTCAGGCCCCACAACAACAACAAAAACACGTACCGTTTCCATCGATCGATCGATGGCGTGTTGTTGGGATGTTTTGCCGCGCTCTGTACGCTCCGATGCTCTTCAGTGGACATTGTTTCATGATGTTTTTTTCTTCATTTTCTTTCCAGATTTCCTCCACCTTCGTTTGGAGCCGTCGCGTGTCGTGAAAAAGAGAAGAACCACACCACTGGAAACACAATGTAAACGGAAAGTAAAAGAAAGTGAGTGAAGATTGCAGAATCCAGCACAGAACGAAGGAGAAGAGACAGCACTAGTGCACGATGGCACGGTTACGCTGAACCACAGCCGGGCGAGCGAGTGAGCGAGCGTTCTATCGCGAGTGATAAAAGTGATAAGAGCGCTACGGTGCCAGTGGTATTAGCTTCAGGAGCAGAAGCGCCTGTCAACAGCAGAGTGCCAAGCGTCCTCTACCACCCAAACTGCACCCTGCAGATAGCAGACCGCAGACCGCTGCAGAAGCCGGTGCCATAAAACGGGGCACCGCTTGGTGGTGTCCGCTTCTTTCGCGAGGTAAGTGCCACGAGGTGTCAGTTAAGCGTTTCTTCGGCGATGGGAAATGAGGTTTATGGGTCATATAGGTTATGGTTACGATCCGCGATACATCCTCCGAAACATGCCCGGTGCCAGTTGCATTCGGTGTGCGTTCTCTAATGGAGAAAGCGTCTAGTAATACGAGAGAGAGAGAGAGAGTTCTGTCGCAATCTAATCTAGGCAATGTCGAGAGGCATGATATGCGTTTACAGTTAGGTTTATATTTCATGTTTTTTACAATCCAATACACTAACGTGCTCACTATGTGTGGCCGACTCGTCTCGTTACCGGGGGGTGAATAGAATTCTCCGGAATAATCCCGTATCGCATAGAACCGCTGCGCTGCGCTACAAACAATTACTGGAAATCCCTGCAAAATGAAACCTTTCTAAGTTGACATATTGTTATGTTCCCTTTCCTCCTCCGCTCTCTCTCTCTCTCTGCCTCTGCCTGGGTGGTCAGGACTTGTTGGGCGATTGTTACTGGAAATCGATACCCCGTGGCCAGATAGAATTACGAGCAAAAGCACCGCCACCGCCTCGGTCAATTGGGTTCGAGCTAACCTTTTCGGCCAGTACACTACTCTTGGTAGTGGCTGTTGCAAAGAGGGGGAGAGAGAGGTTTGGCGACTCGCCTTTAACAGGGGCAATAGGCGAGAAAGATTTACGACCTCGAGGTGCCCATTCGCGCGTGGTGGTTGACGAATAAAGTGGAACAGGTTCTTGGTCACCATAAGGTCACCAACTTCGTGAGGCTTCTGGGTTGGAATGTTTTGTTGCAGTGTTTTCCAGAGAAATTGCTCAATACTCCCTTTCGTGCCACGTGAGTGTTCCGGGAACTACAAAATGGTCAGGGTGGTCATGGTGAAAACGATTTACTAGCTCCACCGTGTTGCTTTGACATCCGATAGGTTATTAGAGGGGTTTTGCCAACGTTCCAGCTTCTGGAGTGCCCTATTCCTCGTCGTAGAAGTTGGAGTTATAGATGAACTTGTCGCACGCTTCGTTCGGTGCGACCTCCGTTGTCACCACGAACCCATCGCTGTCGACACAGAACAGCTTCCCGTTCTGATCCTGCGAGTACTCGTAGTTTCCGTTGCCACCGCAGGCCAGCGTAAAAGGGATACCCTCCTCGCGAAAGATGATCGTATCACGGGCACAATCTGTCGGAAGCGAGCGAGTTCGGTTAATGTTTTTGATTTGATTCGTGGCTCCCTGTTCCGGCGTTACGTACAGCAGTTCACCCCGGACATCATGCTGGACCGGACCTGGAACGAACCGATTTTTTTGCCATCGCGCCACGTACAGAAGACTCTGTGGAATCGCACAACGAAGAAAAGGGCACAAATGAATGGACGATCACGATCGCACAGCATCCGGCGCACTTACACTCCATTCTCCACCTTGAAGCGACCGTAGGCGCCATCGTAATCGCAGCGAATCTCGTTGAACGTCACCCCAATCGTACCGCGTGTGTAGAACTTCTTGAGGATCATCTTCTGGGCATAGGCGGCACTCTCGCACTGTCGCAAATACGTCTCACCGTGCAGCGTGCTGTTATCTGTTCGAAGCACACCAGATTTTAAGATAAACGAACAGAAGAGATGATTCCATCCACCTACAGCATGGTAGCAGTGTCCAGAGGCTTTCGTGTACAACCGTCGTCCCTAGCTGTACGCTTCCGGTGAACTCGTCCGCACACCAGCACAATCCCGAATCGCACTGCAACTCTTCGTAGTTTCCGTTCTGCGTACAGTGAAGGGTCACATCGAACCGACCCTCCCTCTCGAGCGTATCGCGTCGTCGGCTGCAAGCTGAGGCCAAGGAGCGTGAGTGAGTGGCGCCATCATTAATCGCGCTCCCACTTACCACATGTCATCCGCTCGGTGTTCCGATACCAATCCCATCCGAAGATCCGCTTACCATCGTCACTGTAGCAGAAGCAACGACCCGATAGACGATCACCGCGACACTGTTTGGCCGCGTAGGTACCATCGAGGTTGCATTTCGGTACCCAACCGACCAGATCCATATCGAGATGCAACGTGTGCAGACAGGTAGCTGTAACGGATCACGATCAAGAGGATCAGCTAGCATGGCGCTCGATAAAGCTCTCTTCCGATACCTACAACGATCGTAAATACACTTCCGACCGCCACACTTCAATCCGGGGGCACAGCGACGATCAGGAATGTTGTCGTTACACACGGCCATGTACACGCGGCCACCGCGACACCCTGGGCAGCAACCGTTCAGTGAACCACCCGAAATCAAGAACTGACCCTTTGGACAATCCTCCTGCCGGAGCGTCGACGTACAGCCGTACGCATCACACGATGGTGGATCAATCGCTCCCTGCACGGGCGAGAACACCGTCGCCACCAACAGAACGACACCGGCCAGTAGTGCCGTGTTCATGGTTCGGAAACTGGCATCAAACTGACAACTTCGCACTGAGCGCCCGGATCCATCATAAGCGTAACGTGAAATTAGAAATTGCTTTTTCATGTCGCACAAGCACAGACAGAATGTATTTCTTTCTTCGTGCTGCGATAAGAAACCCGGAATGGAGCCCAGCCCCCGGGAGCAGCAAACAAACGACCGGGAATTGGGGAGTCAGTTCAAATTTTGGTTCGATTCTCGAAGTGCGCCACGTTCTGTGCCTTTCAGTTTATTTGTGATTCAAACAATCGCACCAAAGATAAACTCGTTGCAGTTCTGCTCGCTGGTGACATTCTGGGCCACGATAAAACCATCCGGATCGACGCAAAACAGATCACCGTTGCGGGACTGTAGCGGCACGTAGTTTCCGTTCGCTTCACAGGCCAGTTCCATCGTTCGCCCCACCATCGCAAAGTATCTCTCGTCGCGTGCACAATCTGTGAGGGAAGGGGAAGAGAGGAAGAAGTTGTCTGAAGTGAATCGGTGTGGTGTTTTCCGTTTAAATTTTCCACGAAATGAAAGCGATCTAAAGCGGTTTTCCGGATCGAGTAGCGCTAGTGTCGGTGAGGTGAAACTGCGCGGCACTGGTTGCATACATCTAGGCGTTATAGCTTCGAAATAGCTCTAAATCATTATTCGAAAAAAGCGTATTTGTGTGATGATTTTTTATGTGATGATGATGCAGAATTTTGTGGAGTTAGCATTTAATTACCACACAGTTAAAACACTAGACGCTACTTACTGCACTTCATCGCGGCCAACGTCCGAAGAGACGTTTTGTACGGCGTTAGCTTAGAGCCATCGACCCACGTGCACGAAGCCCTAAACACGTGGGAGGGGGGGGGAGAGAGCAAGGATAAACCGATATCAACCGGAAGTGAACCGGAAATTGGTGACAACACATTCCTGCGGAGTGCTACTTACTCTTGCCCTTCGATGAGATAGCGTCCGTGGCTGCCATCGTAATCGCACAGTGTGTTGGTGAACGTGACACCCGTGTGGCCGCGAATGATGAATTGCCTGCGCTGAAGCACCTGAGAGAAGGCCACACTTTCGCAACGCCGCAGATACTGCACACCATAAAGCGTGTCGTTATCTATCGCGAGAGAGAAAGAGATAGAGATCATCTACATTAGCCTGCTTGTCGAGATGGGAGTGAAGAGGAATCTGTCTAGCCTCACAGCATGGTAACAGGGTCCAGGAGGACTCCGGGACGGCTCGTGTTCCTGGCTGCTGGCTACCGGACAATGGGTTAACGCACCAGCACAACCCTCCATCGCACTGTAGCTCCTCGTAGTTCCCGTTCGGCGTGCAGTGCAGCGTAACATCGAACCTACCTTCCGCTTCCAGATCCGCCCGTCTACGGCTGCAAGCTGGAGGGGAAGGGGATGCATTCGGGAAAGTGGAACTGTAGCTGATAAGCAAACAGAGGTCCTCATCGTCCGTCCCTACTCACCGCAGGTCATATTGTCGGCTCGATTGCGCCAGTCCCAGCCAAATATGCGCTCACCACGGGCCGAGTAGCAGAAGCAGCGGCCATTCAGCCGATCGCCCCGACATTGGCGTGCCGCGTACCGGCCTTTGTTATCACACTGCGGAACCCAGTCCACGGTATCGTTCCGAACGTGAAGCGTCGATAAACAGTCCCCTGAAACAATCGGCCAATCGGTCAAACAGGGCGACGGAGAACGAATGCGGTTTTTCGTTCCCTTTTTTTCGGCCAAACATTCTGTACTTATCAGAACATCCTGGTCGTCGTCGTCGTCGTCGTGTAGCGTCGTCAACTTACCGACATTCAAACGGCAGATACCGCCGAGACCACAGACTAGCCCAGGGGCACACGGTAGCTCTGATTCCGCACTACAAGGAGCTCCCGCCGCTAGCCCACGGACGCATCCTGGACAGCAACCGCCAAGGGAACCGCTGGGTGACCAAAACTCATCCGGGCCCGTGCAGGAAGTGGGATCGGGAGTTGCAGGCGTTACACATCCGAGTGAGCTAGTGCAGTTGGGTGTGACTTTGACACCTTTCACATGGCCCACTACGATCACTAACAGTAGTGCTACAAGAGGGGACATGTTGTAACTGTCAAGGGAGCCGGTGTGCAATGGATCGGCGTTCGATGCAGTTCTTCAACCGCAGTTTCACACCGCTTTGAGTGATTACAACATGTGCAGTGATAAGTGAACAGGTCTCGATAGTACCGATGAGCCGTATTGCTTTGAAGTGCCTTCATCGCTGGTTACTAGATTGTTCCGTTTATGTTCGTTACTGAGGATTACTCATAGCATACTAGTTGAGTCGCTCTGAAATAGTTGGCAGATTGTGATTAAAAAGTTGTGCAAACACTGATCAGGGTGGTAGTGGCGTGTGCGTTAATCCGTTAGTTAATTGAAAATTTATTGTTAAACATTCGTTCACTCGTTCTGATCGACATCTACAATATGGATTGTTTACTGTTTCCGCTTGCTGTAAGTATTGTGCAGGATAAAACCGATAAATAAACCTGGAGCATATCTTGTCACCCAACATCTAGTAGTAATCCCCACCAAAGGGTGTTTTGCGTGTTTACGTCTCGATTTATCAAAGACGGAAGCCGAACACTTCCCCCGTCCAACCGACTGAGCGACCGACCGGTCTTATCTAATATACATTCCAGTGGAGATATCGCGAGGAATTCAATTCTTTTCACGAGGCCGCGCCACCTGCTACCGTAAGCAGTCGTAGGTGGTCTATCGTTTTCGGGGTGTGCGGGCGAAGAGGAACGTACGTTGGACAAGTTTGTGACATCACTCTTCCCACACACACCCATGATCGTGGACACGACGCGATTCCCGTGGAACAACGTTCACGGGTCAGATAAAAAAAGTGTCACATTTATCACCTTATCAGAAGACGGCGGTTATTCCCCCCCCCCCCCCCCCGGGGGGAAGGAGAAGAAGCAAAGAAGTGGCTACTTAGAAAAGGGTTTTGGTTTTGTTTTGCTCACCGGCTGAGATTGCGAGAGTCTCGTCGTCTCACTGATGTCAATGATGGAGTTTCTTCGTTCTGTGGAAACGATTTTCCAGCTTTTTAATGCAGATAAGACGTATGACGATCGAGGAAGGTCGCGTTTAGCGTGAGTAATGTGCGGGCGCACTCGGAAAAAGAAAACGAAAAACTCGCGACACAAGCGCGCGCCGCACCTCTCGTTGGCGGTGTGTTCGTGTAAAGTCCCCCCGCCGAGAGCGTGGACTGGGCTGGTGTGCGATTTCACTATCTCCGTTCCGCTCATCCGGGCCGGGAATCTTTTGAGGCGCAATACTGGACAGTGGCGAGATGATAGAGTGTCGGACGAGAGGTATTCAGCTGTAGGTAGTCAGCGAGTTCGGTTAGTCTCTGGGCTCCGGTCACCACTTGTCGTTTCTTGCCAGTCACGGTTCGAGCCACCAGATTCAGGCGGTGGAGGAGGTGATAAACAATCGTAGTAACCGTAGCCGTAGCCGTTGTTGTTCGTTTGTGAGAAGAGTAGCTCCCAGTTTTGCGTTGCTGCGAGTGTAAAGTAGGCTGTGCCTACAATTGAGTTGTTAAAATGGTTAGTTACCGCAGTGGGACCCCCGGTTTGAGATTCCTTTCGTGTTTGCCTTAATTTATCTCTATACATTTCACTAATCATCCCCTTTTTTCCATTCGTCATTTTCTTCCAGGATCAGCATCAGCATACCGTCCGACGGGATGGAGAAATCGGCCTCAGCCCATGCGGCGGCGACGGCGGCATCGGGTGCCGCCGGGCCTAAGGTGTCGCAGATAGCGAACCTGTTCCAGCGCAAACCGGTCGAGCACACGGGCGCACCGGAAACGCAACCGAACCGAGGGGGTTCCGCCGGTGGAGACGCACTACCGGGTGGAGGCCCAGCAGCACACCACTCACCAACCGCTACGGTTGTGCGGACGGAATCGCACGCGGCCCGATTTAATAACGCCCGCGCACTGTTTGAAAAGTTGGGCGAGGGTCGCGTCAACCGACCGCCACCGTTCAGTATTAAGATGTCACATTCCAGCAGCAAGGAGGACAATCTGTCCGATATCGGCTCCGGTCCGGACCGATCGCCTTCACCAAAGAGAAAGCTGCAGCAGCAGCAGCACCAGCAGCCAGGTCAAGCCATGCCGGCCATTAGCAACGGAATCGGGAAGCTCGATTCAAACCGCATCCTGAACCAATCGCGGCTCAAATCGGAAAAGCCCGAAAAACCCGAAAAACCAGAGCGCAAATTTAATTCACGCGAGCTGATTGAGAAGCAGAAGAACTGGACGTCACACTTTTCCAAGACGCGCTCGAGTAAGGGTGCGGGAGGGGGTGATTTCACACGCTGTGACATCATCCGGACAGTGCCAGGGACGGGTATCATCGGAGGTGCAGCTCAATCCGCTGCCTCACATCCACCGGCCACAAATGGAACGTACGGTGGTGCCACCGTAACAGCCATACCGAACGGTAGCTCCAAAGAGAGTAGCCCTTACGGGGGACCAAACGGACATCCACCACTGCCCCCCACGACGGTCCTTGGTGGCCACCATCGGTTACCGTCCCCCAGTGAACCACCGCCGAGTCCACCGAAAAGACAAACGCCACCACCACCCCCACCAGAGAAGGGTCCACGGGTCCTACCGACGGCCAACATGCGCCAGAGCTCGTTCCCCAGTCCAACCAAGACACCGCCAGCGGTACCACCGCACGCCACCGATCCCAGCTCGCTCAGTCCGACCAAGATCAGTCCGGAGAAGCTGAAGCCACCGGTAAGGCAGGCGGAACCACCACCAGCAGCGCCTAGCAGTGGGCCACCGGTGGCTCCGGTGCGAAGCAGCACCACCGTGCTAACCACCGTCCAGCACAACCACCATCAACCGGTCGCTACGGAGCAGTCGCAGCCACCGGAGAAGCCACCGGCACGCAAAAAATCCCTCGAGGGTAGTCTGGACGAACGGAGCAGCGGGGTGGCACCACCACCACCACCATTGAAGTACCCCGAACTCGGTGGCCTCGCACGGCGTCAATCATCGGAAAGGGGGGATACTCCGGGTTCCGGTGGGCTAACGTCACCGGCCCATGCCATCAGCTCATCGCCAAGCCCGGGTGCCAGCGCTTCATCCGGTCCTTCCTCACCGATACACACCGAGGACGAGAAGCAGGAGAACGAATCGACGGAGAAGTTGGGCCGCACCGGTGGCAGCATCGACGAGGACGTACCGGTGGCCGATTCCAAGCCCGTAGAGGAACTAAACGGTAAGTGGGAAAGGGTTGGGAGCAGCCAGGGTAATAAAGTTGTTCGTATAGCGTGCGGAGGAAGTTCATGTCGGCGTCGATGGTTGCTAATTAATCCAATTAGCGAGCAAAGTTTACCTATACCCTTTTTGGCCGGGCTACGTTGATTTGTAATTGATTGCTCGTGGAGTTTGGAACTTCGACTACGCGGTTCATGTGCTCACAGTGCATCGCGTCTCGCGTGTTCTGGATACCTGGCATCATATTCCGTGTTGAGTTGTTGGCTTTAATCCTCGAAAAGGTAGACAGACGGGGTACTCTTAAAAGTGTTGCAACCGGAAGTAGCTTCTTTTACCAGACAGAGAAAGAGCGTAGCGATTTCCGCCGGTTGTAGAACATACAGTGCCCGTGGCCGCGAGATGAAGGGGTGTTCCTTTGTAAGCCGTCTCAAGCTGCTCATTTCTCCAGGACGAGTCCCAGGGCGATGGCCTGCGTCGCTCTCGCTGCTTCTCTCTCCCTTGATCTCACTCTAAACCTCCTCGAGAGGACATTGTTTGGAGAGCGAGACGTGCTTGCGCACGTGCTGCAACATAATGAAAATCTTGGTATTCTAAACCCCTTTTTTTCCCGGGATTCGGAACTTTCGGTCCCCCCGTGGACGGTGGCCCGGTGCAATGCAATAATAGGTAATAAGCGTGACACACGCTGGATGTTGGTTTGCAGCGAGAACGTTTTCATCAAAGCAGCGTACTCGTTGCTACAGCAGGAAGTCTCTTCAGAGTGCGTGGAGGAAGCCGAGTGTTTTCACGGTCTTCCGCACCCTAATGAGAGCTCACATTCACGGTAAGATCGTGATTCCGGCCTCTTGTTTGTTCTGCACTTTCTGGTGGTGGTTTTCGGAACGGAGGGTAACTCCATTGCGTTTGTTCGCCTTTCGCCCTTGCACTTGCTAGCTTCTGATGAATATATAACACTCGTGCTAAACTTTTGTGCATGAAATGAAAGTGCATTGTGTGTGGGCCAAACAACGCATTCCGTTGACTAATATTGACCCTCTAAGGCCGCGTTTGCTGGACGCACAAGCCGGCATACCGTCGGCATCTTGCTCTGTGCGACCTTTACTGTGGTTGAGCTCATGCGAGGAATTTGTAATATCGCTGCGGTTGTTATTGTGCGGTCCGGTTATCCCGATTCCGTTGGTCCTTATTACTCGAACTCTCTCTCTCTCTCTTTCTCTTCGTGGTTTTGCGAACGGAGAGATTGGCCTATTTTCGTTGCGTGGAATGATGGCCACATTATGCAGGCGAGTACGGACCGACGAGCTGACGAACGAACGAACGAAAGCAACGGATTGCGTCACATCACTAGCGATGCAGCATCGCCAGCATCATCATTTGCATTACCAACAACGTCGGGTTGGGTGGTTTGGTCGGTAGAGACATGCATTCCGATGTAGCGAAGCGATTTCGGTGGTCACTGAACCTTAAGAACATGCGAGATTTACTCCCGTTAACGAGATGCGCCGCAGCGTCGAATGGGCAATCGGTGTTCGGCTTATAGTGTGCTTCTCGGAATGGAATGTGGAGATTTGAGAAGCGATTTTCCCAGGGGAAAGAAGAATGTGCTTTGATGGAAATGAGGCGAAATGAGGCCAATCTCTGTTTCGAGTACCCAATGGGTAATGGGAATTCCAATAACCCAACGGAATAGTGTCTGTCAGAACGATCATGCCAGATTTCGGACATAGGACAGATTATCAAATTCAAATATTAGTTTTAAATCCAAAATCTCCTGCAATCTTTTGTTGACTGCATCATCCACCAAATCTACCATTCAAGAGCCCCACAACCAGTCCCTCGCAGACCGGAAACAAACTAGCCAACCGAGGAGGAAACGAGAGACGAATGCCGCTTTGCATTTTCACTGCAACCGAAAGTGCATCCAGCCGCATCGCGAGCTGTGTTACGCCTGTGGTCCCTATCCAGCGCCGCAGCATTTGCGTTGAAGCGGAGAGTGGGCCTAGGGTGCGCTATAAATAGAAAACACATGCCGATGGATCTTAGATTATGGAGACTAAGCCAGCGTTGTGCGCGTTTTAGGGTGCATCCCGAAAACTCCGGCGAGCAGTGTCTCGTATTTGCGTTGCATTGGCCGCCTGGAAAAGCCATCAGTCAGCGATCGGAAGTTTACGATCTTGGAGCGACCGTGGAGTGCCGAGCAAAGGGCCACCACCAAAACGGATCGGATCGTTATGTAAAAATCCGTGAAAGCGGGCGTAGTGACGACTGGCTGTTTATGGCCTCGTCCGGCAGTCAGACAGATTTATGTCGATCGGTAGCTGCCATCTTTCCTTCACCGTGCCGCCGTGGGGAATCTGTGTGGAATTGTCCTTAAAATTGATCATAAAATGTTGATCTAGCTACGGTCCATGGATGCCATGGCTTATTTGAATTATTGTTTTCGGGAGAGAGAGCATTTAGTTGCATTCTTGTTGTAAGATTCTTCATAAGCCTGTCGTTGAGCGATTCGACATGGTGGTGGTCAAATGCCCTTGCGTACGATTGATCGATTCTTCTAATGCCATTGACGTAGCATTAGCCACAGCACTTGTTATGGATGGCTATCGACCCGCACGAGGCTGCATGCAGCATCGCTGAAGATGTAAAACATACTTTTGCCCCCACCAAATGGTCTATGCTGCACCCTCAAGTGTAACATAAACACCATGTACTAAGTGATGGAGCGGATGCCCGATTCGATTGGCCCTTTTTTTGTTCTTCTTTGTGCGACAACAAAACAGTAAACTACATACAACCACAACAGCAGACACAATGTGTGCCCATTGAAAGCCAACACCCGAACTGTAAGCTGAGCTCCCAATCGTAGAGAGACTCACAAACCAGCCACAACACACAAGGAGGGTACAAGTGCGTCTCGAATGCTGCACCATCTCAAGAGCTGGACTGCATGATCGATCGCATGGATATAGCGTGCAGCATACAGGGGTGATTTATGCGCGCTTCACAACACGGTTGCGGCTGCTGTCCACTAATCCAACACCTCATTTGCGCACCAACGCGGCCTCTAAGACATACCCACGTGTGCATGTTCGAGGAGGATTTTGGATTATAAATAAGGATCAGCCTCTCGTCTCTCTTTCTCCGCTGTGAGGGATGTGATAATACACGCGCCTCGTCTGAATTTTCAAATCTGTTTATCGCAAACACCCATTAAGAGGTAGTTTGGAGGAATCCAGACACGGGCATCCCCGAGGTGGGGAGCGTCCATATTGAAACTCGAGACAGACTCCACTCCGGGGTGTCTCGGGGTCCAAAAATAGGTTACTTTCTTGTGTATGTGCGCGAGCGCGCGCGCCTGATCTCGTGCTACTGCACTCGAGCGCGAACTTCTCGGTATGGTCCAGTTGCAGCAGCTCACGCACCGCTACTCCATTCGATGAGATTCACCATCATCGACACTAGATGCCTCGTTCCCTTTCAAATGCGATCGAAGGAGATTGCGAGCAAAAGGCTAAGAACCTACGGCGCGATGAGGGGTTCTACTCGGTGAGAGTTGACGCCAACGTTGGATACACTCTCTCTCTCTCCCTGACATATGCTCTTTCTCTTTGTCTCTCTCCGGTAATGCTCGGTCGCCGGGTTGCCGAGGGGATGATCATCCGCGATCGTCGTGCGCCGGAACGCGACAGTAGTCGCGACGCGAACCCGGAGAGTGCGCGGTGTTTGCGTGGTTTGCATGTTTTTAGTGCCAGCGTGCGGGCGTTGTTTCCAATCCACTATTGATCCTGTGTGATCCCGATCGGTTGAGAATGAATTGCTGATCGTGTGTGTTCGTGGTGTGTTCGCTCGGTGTAATGCTATAAGTTTGCCGGTACCAACAAAGGTTAGCGGTGTGCCGTCCATTCATTTGGCCGTGGAAGATCAGGCTGTGAAGTGAAAGTGACGTTCACACTGTTGTCTCACCACGCACGACTTGCAGTCACAAGTGCAGTAGTAGTACGTCGAGAAAATCTTAAAATAATATTCATATCCCGTGCAGTCCGGTGCAATGCGGATGTGCATGATGGTGAACCGTGAAAGTGATCATTCCACCGCGAGGCGGCGTTTCCGTTCCGTTGAGAGGTGTGCGGGGTACACCATGGTGATCATGACGCACCGCACCAGTGCCAAAACAACAGAAAAAGGAACGAACATATAAGATAAAAATATGCTCGCCATCTTCTCGCGTCTCTCTTGGGCCTTGTGTGGATGATGAGGAGAAGGAATGATAATCTATAATTGCCTAGCGCCGCCGGGCACCGCTCGCACTCGCTAGTGAAAGTGTTAATGAAGGAAAGGAAGAAGAAGAAGAAGAAGAAGAGGAAGGGGGGAGGGCACGGTGGTGGTGTCCGGTCCGGGAGAGTGATACAAAAACCCCAACGTCTCAGCGCCAAAAAACCCGTTGGCTCAAGGTGGTGCAACAGCAAGAAGCTGGTGGCGGTGTTGAGTCTCGGACGTGCCGGTTCGTGATCGACGGTCAGACGGTGACCTCCGCCCGTTCGGTGGTGGTCTAGGTGGGTGGGCTGGGCTGGTCTGGGCTGGTCTGGGCGTGAAATAATTTTATGGCAGCAGCGAAAGCAATAACTTTTGTGCGTTAGCTGAGGTGGCGATGATGACGCTACTGACTGACTGACTGGCCACTGGGCACTTGGGCTTGATGTTCTGGCGCTGCTAGAGAAGAGTTTATCCCTCGTGTGTATGTTGCAGTGAGCAAGCGAGCGAGCGTGTGTTGTATGTGTGCTTCCTAGTGTTGCCTCTTTGTGCGAAAGAAGCATTCTAGGGCAACAGGGCAGAGTGCGTCAATGTGGGACGACTGCGACGACGACGACGATGAATCAAAGTTCATCTCTCGCTGTGAGCAGCAGCAGTAGCCTTTAATTGGACGCTTGACTTGCAATGTGGCAATGTGGATCGGCGAGAGATATGCTGCTCAACTTCTCCTCGTCGTTGTCGTCGGCAGAATTCCCGGCCTGCGGTCACCCGGACCTACAGCTTCACATTTGCGATGATGATGAAGATGATGCAAGCGAATTAGATGACTGTTTTTTTTGCTCAACCATGACGTCCTTCTCAATGGGCCCAATAGAACCCTCCGTAGTGCTGAATGTGGCCTAACATGTGGCACTGATAATACAGCCACAAGATCGGAAGCGACGTCAAAAGCAAAAGTTGCAGAAATGCGCCACGCAATCTGGTCTCCCGGTCTGTCTATACGACACTGGCTGTCGTCAAGGTTTAGAACAACGCGTTCGGGTTTCGTGTTGTTTCCGCTTTTTTTTTTAGTTCTGTTTCATGTAAACAAACAAAAACACCATCGCGGAGACCACGTTTTAACCTTTTTTTTGTTTTTGTGTACCGTAGAGTCGCATTTCTCCCCGCGTTTTGCGAGGGACCACCACGCCATGTTGTGTTCGTGTCACCGTGATGTCATGCACTGCGCTCTCATGCGCGCTGCTTTTTGGAGTGCCTGAAGGTCATCTTCATTTCACGGATTTCGGGTTTGTTTGGAATGCACATCGCCGTATGTGAGTACATTCAGCAACAAAAGAGCAAAGGCCGATTGTCGATCGAACTGCGATCGACAGGACAGACAGGGCAGAGGTTGTGGTGGCATATCGCGCATCGAATCCGGTGTGTTTGTCAAAGGCAAATGCGAACAATAGTCCCACCACGCAAACACACGTGCACGATTCGACGATACGCCGCGACTCATTCACCGTGACACGACACGACATCCAATGGGAGGAGGCATGGGAGTCGACATTCCACAATGATCAAACAAACAAACAAACATACTGAACAATCGAAATGAAGATGGCCGTGGCTCAAAATTCGAGAAGAAGGAATGATGCGACACTCGACAACATTGTCAGTCAGTCAGAGTCCGTCTGTGTTGACCACCATTTGCCGATCGGCGTTGAGTGAATGTGTCACTCGTCGTTGTGGTGTTTGAAGTTTTCGCGCATTTTCTGACCAACGCAACGCGAACGTTTTCATCCCCAAAAAACTAACCAATACGCGCGCACACATATGGTGACGCGACGGGATGGTCAAACCGAGATCCTCTAGAGGATCATCTCGGTCGTACTGGTTCGACAAGCGATCAAATAAACCGCACAGAACGACAGAAAGAAGGAGAGTAAGAGACTAGTTGTGACTGACGCCGACTGACTTCTCGGTGTCTCGGTTCTTTTGCGAAATGTGGCCAATTCTGGGCCCCGAAGCTTGGAAGCGACCAATGACCCTCCACTGTCGCCTTGTTTTTAATGAGTTTATGATCGTTTTCATGGCCCTCGCTCTTCGTGGTCGTGTGGTTGGTGACTCGCCAAGATGGCCCCAAGCTCTGCGGGACAGGATGATGACGGAAATTTGACAAAAAAAAACAGCAGATAAGAAGAAAAACGACAAACAGCTGGTCGTGCGGGGAGAACAGATGCTCTCGGCTAGATGCGCGGGGCAAACTAAATTCGGAGTGTGCCCCCCCCCCCCTCCCCCCCTCTCGATGAATCAGATTGAATTGGCGTCTGATTTTAGATTTGTGGTCTGTCGTCTGACCAAAAACCGATGGGACTGAGTTTGAGGCGATGCCTGCGATGTTCGATGAACGACAAGACAGTCCTAGGACTGCCCCCCCTTGCGGTCACTCCCTGCTGAAGTTAGTCAAACGTCAAGTCTCGCCCGCCCCGAAATGGGTTAAAGTGAGTCTCTCGATTCGTGTTTAACGTACCCTCGAGGCAAGACACGGTTCGAGAGAAAAGGGTGGCGGTGGGGCAACAAGTATGCAAAACATTTCTAACGCCAACGCACACGCACACTAGCTTCGTCACAATCCAACCCAGTAGCACTCCGCCACGCCGGTGGCGTACCACGAACGTTTCGTCGTTGGCTAGAAATTAGCGTCGGAATGCTGCTGCTAGCTTTTGCGGCCGTTCGTCTAGGCCGCGTTCGACATTTCAAGCGCCACATTCTTTCGGTCCTCGGTTGCTCGGCCCTCCACAGCATCACGTGTGCCCGTCAGTAGCGTGTGCGTTTGGTGGAGGAGAATTGAGTAGCAAGACAATTTACGTGACGTCGAAATGGAAATGCGACGGAACGAAATGAGGAAACTTGATGCCAAAATGCGGCCTTTTTGGAGGGCGCAGGAAAGCCAGTTGGTAGGCTGGAAAATATGAAATAAAGATCCGTTCTGTTCTTCCCCATTCAAGCCCGCGGTTGCCGCTGGTGTCGATGTCATGAATCATATGCCAGAGAACTCCAGACTGCGCTCATTAGCAATCCGTAGAAGCGATATTTTCTTTCCCAATAATACCGGAGGAGCAGTCGAAGGGGGGCAAAAAGAAAACGCAATTACTACAACCGATCGCCGGATTCCGGGTGTGGGAGTGTATGCTCCGGCTCTGGCCGACTGGCTGGCTGGCTGGCTGGTTGGCTGGCGGGCATAAATCTAGATTAAATTCCTGAAATAGATAGATGGGGTCCACCGACAGGCCACTGTGAAAGTGTTGCAACATATTATAGAGGTAGAGATACTGTAGGAAAAGTTTTTCGCCTCAGGGACGAGATTGTGGTTATGTGTCGAGCATAAAATGGGATAACGATGTGTGTGTTGGCTGGTTCTGTCGAGAAGAAGAATTAATCATTCGTTTCGCAAGTGGTTGTAGTCTGTGCAACGAGAGCGTTTGCATTGGAGAAGACCGGCACACGATGCCAGGAACTAGTCTCTTTATGAATGAGTAATGAGTGATGATGCATTACAAATCATCAACTTCTAACTCATTGCATCGCCTATCTGGTTTGCTAACGAATAGACCAGTCTCGAAGATGAACAGATGACTTTCGTGTGGTTTCAACCTGTTCTTCACTGATTGTGGCATTCCAATTGATTGTATGTACAAACTTTCCTTTAGTAGTCTTTTCGATCTATTTTTGGATCAAACCAATCCCTGTTGTGATTGAAAATGGAATATGTAAACATATGATTCTACGATTTCTTTATGTTCGTGATGCAATTGAGTGAGATTCTTTCTATAAAAGCATCTTGCTTTAAGGGGGGACTTCGGTATTTTCGGACTAAAAAAGGCCCTTTTTTGACGATTTTTTGTGACGTAACCATTCAACTTTATTTAAGCAAATAAATTGCATATTAATTTACAACTTTCGAAGAATATTTGATATAGTTTTGGGCAACATTCATGTACAAACTATTCCATGGCATCAAATTTTGGTAGGCGTGTCGACGAAAAGTTACTTTTTACGGTGTCCATCGTAGCGACATGACGGATCATCTGAAACATACAAATCGATATTCGTTAGAAAGGTTATAAGTTTATCTAGGTAAACCCGGAAAGTTTTAGAGTTGACATTCCAATTTTTCGATTTTTGGCAGATTTTTGAAGTTGGAAAAGTGATGGTTTTTGCGATTCTGCCAAAAAAACGAGCTTTACATCATTGTTTTAAAAAACTAAAAACAATTTTAATGATATCTCGACGGTGTTACCTGGCAAAATGTGTACAGATTATGTGTAAAAAATTTCAAAACGATCGGCCAAGTAGTTTTTACGGTACGATGGACACCGACTTTGAAAACGTTGGTTTTGGGAAACGCTCTTCAAAGTAGTGGGCTGCATGGAGCCTTGTATGAAACGCGGATTTTCAAAAATCTGTATATTTGTCAGTTTTTCTTCGATTGATTCAAAACTTTTACACAATACTCTTGAAAGGATCAGCTTTCAGGGAAAAATGTTAAAAACATGTGTTACAAATAAAAATTAAATACCGAAGTCCCACCTTAAATAAATCGATTCCTCGATCACATATTACTATGTGCTACTATAACTACAGCTCATTTATGTTGTCAGTGTCACTAATTAGGAGCTAAACTCTAATACAACGGCACTCATACACAGCTGTTTCCGTGGTGTAGTGGTTATCACATCCGCCTAACACGCGGAAGGCCCCCGGTTCGATCCCGGGCGGAAACAGGCGATCCTTTTTTTAGTAACTTTTGAGATCTTCTGCGAGTAATCTACTAAAATGATCCTCGCTCTGCTCCTACAAATACTAGAACATTTATGCGTAGAATAGAATGCAGTACCGCTGATCATGAACGAAATAATTCTTGTGGACTTGAAACCACCGAAAACCAAGCCAGAACCATCGCCACCGAGACACGTCGCTGTGGTGCTAAATGGCATTAATTGTGTAATTGCTTTCGTGATGACCGCGAGCGAGTGACTGCGAAGCGACAAAATGATTTTTCGGAGGGAGGCCGCCGTTGTTTGTTCAAAAGAAGCGTACAGACTGTGTCTTGCGCTTACGAAACCAGCAAAAGCCCTCAGTCGGTCATTAATTTCATGCCATTAGCACATAATCGCAATGGTCACATTGCACTGTCCCACTGTGGTCCCACTTTTTGCGCGATCGATTTGATGGATAATTCACACACCGCGGTCGGCGGTCCCCGATCTCATCTCCTTTCATCTTCTCTGACCAGTGGGCCAGCCCAGGCGAGGTAGTAATTATGTGTTAATGTTGATTATGTCGATTGTGGGCGGTTAGTTGTCGGTGGTCCGTTTTGTAGGGCGTGGTGGTGGCTCCCCCGATGAGAGTGCAGCATGTTGAGCAATTGTGCGTGAAGTCGTGGGCTAAAGGTGCGCATCAAGCTGTTATCGCGCTGATCCTACGATTGTGTGAAACAAACAAGTCCGATTACGGGCACACGGCATGGGATCTCGCGGCGATGGAAGCATCGTCAGGAACAATGGTGCGCTAGCATAGGAATTAGTGGTGCTGCAGCAGCAACTCCAACAGAAGAAGAAACCAAAGCAAACACAAACCAGATCGGGCTAGAGCGGGCACCAACAGCAGAAGAAGAAGACGAAGAAGAAGAAGAAGAAGAAGAAGATGTGCCTCAGTATACGTCGGTTTTGCATCGACTGCAAAGGTAAGTTCCGAATGATGCAAGGTATGGCGCACCCTTTCCACCAAAAAACTGCGTTTTGGGCTGTCGCAGGTGGGCTTGTGTCTTGTTTTTCGATTGCTAGTAGTAGTAGCGTTGGGTGGCTCCTCTCGCGATGACACGCTTCGATGGTGAGTCTGAGGATCTTGTCGGTTTCACCTCTACGCCAATTCAGTTTTCATCGTACCTTGTCTTTTTTTAAGGTATTCGAGTTGTAATAGCGTGTGCTCTCTTTCTATTTCTTCCAGGAAAATCCTCACGATCAGAAGATGAACATTCCGGTGAGCAACAGCAGCAGCAGCAGCAGCAACAACAGGCTGTTACACGCCGTCCTAAAGTTTCGAGCATTTGCTTCGAAGTACCGGCGGCCGGCCTGGGTAACCGTCCACCGAGCATCATCAGCAGCTCGACGACCACCGACGAAGGTGGCTTCAACGAACCATCGCCGGAAATTAAGGCCAAGCTGAAGCCAGCGTACGAGTTCGATCTGCCGCTGCCAGCTTCGCCACCGCGCAAGCTCCCGCTTGGCGAAGATCGCTCACCGGTTTGCAGTCCGGCCACGGAAACGAAGCTAACGTACGCCGACCTTGGCTACCGGGTGCGCCCGGATGGTACCGAGTGCGATGAGATCTACGGTGAGGTGGACGCGTATCGAAGTGCCAACGTGAGCAGCAGCAGTATTAACAGTAAGCAGCCCCAGCAACCGACGCCTCCATCAGCAGTCGGTATCTTTGCCTCCACGCGATCTCAGTACAGTGCCGACGATGGTACGAAGGGTGGGCTGGCCAATGGACAGTCCGCCGGTCCACAGGTCGTCACAAATGGTGGTGGTGGTGGTGGTGCTGGCACCGTCGACCGGGTACTATACGCATCGATCGTACCGACCGGGCTCGGCGATAACGGGTCCGCCTCGCTAACCGACACAAGCAGCGAGCTCGCGTTCATGGACGTGGAGAAGGATGAAGCGAAGATACTGGACTTTGACGAGCTGAGCGAGATGGGCGAGAAAGGCTACCACAGTCCGCAGACGCTGCTCGATCCAACGCGGCCAACACTGACCGCCCCCGAGCCGGACGATGATTACAGTACCAAGACACTGCCGGATCCACCGTCCCTGGCGTCGATGCGACCACCACCGATTCCGGAAGGGCCACCGCTGGATCTGCAGGACACGCTGCAGTACGCCGATGCGAGTGACAACGAACCGGATAGCTTGCTGCCGGACGAGATGACGGCGGATGAGGCCGAGCGGCTGCTTAGCTCAAGGTTCGTACCGTCCGTGCGGCTCTCTGTGTATTCTTACGCTAGTGTGTATGTTTGTCGTGTTTCATGCTCTCATTCATGGAAGTGTACCAAGAAAAAAACGCTGTAAAATTCGAGTTAGGGGTGCGATGTCAAACCATTTTTCGTTTTGGGACTTTTCCGCGGCCCTCGGCGCAATTTCGAAATGAGAATGTCCCGGTGGGGCGCGGTTACTGTTGCCAGGAAACCAAGTATCCAAGGGTTTCTGTGCTCGGCCGGCCACCTAAGGGGCACGCCGCGGGATTTGGGTGCCTTGCGACGCAATAGATTTGAGTCTCCCCTGGGGAGCGGGACAAACCAGGAAGCCACTTGGGGCGACCCGTGGTAATTAATTAAGTTTGTGTAAGGTGTCAGATCTGTGGTGAAACCCATTTACCGCTGTTGTCCTCTTCCCTAGGTGCCTTTTTGGCATCCTAGTAACCATTTGGAACGTGTTTTTGATGCATCACATCGGTCTCTGTGAATGGTCGTGCCCGCCGGCCTGCAGCACAATCCGATCCGGTTCGGCCGTGTGCATGTTTATGTAAAATCGGTGTACACCAGTCTATTTCCGTGTGCGACCTAGTTTGATGGGTAAAATGGAACGCTCTTGTTTGGAACCGATGTTAACATCGCTTCCGCCGTTGAGCCGCCGAGGTGATGGTGCATTTACAGATGATCCAAGTGCACACAGTGGTTTCGATTGCTTCGATGATGTGTGTACAATGTGTCGTCGTCCATGTGCCGGATCTTGGACAGTGCAGTGTGCAACATTTAGTGCTAGCAACAACGGGTCACTAGAGATGATAATTAAGTGGATTGCTGTACATTGTGGCGATTGTGATTGATATTCATTAAGCACGACGAAGGCAATCAATCATCCGGTGGGAGCGAGAGTGTGATGTAGGACCGTTGCTAGTACAGCCCGTAATTGCTTTTAATTGTTGATCGATACGGCGGTGCCCGTGTTGGTGTACTGTGGCGTAGAAGAAGATGACTCATCATGTAGATAATGTTCAGGAATGCCGTAGATAATGCAAGGGTTTATCGCTCTCTTTGATGCTCGAAATCTTGCCGTACCATGCGTCTCCATCAGAATTTGAAACGTGTTTTCCATGCGTCTCCATCAGAATTTGAAAAATGCTTTTTTAGTCAATAAACTAATTCATATGTAAAGCATCCACTTAAAGCACTCCCAAAAAAAAAGGTCCAGATGGCCTCTCAGCGTGTCGAGAGTGCATTGAGTGGTCACAATAGAGCTTCCCCGATCTCGAGTGCGGTTTGACGATCGTTTGAAGTGCGTTCCTTCGGTGCTACTGCTGCCTTCATCTGAAAATCAAATGCTGTAGCTCCGAATTGATTTTTGTTTTAAATGTTTTTTCAATTCCATTTTCTTTCTGTTTTTTTTTCTCTCCACACATGCGCCTCTGTTGCATGCTCATGCATGTTTCACCCTCTCCACACCACACCACATGGCCTGAACGCTGGTCTGAACATCAACCAACCATCACGACATCACGACATCACCTGCACATACACACATGTACACCCGAATATTACATACAAACGCACCATTCGCATCTTCATGTACCGATCATCACGTCACGATTGTTTTGTTTCACTTGTTTCGCCATCGATCCTGTCGCTTCATTCATGCCCGCCTCGTCTGCTTTATGTGTGCTTATCTGTGTGTATGTGTCCGGTGCCGTACGATCCCGCGTGTTCCTCTTGTATCGGAAATAGAATATTGGAGTACAAGATCAGGTAATGACCTCCCAATGCTTTACAACGTTGCCACTACTGCCTAGTCTACGGTTTAACAAAAAGCTTCAAATACCCAAAATGGTATGGCTGCACATAAATTTGATCTTTCGCTATCTCTCTTCTTCACCCACGAATCTAGACAACGCCCGCTACTGTCGGATGAGCAAGCGAAGGAGGTGGAACAAATTTTGC